>NC_061514.1:360621142-360960264 GCF_022539505.1 Lolium rigidum
AATAATGCCCATGTTTAAGTAACCTTAAGTGTAAGATAGATCAACGGAGACTGAAACCAAGTACTAGCATAGCATGCACACCTTGTCACCTTCATGCATATGTAGGAGGAATAGATCACATCAATATATCATAGCAATAGTTAACTCCATAATCTACAAGAGATCATGATCATAGCATAAACCAAGTACTAACACGGTGCATGCCTGCTGTCACCTTTGCACCACATGCGAGGAGGAATAAAACTACTTCAATAACACATCACTAGAGTAGCACATAGATAAATTGTGATACAACATGCCGCAATCATAAAGAGATATAAATAAGCACCTCACTATGCCATTCAATGAGTAAGTATTCCGCGAAATATGGCCTAAGAGACCCACACGGTGCACACTGCTTGTCACCTTTACACACGTGGGACTAGGAGTCTCCGGAGATCACATAGGTAAAACTCACTTGACTAGCATAATGACATCTAGATTACAAGCATCATCATATGAATCTCAATCATGTAGGGCAGCTCATGAGATCATTGTATTGACACACATAGGAGAGAGATGAACCACATAGCCCTGTACAGGCCCCGAGCCTCGATGGAGAACTACTCCCTCCTCACTGGGAGCAGACGGCGGTGATGAAGATGGCGGTGGAGATGGCGGCGGTGTCGATGGAGAAGCCTTCCGGAGGCACTTCCCCGGCTCCGGCGGGTGCCGGAACGGAGATCCTGTCCCCCGGATCTTGGCTTCGCGATGGCGGCGGCGCTGGCCAGGTTTACGTGGGTTTCGTCAATTGGTATCGGGTTTTACGGTCCGGGGGGCTTTATATGGGCGAAGGGCGGCGCAGGGCTGACGGGGGGCCACACCATAGGGCGGCGCGGCCCCTCTCGGCCGCGCCGGCCTAGGGTTTGGTGGCCCCGTGGGCCCCCTCCGGTCCTTCCCGGGTGTTCGGATGCTTGGGTGAAAATAGGAACTTTGGCGTTGATTTCGTCCGATTCCGAGAATATTTCGTTACTAGGATTTACCGAAACCAAAAACAGCAGACAACGAGAGCTGGCACTTCGGCATCTTGTTAATAGGTTAGTTCCAGAAAATGCACGAATATGACATAAAGTGTGCATAAAACATGTAGATAACATCAATAATGTGGCATGGAACACAAGAAATTATCGATACGTTGGAGACGTATCATCCTCCTCCGCTTCTTCCTCGGAGGAGGTGAAATCGTCCCAGGAGAAGCGGTCGTCCTCGCTCTCCGCCTCCTCTTCCCCTTCGATGAGGAATTGAAGGTCGCCCTCTCCATCGGTCAGGGATTTGTCATCCTTCGACCAGATGGAGGAATCATGTTCCTCTTTGTCCCACGTCGTCGGGGCGAGGATGTCATGCGCCGCCAACGAGCCCCACTCCGGCGTCGGCTCGCGAGAGGAGGAAGAGTCAGAGAAGACCGATGAGGTGGAGGAGGAAGAAGAGGAAGACATGGCTATGGGAGATTGGGGGTTTTTTGGGTGCCGATGGCCGGAACAGGGCAAAGTGATGAAGTGGCAAACTGCTCAGGGCGTTTAAATAAAGAGGCTATAGTAGAAATTCAATGCCACAGCAGTTTCCGAGGAGGCGGTGCCCAAAGACAGCGGTCAAATCACGCGGAATAGTTGAGAAGACAGGGCATCATGATGAGAAATGCTGCGACGGTTCTGCTCTGCCATGACATGACCCGACGAAGAAAAAAACAGGGTGATTTTGGAATTATTAATTCCAAAACCAGGGGGGCATGTGTTATCACCGGAATTTGACCAGGTCAGAGGTGGGCCGCGATCAAGATGGGTTTAAAGATTATATACGGAAGAAATACGTGAATCGGCCTTATATGCAAAGTTTGGGCTAGCATGCCCGTGTATCTGTAATATAGTAGGTCGTATCTTAGATTAGAAGATAGAGTTTTACCCGTGCACGGTTAGGTGCACGCTTGAATTAGAAAGTCCCCCGGACTATAAATATGTATCTAGGGTTTATGGAATAAACAACAACCAACGTTCAACACAAACAAATCTCGGCGCATCGCCAACTCCTTCGTCTCGAGGGTTTCTCCGGTAAGCACCATGCTGCCTAGATCGCATCTTGCGATCTAGGCAAGACAAGCCTACCTACGTTGTTCATGCGTTGCTCGTGCTGAAGCCTTTTTGATGGCGAGCAACGTAGTTATCTTAGATGTGTTAGGGTTAGCATTGTTCTTCGTATCATATGCGTGTCGTTGCAACCCTTACACATCTTGCCGCCCTTACACCTATCTTAGGTGTAGGGCGGCACCCCGCTTGATCATTGTTTAGTAGATTCGATCCGTTACGGTTGCTCCTTGTTCTTCAAGGATTAGTTTAATATCCGCAATAGTTAGGCCTTACAAAGGGTTGGAGGATCCAGCGGCGTGTAGGGTGTAATTTGCTAGCCCTAGACAGGACATTCCGGGGATCAACCTCGTGTTGGTTTTTAGGCCCTGTCTAGGATCGGCTTACGATCACCGTGCGCGAGCGCGAGGCCCAATCGTGAGTAGGATGATCCGATTATGCGGTGAAAACCCTAAATCGTCGTAGATCGCATTAGGTTTATCTTGATCAAGCAGGACCACCATATATTCGTGCACCTCGTACGAATCATGGGTGGATCGGCTCTTTGAGCCGATTCACGAGACAACCCGAGAGCCGATCGAGGCTCGTATTTAACGTTTACGTGTATGCCATGCAGGAAACTAAGCGAGGCATCATCCAACACCTTCCCCGACCGGGTATAGGTCGGGTGGCACGCCCTTGCGACAACATCGGACGTGTGACCAGAAGGCTTTGCGGGCCGTCGCTCCGAGGGACTGGGGCCAGCCGCAGCCCTAGTTGTTCCCGGCTCTACGGTGTTGCCAGTCGCTGCCCGCCGGTGGGTTTCTGACCGCAACACAAGGTTACCCTTCCGGCTTGGCCTGGGCAGGGTTATGGACGCCACTGGTTATCTTCAGGACTCTTAGTCCAATTTGTATCTTGTCCGTACTCGGACGCACTCGATCTTCTGTATGATTTGGATCTTTGTATTATATTTTTGTATCTTGACTCGTTGGAGTCGTTGTTGTAATATATGTCTCTTGTGGGCTCTATTGTAATCCTGTTGTAATGTTACCGCTCGTGTTAATTCCTCTGGCATCACGTGTGTGATTCTTCGCGCACGTCGTGTCGGAGGGCGTCTCTGAATCGATATCGTGTGGATTTCGGCGGGATCGCTGGAATCCTCAGGATACCGGTTCCGGGGCGTCACATAAAGGACTTATAAATTACTGCCAAAGGCATAAATATTTAACTCAAACCTAAATCTTAATAAATATTCCAGGCCAGGTAAGGGATTCAACATGAAATAATACACCCATGCATGCATCATTTGGATTTTCTAACATTATACTTACTAGACAATGATGCTTCTTTATAGAACTAGAGGTCCAGGTTCCATCCAACACATCGAACTGCATTATCTCGCAGTCACCAGGCAAGTTCACCCTTGCTCATGTCATCTTGATTATTTTCTATCAATTTACTCGCAAAAGTACTGTACTTACCATTCCTGCATTGAAAATAAAAATGTTACTTTTCCAATTATGAATATGACTATGTGGTGGGCAATGGAACCATGGTATGTGTTGATATGGTGGAGGTTCTATGCAAGGGTTCTACTCATATAGGACTAATCACCAATGCCATCTAGTGATTCGCCGTACATATCGCGTTAACCATGAGATCTATAATGGTTCTGGGGAAGTCAGCTGTATCTTTTCCCTGCTGCATATCAACGGACTTGATAGGGCCTGGCTGGGTGTTGTGATAACACCGCAGTAGGTTGGGAAATCCTTTAAAATCCCCATCTATGTGGATGAGAGCGCTTTACCGTCTATGATGGATTGTCCATAGCATATCGTGGGTAAAGCCGTATGAACGGAAGATGTCTACCGGGGGTATGTGAGTGGGACAAAAGGATGGGTATGCAGGGTCGCGGAGAAGGCAGTGGTGGGAACCCTTTGGAGATGAAGAAGAACCTATTCCATGTGATACGGAAGATGAAGCAGGCGAGGTTAACCAGTATCGTACCCGACACTACGGGCAGGATGGGAAGGATACCAACTCCATTTCTCTTGATTTGGAGATGGGGGTATCAAACACATCTCAATATGAGGTAGGTGAGAGTTCCGGAGTAAAGAAGAAGAAAAAGAAGAAGATGAGGGGGCAAGTTGATAGAAACCCTTCATGGATGGCGAATGAAGGAGGTGTGTATTCTGCTGGGGATACATACGAGTCACTGTCCAACTATTTCGGCATGACAGATCTCTGTCTCGGCACTTCGTCCGATTCAGACTACATTCAAACTGGAAGGACTTATGTTCCGGACGGTGTTTGGAAGACCAACCGTTGTACCGGATGGACTCCAGGCATGTACATGGAGACAAGCAAATATGATGAGGAGTAGTGCTCGTGAGAGGAATAATATAGTATAGATGGTATTGTACTAAGACGTATTTTAAATTCCCGTTGGCTTGGGCTTTGAGCCAAAATAAGTGGTTATATATGACACATGTAATATATGTGTGTAATGTTATGTTATATACAGTGTATATACATAATAAATGTATATACGGAAGAGTAGTGTCTTACCCTAGATATCTTAGAGCCGAGCAGCGTAGTAGCTTACCTAAATAAGTTGCTGAGCTCAGTTTGATCTTTATGTTGAGTTGTAAGAGTACTTCAGTAGTACCTTAGGGTGTTCTCATCGGACCTGTGAGAATACCAACTTGTTAAGACCAAGCTTGTAATATAATCTAGAGTGTTACGACCTGCAAAGTCCCTTCATGAAGATTATATCAACGACTTGTATACTACAACATGCAGTGGTATGCTGGGTCACCGCACATGCCTCTCGTATCAAACTCTATTTATACATGAGAAATGTGATCTTATATAACTTGGAGGAGTAATATTTCAGTCATCCAATAATACCACTAACGACTGATCAAAAGCTTAGCGCAATGCAAATGGAGGATCAGAGGAAGTTTTAATCTCTATCCTATACAAAGTAATATAAATTTGTGACTGAATATTCTTTCCTTGCTTAACCTCCTCCGTCCTCTTGGTAAAAATTTGCGTGCACAGCCACCGCTGCAACTGAACCATAACGAATTAATTGACAATATTGCAATACCAACAAAAAGGAAATTTCGCTATGTGGTGGTTGGAGAGGATGATTTCTTATGTCATGAATAAAAACGGTCAGATCAGCGAGCTATGAACTGATATAAAATATATCGGAACAATACACATAAATTAGAAGGTGGTGTGAATCAAATCAGTGATCAGATGAAATGTACGACTACCAACATAGAGCCACAACAGGGGGAAATCTTTAATGTAATGCACATAGCGTCTGAATAGACTCTATTTTCTGACAGCAAAACATGCAAATATATCCAGGGTAATGGCAACAGTCTATTGGTAATAATAGGAGTATTATTTCAGAATCAAGGCAACATCTTTGGAGGTCTCCAACGTTTAAATATCCCAGAATCGCTACAGAAACCATTTGATTTGGGGCTGTGTGGGGACCCGGACTAGCTGTTTGAAATACCCTGTTATGCATTCAACTCACGATCCCATGATCAGTGTGACGTGAGCACATAACCGAACTGAAATATCTAGATTACATCATCCATTACAAGTACCGAATAATAATAAGTCTTACAATAATAGGGTCACATGACCCAGACTTACATAATCGCCACTTCAGGCAAGTTCACACAAACATGGCAGCGGATACACATCAACGGTGTCGGGCCCAAGTCATGCCTTAGACCTACAGGCAGATGACTTGGAGAACGTCCTAGGTCGCATAGTCGTCTTGGTAGCCACCGTCATCTTCATAGTCCTCCTCATAGTCTGGCCAAGTTAATAGCCAGGGACAAAGCCGTGAGTACATTTGGAATTGTACTCGCAAACCATCAAGAAGGTGCTAACAGAGCTAACTAAAAAAAATCAGAGAGGAAGAATAGTTTCTCTTGTGGATATAGCATGCATAAGAGAGTCAGTTTCTCTTGTGGATATAACATGCATAAGAGAGTCAGTTTCTCTTGTGGATATAGCATCCCGACATCCCAGTTGATGGGGACACTAGGGTAGTCCTATGACATCTCTATATCTTTATTGAAGAAGATACTTCAAAAGATAGACTATGACACCTCTATATCTTTATTGAAGAAGAATTCCTCTACATGAAACACTAGGAAGGGGTAACCCAAGTTTGTTTCTTTTTTCCTCGACCATCTCCATATGGTCGACACAAGCTTTCCCGTACCCTTCCGGTACATCCAACACATTCACTTTCTTTGTAAAGCATTTCTAAAACAAAACTCGACACAGCTCGGTAACGGCCATTCCAACTTTCCATGATCGCGGAAGCGGCTATTCGAATAGTTTTAACTCTGCAGAGTGTCTGCACTTTCCCCACAAAAACCGATAAATCCGCCGGGATCATCCCCGGTTCGTCATACGAAAGTATGCGAGTCTCGGATAATCAATCATAGTCTTTCGCCTGTCTTCCTTGACATGAGTCCTTCCCTGCGGGCTTAACCCTTCCCGGCACCCCGACAGCATACCTCCCTTATTGAGCGTATCTCCGGCGCCACGATGGAAGACCCTCAGTAATCGTCCGGCTATAGACAACTACAGTGTATTGCCTCCTTCAGAGCGCAACCCAGCGTCAGAGGTCATCGTGACCCTCCTAGAGAGTTGTGAAGGTGTCTCATGCCAATTTCCAAAAACTACGGACTAAGCCCGTGCCCACTTTGGATAGTGTGGTTGCGCTGTTTGGTTGTTCCGGGCGAATACAAAGAAACGTGTGTCGTTTTTTCTCAAAAACCCAAGTTACACACACATTCCTCTTCTCAATCAACTTTGTCAAGATTATTTTCTTTCATAAACCATACACTTGGGTAAGGTCGACTCACCCAAGGTTTTCTTAAATCATTTACAACAAGGTAAACCTTGAGGGGTTCACAACCTAAAGTTTCATGAGAAGAACTAAAACTCCACTATGGCCGAGATGATGGTCATCATGCCATTGAGGGGTATGTGTGAGTGGTATTGGAGAGGGTCATACTTGCTTAAGGTAAGCATGTATCATGACAATATAAGAGGGAAAATACTTTCAGATTTGTGGTGCTAACTAGCCAATACAAATGAAAAAGGTGTGGATTAACCAACACAAATATTACCAAGGTGAATCAGCATACTCATCTCAATTTGAGAATACACCAAGATCAGGGTATTAATACCTCTATACTAACAAGGGGTGTGGTGTGAATGTTGTCCAGAGATGGGACATGTTTAAGATAAGCATAGAGGATAACTAAGTAGGATAGCATGGCCAGTTACCATGCATCCAAACAAATACCAAGACCATGACAAGATATAACCACTAGAGTATCATGCTTGCAACCAAGCATAGATAACAAAAATATAGAGATCAACACACATAGAACCAAGATGCTAAAAATAGCAACAAGATGACATCCAAAGGGACATCACACCCCAGAGATAAATAGATGGCTTTCCTTGGTTGGCTTGTCCATGATCCTCTTCAAATCCTTCTCCAAAATCCTCCCCTTCAACTTCACCCTCGTTCGTATCTAGCGTCGCAAAAGTAAATAACACATACGATCAATACAATGCTGAAGAACCAAGGGTTAAATAAAACAAAATGAAAATATGCAGGGGATTTGTTTTACAGCAACAAATCAAGGGTTGGCTATTTTTAAAACAAAGTGGTGGCAAGGATTTAAATGAATCAAAGAAATTTTAATTCTAACATTGCATGTGACACATATACACTCATTAACAGATACAAAATTTCATGAACAGAGACTACTAGTATTTTTCCTAGATGGTCAGTAACAAAACAAGATCAACACAATTGGATTCATCCAAAAATATTACTCCTACAATTTTAGGAATTCGAAATACTAACCAGAATACAGTGATCATGTTTAATACACTAAAAATCGTACAAAAATCCTAAAAATACAAGGCCAGTGGCAACGGATAGATATTTTGATACTGGTTCTACTGCAATTTGAATCGCTTCAATCGGATCTACCAAACTCGAGTTATTTGCAAAATGGCTTAGAGATGCATTTCAATTTTTAATTGCTGTTTCAAAATTTTAAACGAAAATTGTTTGGGCGGGAAGATCTGGGCCGCGCCAGTGTGCAGAGATGGGCTGGCCCAGTGGGGTTCTCTGGGTGGCGAGAAAAAAAGAAAAAGAAAAATGGCCAGGGGCCCGTGGCGGGCCAGGCCGTGCATGGCCAGCGTGGCCTGCATGCGCCATGTAGCCGCTGGATCTGGATCCGACGGCTCGGAGCCATCGCGTCCACGACGTGCGCGTGGCGCTCGCTGGCGTGGAAGAAGAAGGGGGCGGCCAGGGCTTACCGGCGTCTGGCGGTGGCGTGGCTCGGCGTAGGCGGGTCGGTGGCGTAGGCGTGCGGCTCGTGGGCGTCCTGGCAGCGCTCGGACACGACGTCGTCTCCTTGTTCGGTGGGGTCTGCATCACGGGCATCGTCGGTGCATCGCCGTCATCGTCGCCTCGCTGCAGATATGCACGTCAGAGGGGTACGAAGAGGGTTAGGGTCTGCAGGAGGTGACGATGGCGAAGAGAAAACGGAGGGGGTGGCGTCGACGGCGTCGTGGCGGTGTCCACCTGTGCGTCACCCTCGCGGTGACCACGGTGTCGACGACGCGAGCGGCAACAGCAGTGGCTCGAGCAGCTGCTCGAGCAGCTCGGCAGAGGGGCAGAGTGGTGGCGTGGATGAGTGGGGAGCTGAAAGGGGGTGGGGGAGGCGTTGGGTCGCCTTTTATAGGCAGAGAGGGAGATGGGGAGTGGAGCGGGCGGTGGCGTCATCCAATGGAGCGGCGAGGGCTAGCGTCACCTAGTGGGGGTGAGGGTGACATCTCCCTGGTGGCGTTAGCGAGGGAGGGAAACAAGGAGGCGCGCGGGCAGTCGAGGCTGATGGCGCGTCGGGCGAGGCGTCGCCATCATGTCTCTGGCTGGCGTGCGTGTGCTGGGGAAGGTGGGCTAGGGTTTCGGCAGGAGAGGGGTGGCCGATGGCCTGCGGGCCATGAGAGAGGGGGTAGAGCGCTAGGGTTGGGCCAGGGCAAGGTATGGAGGTGGTAGTGTCGTCCACGGCCCAAGCCAGAGAAGAAAAGAGAGATGGAGGGGAGAAAGAAAAAGAGAGGGGGAAGTTTCCCCCTCTTGTCTCTCGGCCAAAAACAAGAGAGAAAAGAGAGAGAAGGAAAAAGGGGCAGGGGTGAAAATAGAGGGCCATGCCATAGTGCATGTGCCACATTTTTGGCAAAAGTGTTGGAAAAATAAAAGAAAAAGAGGTGGTGATGGTGCCAAAGGTACAAACCCTAGGTGATGATGTGTCACCAAGAAAATAAGAGAGGGGAGTGTTCCTTCTTACCTTGGAGTGGTGAAAAACTAGGGTTAGGGTTTTAGAACCGGAGAACAACATTAAGGTGGTGCCATCAAGTGAGAGGGGTAAACCCTAATGGTTCAAGGTGGTATTCAAATTTTGGTGTTAGGGTTATCACATAAATTATCACACCAAAAAGAATTCTACACAAGCTCATATGCAAGATTCTAACCTAAGCATACACACATAAGCAGCAGAATAATTTTTTTTGTTAACTCTAATTTTCAAGTTTTGAAAATTATGCAAGTTAGGAAAAATGGGTTGTGACAGGCTGATCGGGTCATCAACTTTGGTTTAATGGGATAGAGATTGCAGTGCTCCAGAGTAGACTATTGATCGTCCGTTGGAGCCCAAAGATCGTGGTCGACCAGCAAGTTTTTCAACCAGAGTATATCTTTCCATACCCGAGCATGTGCGCGCCGTAGTAGGAATGTAGGATGTGGTTAACCTCGAGAGGAGACGCGGGCGTGGAAAGAAAGACTGGAGAGAGACGCTGCCGGATGGCATGGTGCAGGCGTTGTGAGCTCCCATCAATAATTTTTCTCGCGCGCGGCAAGCGGTTGGACAGGCGAGCTGTTACAGCTGGTTTTCTCCTGAAACCGCCGGTCAAGCCGCGGTTTCATTGGTTTTATCTGGGTCGTATGCGTGTATGGTCCAGTGCGCTTAACAGACCGGTGGAGGATCTGGTTTCGGTTTTTCCCGGTTCAACCGACGGTCCGATCCGGTTTTAAAAACTATGAGTAGGATGTGGTTAACCTCGAGAGGAGACCCGAGCATGGAAAGAAAGACCGGAGAGAGTAGATGTAGATGAACCGATCGACGTTGTGAGCTCCGTATTCACCGGTGTTATAAAAGAACAGCGATAGTGGCAAGGACTGGATCCAGGCGGGGGCTAATGAATCTTGGCGGCGGTTGACGAAACAAGAAAGATTGTGGCGGCGGCTGCCTGGGTTCTTTTTTCCTTCTTCTTTGGACTGTTATAAATTTTGAACATTTTAAAATTTGAATATTTTAAAATATGAAATTTTTACAAATATGCAAAAAGGAAAAGAAAGCAGAAAAGAAAAATAAATAAAAATGAAAGAAAAAGAATAAATAGAAAACGGAAAAAGAAGAAAAAACGGGAATTGGTCGGGACCTATACCCGACGATGGTGTCCAGGTCGGTGTATAGGATCTGTCTCAAGGGACGACGAGCGGAGACAGAGCGGAATCGAAACGGAACACATAATCTCTTACCAGCCCAATCAACCAAATATGCTACGGGCCCGTTTGATAGGTTACACATTTTGTAGGCCCGCTGAGAAGGCCTAGATTCTATTGCGGAGTAGTATCCTTTTGATGTTAGGCACGCGTCTTCTCATTACCGTGAAATAATATAGCGATTAGTTGCAACAACCTTCGGGTGAGATGAGACGATCTGGGATGTCTATGTACGAGATGTGACGGTTTAGAGGGTCAAAACTCCGTGGTGACTCATATGTGGTTGAATTATACTGATAGAATACTTAATATCTTGGTGCTACGATCTGTCCCTTGGTGGATTTCGATTTGACACAAGAAGGTAGAGACAAGTAAGTTTTTTCTCGCTGCAACATTACTCTCGCACGAGTGAATCCTAACGATGAGGCTTGTGGCTTGGTGGATTCACATATGATAGAAGGACTATGATGTAGAAATTAAGTAGGGCATCTATTTCCCATCTACGGAAATTCAATTCGGCTTCCAGGTGCGTATGCTCCCTCTACCAAAAAATCATATTTCAAAGTGTCGAATTTTTTTGGAAAACATTCTACATGTACATCTCCATAATATATGTCCGTTCATCAAGTTTCACGAAAAACCAATATTTTTTGTGGTCTATCTAAAAAAAAGAAAATTTATCTTGTAAAAAAACATTATTTTTAGCACCGAGTTTTGTCTTTTTTTACACACGTCATATGACAAGTCGTTTTTTATGAAACAACTTTGTGAGTGTGTAGCACGTGAAAATGTATGTACGAATTTTTTGTTTCAATTTTTTTTGAAATTCAAAATATGTGTAAGATGCATTTTAAAATAGAGAGAGCATATGCTCCCATGTTCTAAAACACCACTCCCATCTATTTTATTTCTATTGTCAAATTTGTTTGCTCGCACAAGTAAATAATTACTTGTGTTTCTTTACATTGTTTCATTTTCGATTTTGGTACTCTTTTACAAATTTGCATCACATAATTATTCAATGGTCCAATTGGTATTGTTGTTTTAGTAGTGACTAATTATCATCGTTCTGGCAGCATTCAAGTGCATATAGTAATATGTGTTTCAATACTTCCTGCTATCCATTGCAGTGCATAGTCTTCGATGTTGCTCTGTAAAGTCTAAATTGTACTTGTCTTCCATTATGTTACCTATTGGTGCTTCTACTTGTTCTTACCATTATTTACTTGTTTTCTCTCAGATTACCTTCTCATCTATTCAATAGTAGAAAAGTATATACTCCTGCCGTACTGAAAAAAGCGTCGCGCCCGCTGTACAAATGTCTTTTTACAAAAGAAGTCCATAACTCGATGTCGGAGCTCCGTGTACTGGGACCGAATGAGCGGGCGAGGAAGACGAGAGAGGTCGGAAGGGGGACCGGGGGTTGTGTCGAGAGTTCGGCGAGGTTTTCTTTGCAAAATGGCCAACGTGACGCTTTTTCGATACAAAGGCAGTACTACAAACTTCTTGAGTGTGGCTGGAATGGGTGGGCAAGGGAAAACGAGAGTGCACCCTAAGCAAAGGTGCATACGGTGGCATCCAAAAGATAACGGTACATGTGGGAAATAAAACAAACAGGAGAAGAACAACACGAAAGCAACGCCAAAAATGAAACTTTCTTTTTTGGTTCCATCAGGAGAAGGGTTTGTGATTGGTAGTGCCCTACACGTAGTGTTGCCCTTTAACATTCGGGTCAGTGTGTACATTCAAATAGATGGGAAATTAAACCATTCATAGCTGATGGTGAATTGTAATTTTTTTGAGAAGAATCTTCAATGCCAATTGAGAATGAATATGATTTGCCGCATGACATAATTTCAGATTGCATTTATAAAGACCGTCTCCATAACCGGAGCTGTGGAACGGACAATCTTGGTAGTTTTTGGGCTGAACATGTACCAGGAGGCTGAACGTATTTCTGTCACGTAAATCCTATCACGTCGCGTATTCGCGAACGTACGTTTTGCAACAGTATCAGCCGTCCTGCTCGCGCCTCACAAACACACACATGCCGCTCCTCCACCTCTCGCTTCGGCCGCACCGCCTCCTCGTCGGCCGCCGCCGGCTATACGCCCCGCCGACGCCTCCGCCCTCTCGCATCTCCATAAGGTTACTGCCGCAAGCCCCCAGACCACAAATCCATCCTCTGATGTGATTCCTGCTCGCAGCCGCCGCCGCCGCCGCCGCCGCTGTCGCCTCTTGGCTCATCTGCTCTTATTACTGGACAGGGCGGCAGCGTCGATATCAGGGGTCGCGGAGGATGCATGCGATCTCCCCTTCCCTCCGGAGCTCGCTGCCCACCATCGGGAGCTCGCTGCGGCAGCCGCCTCCGTCGAGCGCGCCTGCCGCCTCTGCGTAGACGTGAGTTGACTTCATCCCCCCTCCTCTTGATATTCAGATTTGGGTGCGCGGCGCGGGTGATTTCCGTTCCGTGGCACTGTGCGACTTTATCATGAAACACTGTTAAGTAGCTCTTGATGTAAAGCTCGATGGCAATAGAATTGAGAAAGCATATTTAGAAATGATCAACTAGTTGCACAAAGTTTGTTCTCTGAAGTAAATATAGTGTTCCATTTTCTTTTGAAGAAAAGATTTAAAAGCTCTTTGGAGCGCCAGAAAGTCAGTCCCCTGCAACTGCAATGCCGACATGAATAAGCTCCGATAAAGCACCAGATTTATTGTGCGAAAAAGTTTATTTCTGGAGTCAAGTTTTGCAAGAGGAGAGCATTTTTATTTTCATATTATGCATCCAATGTGTGCGGCAATATGTTAAACATAGAGAAAATTTGGTCAAATCATGTAGGTCCAGAAATATAACACACTTTCTAAGTTTTATTTTTGGCCAAGAATTTGTTGAACAATACGTGGATTACTTGATAGAAATCAGTATTGTTAGATTCATATTCAAAAAATAAAATTTTGGTGGCATGATTTTAACACCAAATAATCGACTTGGACCAATTGTTGGACAAAGTAAAATCTTGGGAAAACATGTGCCCCTTATATTTCTGAACCGAGGGAATGGTCAGTAGCTTTGCTGAAACCATCTAAAGGGATAACTCTGGTCTAAACGACTGTTGTGGTTTGTGGTTGCAGTGTAAGTAAGCGGTCCCCATCACACCTTTTCACAAAAGTAGATAATCTCATTTAGACAATTTTAACCACAGGAGAGCCAAACGACAATAGGATGCTTCGTACTGTGTCTGCATTTTTTTAAATGTACGTAGAGCATCGTCATCACTCAATTGAATATGTCGAAATTCTTTGCAAAATATATCATATATGCCTGGAAACAGTGATAAACTATGAAATACTTATGAAAAAGAAGGTGCGGTGAAAGCAATTTACTGAAGCTATGTTTTTTTTTTCTCTACCAGGTCTTTTTCTCGGGTCCAAATAAGCAAAACCCCAATTTTTGGTCTAGTCAGAATTGTTGAGGTTACTGAAAAGAGAGCATTACTCAAATAGAAGCCCCAGAGATTTCAGCAATAATAGATTTCACGGAATCGAAATATGGAGTTTGTGAGTTCCCAGCGCATCATTTAATTGTGATGTAATAAATTAAGATGCATAGAATGCCATTGAATATCTATTCCATGACCTGATCTTCATTTTGCTGGTTAACTTGTATGCCTTTACAGGTGAAGAGATCGCTTCTTTCAGGTGGAAGGAAGATTCTTGAAAAGAATGACCAAAGTCCTGTGACAATTGCAGATTTTGGAGTTCAGGCCCTCATCAGTTTCGGTAATTCATCGCATAGTTCCTTAGGCCAGCTTACCATATACACTTTGCGCCTTCATCTGATGCCATTTTTACCCTGGTGCTACTGAAAGAGCTCCAGCAACTATTTCCATCAATACCTCTGGTGGCAGAAGAGGACTCGACATTTCTGAAGTCATTTAATCCTGATGATAACAGTGGTAATGTACTCATTGAGTCAATTTCAAGTGCTGTCACGGACAAAGTTAATAACAGTGGTTCACCTTTAACTCATGATGATGTGTTGAGAGCTATTGACAGAGGAGGCAAGGATGCTGTCTCATTTGATTCAAATCCTGCTACTTATTGGGTACGCTGCCAAGTTTCATTAGTCGTACATCAGGATCTGTAAAAGTTCGTTCCACTGAGATAGATGATACTGTTGTTTTGAAGGTACTTGATCCAATTGATGGCACTAAAGGTTTCTTGAAAGGAGATGATGCTCTGTATGTGGTACGGCTCTTCATTTGTTTGTTTTTTCTTGAACGAACGACAGGACCTCTGCCCAATTACTTTATGGAATAGAAAGATGATTATGTACAGCGGACTAAATGACAAACAGCTAGGTGCCAAATCTATTTAATCTGTACATGAGCTTGCAGAAACACCATTAGGACAGCTGAAGCTAAGTAGATAGCTGGCAGTCTGCCATTATTTCCTCCTATTGTTCATTTCTTCAGGAATTTTGGGTGCAATCTATTCTTGGTTTAAGTGTTGTTTCTGCAAGATTCTACTATTCCTCTTCTTTTGACACTTTCTTTTGGAAACTTTGGGTGCAATTAACTAATCCACTGAAGTTCTTTGACGCTGTCTTTTCGAAATGTTTACCTGCCTCTAGCCACAGAGCTGCAGGGAAACAAAGCAGTAAGAGTCCACAAGAGTCATGATTTCACAGCCTAGCCAGCTGAGTATTGTGCTCTACACATATTTAGCAAAGGGGAATAGCAGTTATATGTGGAGCGCCATTCTTTTGGCTTCACGATTTCCACGTGGCCCCTCACTGTAACAAATTATATTCAACATTGAACGCTTTGCAGGTTTTTCTTACTAACACACATGTTCTTTTGGATTTGCAATATGTGCCAATACAAGTTTGACAAATTACTATGTCTGGATAACAAGTTTGCTATTCTGTGTTATCAGTATGAATTTGTGGAGTCATGCTTTCTAAGTACCATCTGATATGAAGTTTTTTTTTCTTAAGGTGGGGTTGGCTCTTGTGGTGAATGGTAAGGTAGAACTTGGAGTAATGGGGTGCCCAAATTGGACCAATGGAACCACAGCCAACAAGCAAGAAGAAAGTTTTGATCACTGCAATGGCCATGGCATTCTTATGGTATCTCATGCGGGATGTGGTACTTGGTCTAGGCTCCTGTCTCCTGAGATTGGCCAGTTCATAACAACACAGGATGTTTGGAAGAGATGCTTTGTTGATACCTGCTCAGTTGTACACATGGCACGCTTCTGCATTCCTGATAGCCAGACTTGGAATATGATACCATTATCTCTCCTCTTTGGCTCAACAGCTGATGAATCTGATCCTAAAGATGAGAATAAAATCCTTCTCCAATACGCTTGCTGTGGCAGGTTTGTCACATTCTCTGTTTACCACTATGGATGCTTGTTTGTATTCCTAACCAGTGTAAACATGATGCTAGTGAATCAGCAAAAGGCATTTCAAGTACTGGCAGATAGTTAGCATGCTTTGTTGTTTACGATGGGTTTGTCAGAAGAACCTAAAATGAGGAATATACTTTCGCTTTCATGTGATGTCCTGGAAAAGTATCTTAGGTTAAGTAAGAAATATCTTTAGGATGATCATATAAGGTCTGTTGCATGAGTATTAATGCTCTTCTGATGTTTTATAGCTTGTGCAAGTACATAATGGTAGCATCTGGGAGAGCCACGGTATTTTTCAATCGAGCTCGGGTGAATACTCAAATCAAGGTGCTTTCTTGCTTGAAATTTCGATCATTCTGCATGACAAGTTAAACAACGAGTGGACTACGTTTACACATACTCTGATCTTTTCTACTCCCACTGTTTACTATATAGGCTTGGGATCATGTTGTCGGCGTAATCTGTGTGCAGGAAGCTGGTGGTCAGGTATATACCTCCTCTGTTAGGCCAGGGCTCAGTGAAATGTACATCTGTTCTACCGATTCACCGACATTAACATCATAACCGTGGTAATTATGTAATTTGTTGGAACTGACAGATCAGTGACTGGAGTGGGAAACCGTTGGATCTTGCAGCTGACCTGACAGGCCGTAGAATCATCTACCCTTCGGGCGGTGTTCTCGTGACAAATGGCTCTCTGCATGACAAGCTTGTCGACCTGATCTCAGCAGACCACAAATAGCGGGATGTTGCACGGCTTCAAACACGAGCACGATTTTGATTTGCTCCTAACATTTAACCTCGTTGGCCATCAAATTATTTTCGCCTTGCCTTATTCAGACTACTCTCAATGCAATTACTTCCTCCATCTCAGTTTAACAGGCGCGCCTAGTCCAAAAAATTGTTTTGACCATTATTTTGATCAATAAAATATGAAGTGTATGTTTAAAAAATATATCATTCATATTTTTTTGAATACAAATCTGATGGTATAAATTTTACAGGTATATAATTTATATTTTGTTGACCAAATTAATGGTCAAAGTTCTTCTTAAACTACGTGCATGCATGTTCATTTGAGAGGGAGGGAGTAACTGGTCACCACAATATATTCATATGTAATCAATTGAACTGAACTTCTTAAGCAGCTTCACCAAGAAGTTATACTTGTATACATGCTCAAATTAAGTTGCCTTGCATAGGTATCCAAAATTCTACAATGTTTGGCCACGAATCTGTTGGATAGCCCTGATGGTCGCATGGTCGAACAGTGTCCACGCACGTCCCAGTGCTGAGTAACCAAAGGTTGCAACGGTGGAGAAACCAAATCTGACCGCGTAAACATGTTTGGCCACCAATTGAACACCGAAGAAAAAGACACCGTGAAATCTTGCAGCTCTGCCCCGTACCTCCATCCATGACAGCATAGCGACCTGCAGCGTCGTCGATGTCAATACGAAATCAGCAGCTTCTAAACATGATTGGCCGTCACTAGGCCGAGCTTAGCACTGTCTCAACATACACCTGTGTAACGGCCCCGGCTAGGACCCCCTATAGATTTTGTCTGTTCTTTTTCTTCCATGCATCATCATGACATCAAGCATCATCTCATCAATGTTTCTAACAAGATAAAATTATTTTTATAAACCCTCCCTTGTCTTTTATTTTTAAATAAAGCCCTCATCTCCCCTCTCATAGTCTCTATTTTATAATTAATCTTTTTCAACAATTAATTTTTGAATAATAATGTGTTTTGTTTTGGGTTACAAATAAAGTAAATATTTTGAAAAACTAGTTTTGATTCTTGCTCTCATCCCTGTTTCAAATTTAAAACTGAAAAGAAGTTTGATTTAAAAAGGTTGCAAATAAAATAGAAAAAGAAAACCCCATCCCTCTCCCTGGGCTCTCTTCTCTCTGGCCTTTTTCTTTTCTTCCCTGCCAGCCCAGTTTCTTCTTTCCTTTCTCTCAGCCCGCAGCAGCCCGTTCCTTCTCTTCTCCGGCCCATTCTTTCTCCTCCAGCCCATACCGGTTTGGCCTTCCTTCTTTCTTTTCCTTTCTTCCTTCGACGGAGACCAAGTCTCTGCTTCTCTCCCTCGCCAGCCGATGGACAGCGACGCAGCGCTCGCGGCCACCTGCTCCCCACCCGCCTTCCGTGAGCCCCCTCCCTCGCTTTATCCCGGACCACGCCTCTCTCTTCCCCTTTTCTTTCTTCTTCTCGCAAGCCGAAAACAAATCGGGGAGAAACCCCATCGCACCATGGCTGCCGTGGCAACCTCGCCGTCGCCCCGCCGTCTCCGTCACCCCCTCGCTACGCCACCGCCACCAAACGCTGCGCCTCGCTCTCTTCTTCATCCTGGCGGGAGGAATCGCCCAGGGGCGCTCCGAATCGACCTCGCCGATCTCGTTCCCCTCTCAGCACCGGCAGCGAAATCCATCGATTCCGGCCGCTGCAAGCTCTCCCCGTCTTCTTCGACCACGTCATCCTGTTCACGGTGAGCTCGCGCGTCTCCTTGACCTCCTCCACGCCTCGTTCCGCCTCTCGCTGCTGTTGTCGACGTTGATGCCGCCGTTCCGCTGCAGATGGTCACCGCCAGCGAGTTCTCCGGTGGTCCCCAACAACGGCGCCGCCTCCCCATGGTCCGCGCCGACGAGGCGCTTCCTATGCACCATCTTGCGCGCCCTGGAACGCCTCCAGTCGCCCGCGCGCGTCCGCACCACCGCCGGTGACCACGTTCTCTGGAACGCGCAAGGCATCGAACATCTTCCGTGCGTGCTGCACATGCTTCGCCACGTCATCCGCCACGTCGACCCCCTGGCCCCACCCGTCATCCTCTCTGGCTAGCCACCCGCCCGGTGAGATATCTCCTCCGGATCCGGATCCCTTCGGTTTTGCACCGAGGCCCCCGCAAGTCTTTCTTTGCTAACCCGGGGTCCTTGTTTTCGTCTCGTTTTGCGAGTACCCCCTCGAGGTTTGCGGAACCAACCCGGGCCCCTCCCTCTGCCTCGTCGGCACCCCGGCCCGCAGGTCGGTGGCCCGGGCTAGCTCCGCTCGTGGTGAGAAGAGACCCAACCCGTTTCGTTTTTCTGAAAATTGCAGATAATGTTTAAATCTTGCATAATTCATATCTTGCAAACCGTAACTCGAAATAAAATACTTTATATATGAAAATTGATCAGAAAAATATAAGGAACATTAATATGTCATCCATTCATCTGTTTGCATCTTGCATCATGACGCGCGTTGATAGTTGTGCCGGTTCACCACACATATATGCGGAGTATTTCGGATTTCCAACTATGGATTTCCCCGCTCCGTTTAATTTTGAAGTAGCGCACCCTGCCATGTTATGCCATGCTAATGAATATTTAACTTTGACGGTAGAAAATGCAACTCCAACCTAATTTGTGTGTCCGGGTTTCGCCTCCGATTAAATTTGGATAAGTTGCATTGCATCTAATTGCCATGTCATGCATATCATCTTGATCATGCTCGGATCTTCTTTATCCGTAGTAGTAAGACTTGCATACGTTATGTGTGTTCCAGCATTCGCTTCTTCCCGGATAGGATCACGAAGTGTTGACGTGAGATACGACGAGTTCTCCGACAAGTTCTTCTGCAGTTTTTCACAGGCGAGCCCTCTCTCTTCACCTATTTTACTCTCTCCCTCGCATTGCTATCCTTATGTTGCGCTTCTTTATCGAGTCACATGTCCTATTCCACTTGTTTAACATAATAATCCTATATGTATCATTACTTACCCATAGCCGTTGCTTGATGTTTGAGCCTTGCGAGTCGTAGGCGTGTTTAGGCTCTGTTGTTTATCTCGATCTGATATCGGGATATGTTGGGTTGTTGGGAGGTTATCACATGCTATATCAATTGTTGGAGATACACATGTTTTACTTATTTGTTAACAACTAAAGTTGTAAGCAGAGGCATCTGTGAGCCCCTTTGCGAAAGCATCGGAACTTTGACTCGCTAATGTCCCCTAGGACCCGAGTTCTTGTTATCCTGTTCCGAGATTGAGCGCTCTACCCGTACGTGGGGACGATTATTGGGACCCCCTCACCCATTACCTTTTCTCAAGTCAGTTGAAAAGGGGGCCACAACCTTGGTTTTATTTGCCTATGCCATGTATGCCATGCTTTACTTACTCGTTGCCTTCGGGTGTTTATTATTGTTGCCTTCGGGTGTTTATTATCGTTGCCTTCGGGTGTTTACTTCTGTACTGTACCTTGCGGGACGTTTAGCGAAGCGTGTGGTTTGCACGCCTAGCCGCCGGCGCAAACCTCTGAGTCCGTCTCGGAGTACGGCCGAACTTCGTTACGGGTAGCTTAGGCGGGTGGCCCCCCTAGACTTTCTTGTTGAACTGGGAACGGTCTTGTTGTGAGACATCCACCTGTCGTAAGTGGGTCGAGCATGCGTATGGTTACATTTGGGCAACCCCTGCAGGGTGTACATCTTATCGATAAGCCGTGTCCGCGGTTATGGACGACTTGGAATTGTATAGCTTGATCATAGAACAACTTACACCTTATACTTGTTGTTAATAATCTGATAATAACTTGTATAGTAATATAGCATTACTACAACCGATACCTAATAAAACTTGTCCACCGTTGAGTGCCTTTTACATTGCCTCTTCGCAGTTGTTGGAGGGGATATGTGTAATCGGCTGGGTTATGTTTGTGTAGTATTTATCTGTTACCTTGTGCGCTCTCTTATCTTCTCTGATTAGACGGATGTTGTAGCGTGTCTCTATTGGTTATAGTTTTGCCGCCGCTAAACCTACCATATAGCCCCGTGCGATATATATTTATACTCGCTCGGCGAGCATAGCCATTTCCAGTCTCGCTAAGTACGTGCCGGAGTTCGTTCCTTGGTACTTACTCTCGCCTTTCCTCTTTCTCTTTTGCTTCCTCCCTTTTGTCGGCAACCGATGGCCCGACTTTGACAGGTACGAGATGACGACGTTAGCAAGGTTACCCTTCCGGCTTGGCTCGGGCAGTGGTTATGGACGCCACTGGTTATCTTCAGGACTCTTAGTCCAATTTGTATCTTGTCCGTACTCGGACGTATTCGATCTTATGTATGATTTGGATCTTTGTATTGTATATTTGTATCTTGACTCGTTGGAGTCGTTGTTGTAATATATGTATCTTGTGGGCTCTATTGTAATCCCGTTGTAATGTTACCGCTCGTGTTAATTCCTCTCGGCATCACGTGTGTGATTCGTCGCGCACGTCGTGTCGGAGGGCGTCTCAGAATCGATATCGTGCGGATTTCGGCGGGATCGCTGGAATCCTCAGGATACCGGTTCCGGGGCGTCACAAGTTGGTATCAGAGCCCCAGGTTGACGATATCCCACTAGTCCAGCCTGTAGGATAACCTTGCCAATGGTCGTTGAGTTTAGAGTGTCAAAACTAATTTCTAAAATTCGTTGGATAGATCTGAATAGCTCTATTTTTCTCCTTATCTATATTCTTTCTCCTCTTACCTCTGCGAGTTTTGAGTCTTCTCTCTTACCTGTTTCTCCGAGTCTTAGGTTCCGACGCGGGTTGGACGATCTCTGCCTTAACCTAATAGGACCGACCTTTGAAGACCTTCCGATAGAAGAACATCATCAGCGGCTACCTCTGTCCGCTCTGTTGATATCATCTTTGTTTCTGTGATCCTTCTTCAAATCTATGTGCTTTGACCCCGTCGAATCTCCGCTGACGAACCTTGTCCAGATCGCCAATCTGATTTCCGGGAGTGGATTGCATGATTCTCCTATTCGTGTATCGAGTAATGCTTTGGGTGCGGGATGGAGTAGCTACCATACCGACTACTCTTATCATTGCTTCTGCTACACTGAATGGGTGGTTCAATGTGATTATTGCTCCTTCCATCCTTGTTGTACGGAGCTTGATCTTCCGCAACCTGAGATTCTCGCCGAAACGCATCATCGACAGCGGGATAGCGACTTCTTGTTAGTGGTGTCGAGGAGATCGACAGGTCGCCTGAATACCCGATAGTTCACCTCTCTCCCCCGTACGTTGAGGTGGAACCTCGGGGCGAGGTTCCTTGTTAGTGGTGTCGATTGTAACGGCCCCGGGTAGGACCCCCTATAGATTTTGTCTGTTCTTTTTCTTCCATGCATCATCATGACATCAAGCATCATCTCATCAATGTTTCTAACAAGATAAAATTATTTTTATAAACCCTCCCTTGTCTTTTATTTTTAAATAAAGCCCTCATCTCCCCTCTCATAGTCTCTATTTTATAATTAATCTTTTTCAACAATTAATTTTTGAATAATAATGTGTTTTGTTTTGGGTTACAAATAAAGTAAATATTTTGAAAAACTAGTTTTGATTCTTGCTCTCATCCCTGTTTCAAATTTAAAACTAAAAAGAAGTTTGATTTCAAAAGGTTGCAAATAAAATAGAAAGAAAACCCCATCCCTCTCCCCGGGCTCTCTTCTCTCCGGCCTTTTTCTTTTCTTCCCCGCCAGCCCGCTTTCTTCTTTCCTTTCTCTCAGCCCGCAGCAGCCCGTTCCTTCTCTTCTCCGGCCCATTCTTTCTCCTCCAGCCCATACCGGTTTGGCCTTCCTTCTTTCTTTTCCTTTCTTCCTTCGACGGAGACCAAGTCTCTGCTTCTCTCCCTCGCCAGCCGATGGACAGCGACAGCAGCTCGCGGCCACCTGCTCCCACCCGCCTTCCGTGAGCCCCCCTCCCTCGCTTTATCCTGGACCACGCCTCTCTCTTCCCCTTTTTCTTTCTTCTTCTGCAAGCCGAAAACAAATCTGGGGAGAAACCCCATCGCACCATGGCTGCCGTGGCAACCTCGCCGTCGCCCCGCCGTCTCCGTCACCCCCTCGCTACGCCACCGCCACCAAACGCTGCGCCTCGCTCTCTTCTTCATCCTGGCGGGAGGAATCGCCCAGGGGCGCTCCGAATCGACCTCGCCGATCTCGTTCCCCTCTCAGCACCGGCAGCGAAATCCATCGATTCCGGCCACTGCAAGCTCTCCCCGTCTTCTTCGACCACGTCATCGTGTTCACGGTGAGCTCGCGCGTCTCCTTGACCTCCTCCACGCCTCGTTCCGCCTCTCGCTGCTGTTGTCGACGTTGATGCCGCCGTTCCGCTGCAGATGGTCACCGCCAGCGAGTTCTCCGGTGGTCCCCGACAACGGCGCCGCCTCCCCATGGTCCGCGCCGACGAGGCGCTTCCTATGCACCAGCTTGCGCGCCCGGAACGCCTCCGGCCGCGCGCGTCCGCACCACCGCCGGTGACCACGTTCTCTGGAACGCGCAAGGCATCGAACATCTTCCGTGCGTGCTGCACATGCTTCGCCACGTCATCCGCCACGTCGAACCCCTGGCCCCACCCATCATCCTCTCTGGCTAGCCACCCGCCCGGTGAGATATCTCCTCCGGATCCGGATCCCTTCGCTTTGCACCGAGGCCCCCGCAAGTCTTTCTTTGCTAACCCGGGGTCCTTGTTTCCGTCTCGTTTTGCGAGTACCCCTCGAGGTTTGCAGTAACCAACCCGGGCCCCTCCTCTGCCTCGTCAGCACCCGGCCCGCAGGTCGCTGGCCCGGGCTAGCTCTGCTCGTGGTGAGAAGAGACCCAACCCGTTTCTGTTTTTCTGAAAATTGCAGATAATGTTTAAATCTTGCATAATTCATATCTTGCAAACCGTAACTCGAAATAAAATACTTTATATATGAAAATTGATCAGAAAAATATAAGGAACATTAATATGTCATCCATTCATCTGTTTGCATCTTGCATCATGACGCGCGTTGATAGTTGTGCCGGTTCACCACACATATATGCGGAGTATTTCGGATTTCCAACTATGGATTTCCCCGCTCCGTTTAATTTTGAAGTAGCGCACCCCTGCCATGTTATGCCATGCTAATGAATATTTAACTTTGACGGTAGAAAATGCAACTCCAACCTAATTTGTGTGTCCGGGGTTTCGCCTCCGATTAAATTTGGATAAGTTGCATTGCATCTAATTGCCATGTCATGCATATCATCTTGATCATGCTGGATCTTCTTTATCCGTAGTAGTAAGACTTGCATACGTTATGTGTATTCCAGCATTCGCTTCTTCCCGGATAGGATCACGAAGTGTTGACGTGAGATACGACGAGTTCTCCGACAAGTTCTTCTGCAGTTTTTCACAGGCGAGCCCTCTCTCTTCACCTATTTTACTCTCTCCCTCGCATTGCTATCCTTATGTTGCGCTTCTTTATTGAGTCACGTGTCCTATTCCACTTGTTTACCATAATAATCCTATATGTATCATTACTTACCCATAGCCGTTGCTTGATGTTTGAGCCTTGCGAGTCGTAGGCGTGTTTAGGCTCTGTTGTTTATCTCGATCTGATATCGGGATATGTTGGGTTGTTGGGAGGTTATCACATGCTATATCAATTGTTGGAGATACACATGTTTTACTTATTTGTTAACAACTAAAGTTGTAAGCAGAGGCATCTGTGAGCCCTTTGCGAAAGCATCGGAACTTTGACTCGCTAATGTCCCCTAGGACCCGAGTTCTTGTTATCTGTTCCGAGATTGAGCGCTCTACCCGTACGTGGGGACGATTATTGGGACCCCCCTCACCCATTACCTTTTCTCAAGTCAGTTGAAAAGGGGGCCACAACCTTGGTTTTATTTGCCTATGCCATGTATGCCATGCTTTACTTACTGTTGCCTTCGGGTGTTTATTATTGTTGCCTTCGGGTGTTTATTACTGTTGCCTTCGGGTGTTTACTTCTGTACTGTACCTTGCGGGACGTTTAGCGAAGCGTGTGGTTTGCACGCCTAGCCGCCGGCGCAAACCTCTGAGTCCGTCTCGGAGTACGGCCGAACTTCGTTACGGGTAGCTTAGGCGGGTGGCCCCCCTAGACTTTCTTGTTGAACTCGGGAACGGTCTTGTTGTGAGACATCCACCTGTCGTAAGTGGGTCGAGCATGCGTATGGTTACATTTGGGCAACCCCTGCAGGGTGTACATCTTATCGATAAGCCGTGTCCGCGGTTATGGACGACTTGGAATTGTATAGCTTGATCATAGAACAACTTACGCCTTATACTTGTTGTTAATAATCTGATAATAACTTGTATAGTAATATAGCATTACTACAACCGATACCTAATAAAACTTGTCCACCGTTGAGTGCCTTTTACATTGCCTCTTCGCAGCTTGTTGGAGGGGATATGTGTAATCGGTCGGGTTATGTTTGTGTAGTATTTATCTCGTTACCTTGTGCGCTCTCTTATCTTCTCCGATTAGACGGATGTTGTAGCGTGTCTCTATTGGTTATAGTTTTGCTGCCGCTAAACCTACCATATAGCCCCGGGCGATATATATTTATACTCGCTCGGCGAGCATAGCCATTTCCGGCCTCGCTAAGTACGTGCCGGAGTTCGTTCCTTGGTACTTACTCTCGCCTTTCCTCTTTCTCTTTTGCTTCCTCCCTTTTGTCGCGCAACCGATGGACCGACTTTGACAGGTACGAGATGACGACGTTAGCAAGGTTACCCTTCCGGCTTGGCCCGGGCAGGGTTATGGACGCCATCGGTTATCTTCGTGGACTCTTAGTCCAATTTGTATCTTGTCCGTACTCGGACGTATTCGATCTTATGTATGATTTGGATCTTTGTATTGTATATTTGTATCTTGACTCGTTGGAGTCGTTGTTGTAATATATGTATCTTGTGGGCTCTATTGTAATCCTGTTGTAATGTTACCGCTCGTGTTAATTCCTCTGGCATCACGTGTGTGATTCGTCGCGCACGTCGTGTCGGAGGGCGTCTCAGAATCGATATCGTGCGGATTTCGGCGGGATCGCTGGAATCCTCAGGATACCGGTTCCGGGGCGTCACAACCTGCCTGTTGCCAGTTCAGCAGACAGATGACTTGGTTTTATCTTCTTGTTGTAAGCTATGTTGACTTTGATGGGCATAAGAAGGGCCAGCGCTGCCTGGGCATAAGATGCACATAAGGCAATCTGGAAATCTTTTTTTTTGCCAAACAGACGCTCATACACACGCGCACACACTCACCTTTATTGAACACACACACGCACACCCTATCCCTATGAACACCTCTGAGCCTGCGTCAAAGATCTGATCCGGCGGGTCTTTAGATTGATAAAGTCACCACAGACGCCCCGCTGTTGATGAGAACGTCGCCTAATATTCCGCCTTTATGAGGCACCAAAGTGTCAAATTCGAGATTTAAATTCTGGTGGGCTGGGGTTGCCACTACCCTCCTAACCATCCAACCACATGTTGGTTCTCGGCAATCTGAAAATCTATGAAAGACGTTAGAGCAACTCCAATAGTATAGCCGGTTGTTGGCTATAAGCAAGATACTATGTCATCTATAGTTAATATGTAGCCAACAAGTACAATAGTTGGCTATAAAAATGTACTACTTTTTCAATGGATGGCCCACCTTTCATTCACACACCTTGCCTAGGAGCACGTGCTAGAGCTAGCTCTTCCATAAGAGGCCACTCACATTCTCTCTCCTCTTCTCTCTCATCCAACTAGATATTAAGGGCATCTCCAGCGGCGCGACGTATTTCGGACGTCCAAACGGACGCGTCGTGTCCGTTTGCGTCGGGTCAAATGGTCGAAATCGTCCGGGCGTCCGTTTGCGTCGGGGGGTGGCTCCAGCGGCACGACGCATAATTTTTTTTTCATTCATGAAGCCATAATTTACATTAATAAAAAAAAACATAAAAAAGCCAGAAAGGCGTGCTAAAAGTAGGTGCTGCCTATTGGTCGTCGTTGCTGACGAGGTCAATTAACTCCGGCGTCGGCCATGGAAGCTCGTACGCCAGCGGTGGAGGAGGTACCGCCGCATGGGCAGGAGCCTGTGGCCAGAGACCCCACGCCAGAGCAGCAGGCGGAGCGCGGTCGTTGGAACGCGTCGGTGTGGCCGGAGGAGTCGCCGGCCTCCCCTGCGCGAGCGCTGACTCGCGGAGCTGGATTGCGAGCCCGTCCCACAAAGTGAGCTCGTTGAGCTCATCTTGCTTGCTGTTGGCCAGTGCCATGGCAATGGCCTCCTCCTCGGAAATGTCCGGTGGCTGGGTCTCCGGATCCCACGCCGGCCCGCCGTCGTCGTGGTCGTACTGTGCCATGGTCACGTCCTCGTCCTCGTTGCCGTCCTCGTACGCGTCCTCCTGGTCGTTCTCTTCTTCTTCTGCGGCGATCTCGCGCTCGAAGTAGTCTACGTCGGCGAGGTAGCCAGCGCGGCGGTGCGCGTCGAGCTCCCACGACCCGAATGAAATCCAGTTGTAGGAGTTCAGCGCGTACGCCGAATTCTCCCGCAGATCCGGCGGCAAGATCGCTCGGCGGCGGCGCACCTCGTCCCTCCGCTCTCGGCCCTCGCGCGGCACGGGGGCACCGGCACGCGCCTCGAGTTGAGGTACCAGTCCCCTCCCGGCAAGTTTGCGTCCGGCCATGGTACCGGCCGGTTTTCCTCCCATAGCTGCCGCGCGAAGTCAACGCGGACGTACCGGCCGACCCGTGCCTTCTTGCCGGACCGCGAGCCGCTGGACTCGTGGTCGTTCTTGGTCTTGCGGAATGACCAACATTTCTTCCCCATGGCGTCGGTGGATGTGGCAATGGTTTGGTCGGGGAAATGGCCGCCGGCAGCGTCCCTTTAAGAGGCTCGGACGCCATCTCGCCTTCAATGGCCTGCCACTGCAACGCCGCCTCGCTGTGCACGCTCGCGGAAGTCGAGGCGCGCCATTAACGCGGCCCTGCAAAGGCTGCAGCGCGCCGCTCGCAAGTAATGCCGCGGAAGACGATGCAGTTGTGTCCCTGCCAGGCGGGCCCGTGCGACGACCGAGCGGACACTTTGCGCGTCCGCTCAGCATCCGTAGAGATGCAAACCTGGCGCATATCTGGGCCAGGTTTGCGTCTCCGCGGACGGCCCGGTCACTATGCGTCGCGCCGCTGGAGGTAGTGCCAAACGCATTTCCGGTCACGCCGGACACAAACGGTTGCATCGCGCCGCTGGAGATGCCCTAATATATTATTTTAATCCTTGTATCCAGCTGAATAGACCTTATTATACTTGCTCTTAGACTAGCCCCAATGGAAGTATCATAAGACTAGCTACAATGGAAGTATCATAAGTAGTATCATGCATGCCATGTTAGCAAAAATTTAATGTGGCACACCAATTAATGAGGTGAGAGATGAGAGTGGTATCATAATATGATACCGTATCATAGCACGTAAAACTAGAAAATTTAATGGCAAATACATCATGTACACACATTTGCATTGAGATTCTACAAAACATTAAATATGATGACACTATGATACTATCTTATGATACTATGCATTGTGGGGTTAGTATCATAAACTAGTATCATGTGCATGATACTAGTGTATGATACTTCCCATTGTGACTAGTCTAAGTAGTATCATGCATGCTATGTTGGCAAAAATCTGATGTGTCACATCATAATGAGGTGAGAGATATGAGTAGTATCATAATATGATACCGTATCATGACACATAAACCTAGAAAAACTTCATAACAAATACATCATGTACACATATTTGCATTGAGATTGTACAAAACATTAAATATGACATAAGTATGATATAGCATATTATGATACTATGCATTATGGAGGTGGTATCATAAACTAGTATCATGTGCATAACATTAGTGTATGATACTTTCCATTGTGACTAGTCTTAGAGAAACCTCTCTGAAAAATGCTCCCAATGGTGCATCATCATAATTACTCGACGAAACAAATACGTACACGTACCGGCCCCGAATTGCTGCCATAACTAGCGTCCGACCTGCCGTAATATACTCCGTAATAGTCTCTGATGGAACCCTAGCCCCAAAATTAATCCTCCAGCCTGACCATAAACAGGCGGCCGCCTCGCAATCTCAAAGCCCCGATCGATCCGGCAAGCATCATGGATCTCCCCGGCGAGGTGCTCGACGACATCCTCCAGCGCGTCCGTCCGCGGCATCTCGCCGCTTGCCGTCGCGTCTGCAAGGACTGGCGAGCCGTCATAGACGGTCGCGGGATGGTGCTCGCGCACCTCACGCCGCGTCCGCCTCGCGGCATCTTCATCAACTTCTTCGGGACATCGAGCCACAGCTTCTTCTCCCGCGACGCGCCGACCAGCAGCACCTGCAGCAAACTCCTCTTCCTGCCTGATTGGCGGCCAATGCTCGACAGATCACACGCGTCCTAGATCACAGCAACGGCCTCATCCTCTACGCAAACGGGGATGCGATGTATGTGTGCAACCCTGTGACTCGGCGGTGGGAAACGCTGCCGCCGCCGCCGCGGCGCGTGCCTTTCCTCTACACCCGTGCGTACCTTGTGTTCGACCCAGCTGTGTCCTTGCACTACGACGTGCTATTCTTCCCTGACGTGCCTGAAAGGCCATCTCTACCTGGTAAGAGACTTGGCAAGGGACGACCCTCGAGGAGGGTGATTAATTTTATGGACATCGAGAACCTGCCGCCGCACTTGAAATCTAAATATGAGCATGACTTGAACACTGTCGGCTCCATGGAATGGCCACCCTACTCATACTCAGTTCAAGCCTTCTCATCGACAACTGGCCAGTGGCAGGCGAGGCACTTTATTCGACAAGGCAATACGCACTAGTAGAAAACCTCTCATCCATCTAAGCCATTGGTACCGGTTCCCTTACGAACCGGTACCAATGGGGCCATTTGTACCGGTTTGAGGGCTCAGGTGGGCGAGGAGCTTTGGTACCGGTTTGGGAGGGGCTTTCGTACCGGTTCGTGTTAGGAACCGGTACGAAAGGTTTTCGGCCAAAATTCAGACGCGTGGTGGGGCCCGGGCTGGACCTTTGGTACCGGTTCGTAACACGAACCGGTACCAAAGGGTACCCAGCCATATCAAATCGCCCAGATCGCCCGAGCCCCTGCTGTGGCTCTCATTTTTCTCTTCTTCCTCACACTCTAAATTTTTCTCCACCTCTCACACTCCAATAATCTTTATTTTTCTCCACCATTTTAACAAGATTAACGACCTCCATCTATCCAAGGGTTAGCAATATCATCCTTTCTTCCGGCGTTCCTAATTTAGCTCATTTCTTTGGTAGTTTAACTCGTACTATTTTTCTAGTGCTAGCAAGGTGTTTGATGAAATGCCTAAGTTAGGGATTTTACTTTTTTTATAATCAATTTGAGCTGAAATTATGGTATATTTTGTAGGTTTTAATTAGTATCATCCCCGTCCTCACCGCCGTCGATCGCTAGCGTCGTCCCCTAGCCGGCACCGTACAACCTCGGTGAGCCTCTTCTTTTTTATAAAAAAACTTAGTTTTATGTGATGAACTTGAATATTAATTAAGTTGGTCACTCATATATCCATGATGTTGTGTACTTAATGATTTTTGATATACATATAAAATGCAGATGAGTCGACAATGGATGTACGGTGACCGGTGCCATCCCGAGTTCATTATCGGCATGCATTATTTTCTCAACGTGGCTGAGGCAAACAGGCGGTCGAATGGTTTCATGTATTGTCCATGTAGTTCCCGTAAGAATATGAAGGATTACTCTACCTCGAAGACCCTTCACGTCCACCTGCTGGAGAATGGTTTCATGCCCAGCTATAATTGTTGGACCAAGCACGGAGAAAGAGGGGTTATATTGGAAGACAACGAAGAAGAAGAGGATAGTGACAACTATCCCTTATTCACCGAAGACGGTGGTAGTAGAATGGGGGAAGACGAACTCGAAGAAGAGCTCATTTTCGATGAGCCGATTTTTGATGACCCGGATGACGATTTGGGTCGGGCCATTCTTGATGCGAAGATGAACTGCGGAAATGAAAAGGAGAGGTTGAAGTTGGAGAAAATGTTAGAGGATCACAACAAACTTTTGTACCCAAATTGCAAAAATGGTCGAAAAAGCTCGGGTACCACGCTGGAATTGCTGCAGTGGAAGGCGAGAGAATGGTACTTCGACAAGGGATTTGAAAAGTTGCTGAAAATAATAAAGAAGATGCTTCCGGGGAGAACGTGTTGCCCTCTAGCACGTACGAAGCAAAGAAGGTTGTCTGCCCTCTAGGATTAGAGGTGCGGAAGATACATGCATGCATCAATGACCGCATCCTCTACCGCGGGGAGTACGAGAATTTGAATGCATGCCCGGTATGTAGTGCATTGAGGTATAAGATCGGGCGAGATGACCCCGGCGATGTTGAGGGTGAGTCCACCCCCGGGAAGAGGGTTCCTGCGAAGGTGATGTGGTATGCTCCTATAATACCACGGTTGAAACGTTTGTTCCGGAACAAAGAGCATGCCAAGTTGTTGCGATGGCACAAAGAGGACCGTAAGAAAGATGTGATGCTCGAGACACCCCGCCGACGGGTCGCAGTGGAGAAAAATCGACGAGAGAGTTCAAGTCATTTTCAGATGACGCAAGGAACTTAAGATTTGGTCTAAGTACAGATGGCTTTAATCCTTTCGGGGAGCAGAGCTCCAGCCATAGCACTCGGCCGTTGACTCTATGTATCTATAACCTTCCTCCTTGGTTGTGCATGAAGCGGAAGTTCATTATGATGCCGGTGCTCATCCAGGGCCCGAAGCAACCCGGCAACGACATTGATGTGTACCCGAGGCCATTGGTTGAAGAACTTTTAGAGTTGTGGCGTGACGAAGGTGTACCCGTGTGGGATGAGCACGAACAAAAGGAATTTAACCTACGAGCGTTGTTATTTGTAACCATCAATGATTGGCCTCGCTCTTGGTAACATTTCGGGGCAGTCAAACAAGGGATACAATGCATGCACACACCGTTTAGGTGAGACTGATAGTATTTATTTGGGAAACAAGAATGTGTACCGGGGCATCGTCGATTTCTTCCAAAACAACATCACGTAAGAAAGAGAGGAAAGCATTTCGGAGGTGAGGCGAGATAACCGAACGAAGCCTACCCGCCCTAATGGGGAAGTTATATATGATATGGTCAAGGATTTAGAAGTGATCTTTGGAAAGGGTCCCGGCGGACAATCTGTTCCGCATGATGTTGACGGACACGTACCCATGTGGAAGAAGAAGTCGATATTTTGGGAGCTACCCTACTCGGAAATTCTTAGAGGTTCACTCGCAATCGACGTGATGCACGTGACGAAAAATCTTTGCGTGAACCTCGCTAAACTTCTTGGGCGTGTATGGGAAGACAAAAGATACACCGGATGCACGGCAGGACCAAGCAAAGTATCCACGAAGGAAACAACCTGAATCCAGAGAAGTATCAAGGTCCTGCCAGCCTATGCTCTTACCAAAGAGGAGAAGGAGATCTTTTTTGAAGTCCCGAGTAGCATCAAGGTCCCGTCCGGCTTCTCGTCGAATATAAAGGGAATAATAAACATGTCGGAGAAAAAGTTTCAAAACCTAAAGTCTCATGACCGCCACGTGATTATGACACAATTACTTCCGGTTGCATTGAGGGGGCTTCACGCCGGAAAATGTTCGAGTACCCATTGTGAAGCTATGTGCGTTCCTCAATGCAATTTCTCGAAGGTGATCAATCCACTTACTCTACAAAATTTACAGAAGGATGTGGTCCAATGTCTAGTCAGCTTCGAGTTGGTGTTCCCACCATCCTTCTTCAATATTATGACACATCTCCTAGTTCACCCGGTCGAAGAGATTGGCGTTCTCGGTCTCGTATTTCTACACAACATGTTCCCCTTTGAGAGATTCATGGGAGTCTTAAAGAAGTACGTTCATAACCGTGCTAGGCCAGAAGGAAGCATCTCCAAGGGCTATGGAACAGAGGAGGTCATTGAGTTTTGTGTTGACTTTATTCCTGACCTTAAGCCGATCGGTGTTCCTGAATCGCGCTATGAGGGGAGACTGCGTGGAAAAGGCACGCTAGGAAAGAAATCAGCAACGTGTATGGACGGACATTCTTTCACTCAAGCACACTACACAGTTCTACTTAATTCCATCTTGGTGGCTCCGTACAAAGAGGAACACAAGGAGATCTTACGCTCTAAATACCCGGAGCAACGTGAAGATTGGATTGATGGAGAACACATGAAGACTTTCGGCGGTTGGTTGCAAACACGTCTCATGAATGTCACCGATGACGAGCAGCTGTACTTGTTGGCCAAGCAACCATCTTCTACTATATCGACTTTTCAAGGGTACGAGATTAATGGGAACACATTTTACACTTTCGCCCAAGACAAAAAGAGCACCAACCAAAACAGTGGTGTCCGCTTTGATGCGAGAAGATGGCAATGGGAACAAGGTCACATATTATGGGTACATAGAGGAGATATGGGAACTTGACTATGGACCTAATTTCAAGGTCCCTTTGTTCCGGTGTAAATGGTTCAACCCGAAAGACGGAGTACGAGTAGACCCGCAGTACGGAATGACTACAGTGGATTTCAAGAATCTTGGGTACGACACCGAACCATTCGTCCTAGCCAGTGAAGTGGCTCAGGTTTTTTATGTGAAGGATATGTCTAGCAAACCGAAAAAAAGAAAAGAAAGGCAAGAGGACACATCATACGATGATCCAAAGCGGCACATAGTTCTTTCAGGAAAAAGAAACATCGTGGGAGCGCTGACACTTATAGAAGCCGTTCGCGAAAGAAGAAGAAGGACGCCGACATTGTAACGGAGTTGTTATCTAGGGTGGAGGCTCTTGAGAGAAATCAGAGGGCACCTGATCAGCCGCTGTTTCTACAGGATCCACAAGCCGATGTTGCCCCATCTCAGCGAAGAAGGAGTGTCGGTTCCTCGCATCTTGATGGATGTGGAGGAAGCTACCCCGTGGATTATGTCACGGAGAAGACAGATTGCGAGCTACATATGTTAATCAGGACCGCGTCTGTTAAGGTGGCGGTCGGCTATGTGTACCCAAGTGAAGATGGAGCAATGCACCATCATATGCCCATTCCACCTGGTTGTGTTCGTGTCGGGGTGGATGAAGTTGTTTCGGGTTTTGAAAAAGTGGAGCTTGATATTCCTAGAGGTGAAGATGAGAGGACACTGGCCGATGTCAAGCACGGTTTCGCCCTATGGCCGAAGAAGTACGTCGTCCTTTTGCAAAGGCCTCCGACTCCTACACATGAGCAGCAAATGCCATCGACTCCTCCTGGTGGCAGTCCTGATGAGCAGCCAAGTCCACACCTACCTGAGAGGGACCCCAGCGTGAGTCCACCATCTCGAGATCCTCCGCGTAAGACAGCGTCCGTTAAGCGGAACGGTACGCCACCTAGGAAGAAAGCTAGAAAGGAGAAACAACCGCCGCCTACCGAGAAGTTACCTTGGGAAAAAACTCCGGAGGAAAACGCGGAGGCCGTTCAGGCCGAGGTGAAGAAATTTTTGCACCGAAAGTGCCGGAGATACCTTTCGAGAAGACACTAGATCGGGAGAAAGTTGTGCGTACCGTTGACAATCTATATGACCCTGTACCATCGCCGCCATCCGACTATGTGCGTTCTATTGAAAGGTCGTATGACAAGATGATCGAGGCGACAAAACCCGTTCAATCGGGTATCGGGGAGATAAAAGGGATACACAGTGTCTACCAGCTCGGACAACAACCCGTTCAATCGGTCGCCCCTCTCAAGGTGTTTGACGGGAAGACCGTTCAAAGTTCTCGACAAGACGCAACTGATTACGCCTTAGCTGAACGAGCGTATCAGTTTGTTCAACGGAAAGATTTGGTCGAGAATGTCAGGAAGTTACCAACAAGTATGCGTAACTTGCATTCGTGGTACCTTAAGGCCTCAAAGGAAGGGATCGAGACTATCATGGTGCGAGTTAGGGAAGAGCACTACTTCCAGGAGTACTTGTGTGAACGTTGACTTCGCCGAACTCTTTCAGTTATACAATCTCCGGGCCCTCGACAAATCAATCATCAGTTGCTATTGTCCGTAAGTGATTTATTTATTTAATTTGAGAAGTCGTTCATTGTCCGCAGATTATAATCTTTTGTGCGCTATATTATGCAGATCGAAGATGCTCGAATGCAAAAGGGACGATATCACGGACATTGGGTTCATTGACCCGAACACAATGCATGTCAAAACCATAGAGAATCCCCTCTATAACAAGGATACACCGCAGACTTTGCTAAGGTTTTTGAAGCGACAACGTGACAAAAAGCTAATACTTTGGCCTTACAACTTCGAGTGAGTCTTACTTGTCTTATAACACATTATATTTTGCTCACCGTATGTCAAAATTTTAACTAATGACTTATATATATGACACTACATATTGAAACGTGCGTAGGTTTCACTTTATTCTTCTCGTCATCAATTTGGAAATCGGAGAAGTTGAAGTCTTGGACTCACTAAGCAAAAAAAGGATCTATACTTGTCTTGTTTTTTAATGCTCGGAAGGTAATTTTAATTCTTATCGGTTTGTTTCGTTAATTTTGTCGAGCAGCGTATGACTCTTTTATGCATTTTCTTTTGTCGAGCAGCGTATGGCAAACTTTCATCAAGGAAGATACGTCCCGTGAATGGACACCGAAGCTGCGATGGCGTGCGAAAGTAAGTAGTACTACCTAGGTCCACACACCTTTTAATTATCATACTTGACTATTGTTTGATTGAATTATATTCTTGTAAAGAAATGCCCGCAACAACCTCCGGGGACCGATCTCTGTGGATTCTTCGTTTGCGAGTACATCCGCAGAATTGTCAACGAGAGAACGAATAATGAAAGAAATAAAGAGGTACAAAAACAATCTTCACAAATTTGTTTTGTTATCATAAGTTGTAATGAGTTTCAGTAATAGTTGTTTCATGTATTCATTTGTATCTTATTCTTTTATAGTTGGCAAGAAAGCGGAACAAGCTCTCAATCGATGACCGCTTCATAGCAATAGGCGAGGAATTGGCGGGATTTTTCCTTCGGGACGTCATACCACAACTCGCAGAGCACCACTATGAATGAAGATGTACATGTTACATATATAGTTGACTCGAAGAGTACCACTATGCTACATGTAATAGACATATATAGAGTACGCCTCGGAGAGCACCACTATGCATGAAGATCGATCTTCATGCATAGTGCTACTTAATTTGCGATCTCATGCAATAACATGTGTGTTATATTATATGCACCAACTTGCTATGCATCATCTTGATCTTCATGTACTACCTAAACCCAAACGCGTTTCTGGTGCATCGACGCGATATGAATCAAACCGATATCCCTAAACCTCTCCAAAACCCTAAAAAGCCAATTCTGCCGCCGCGGCGAGATTTGGGCAAATTCCCTGCCGCGGGGGAACCTTTGGTACCGGTTCGTATTACCAACCGGTACCAAAGATCCTTAGCCCTGAGCTCTCCCGGTGGCCCACGTGGAGGCCCGTTTTATACCGGTTCGTAAGCAACCGGTACGAAAGGGGGGGGGGCTTTAGTGCCGAATAATTTGTACCGGTTGCAAAACCGGTACGAATGCCCCTCTGGAACCGGTACGCATGAGAGATTTTCTACTAGTGACGGCATTTACAGTAGCTGATGTGTGGTCGGATCCGCATGCAGCAAACGGATGGAGTCCTCTTCGCCGCCATGGTGTCTACTGGCAGGGAGCCTTCTATCTCCATTGCGGCGTCGACTTCATCATGAGGTACTTACCATCATTCATTGTTACTCTCTCCGTCCTGAAAAGAATGTCTCAGCTTTATCTAGATATATGTATGTATCTAGACGTGTGTTTGAGTGTGTAGATACATAAGAATTTAGATAAAGTTGAGACATTCTTTTTCACACGGAGGGAGCATAAGAAGTTGTCTGCTCTTGTCTTTACTCCTTTACTCGAGTGTATGTGTTCAACTTAACCTGCAGCTTCTTACCGAGCGGCTTTTTTTTAGGTTGTCGTTCCTAAATGGAAACTATCTAGTGATCAAAACCCCAACACCGCATAATTTTTTTAGGAGATCAAGATCACATAATGATGAATCCGAGGAACCCCATGGGTACTTTGGAAAGTCGAAGCAAGGGATCTACTACACTGTTGTTCACGGCTACCAACTTTCAGTATGGGTATTGCAAGAAGCAACACATACAGGTTCATCCCTGGAGTGGGAGCTAAGGTACCAACGAGACCTTGAGACAACTTTTAAGGGATACTACAACAAACACCCTAGAGTAGATGTGGTTGGCAAGTCTTGGACCCTAGATCCCAATGAGGAAGATTCAAGTGAGAGAGGAGATAATGGATGGGACTCTAGTGATGACAACATCATTGACGAGCAAGAACAAGGGATAGACTGCAAGGACGGCCACATAAAATGCTACTACGGGATGGACTTTTTGGGTTATCACCCTCAAAAGGAAATTGTTTTCCTTGGCAGCCGTTACAAGGGATTTTCTTACTACTTAGGTAGCTCCAAACTGCAGTACTTGGGGTTACTTTATCCAAATGGAAAATACCATATTCCTATCAGGGCACCTACGCTTGAGTCATTTGTCTATACACCTTGCGTTGATGATTTGCTTCCTACTCACAATGATCTGTGATGAAACCCTTGATCTTGCAGCTGAACTAACAGGTCGCAGAATCATCTACCCTTAGGGTGGTGTTCTCGTGACAAACAGAGCTCTGCATGACAAGCTTGTCGAACTGATCTCAGCAGAGTACAAATAGCGCGATGTTGCACGGCTTCAAACACCAGAACAATTTTGTTTCGTTCGTAGCAATTTACCACGCTGGCCATCAAATTGTTTTGGCCTCGCCTTATTCAGATTACTATCAATTAATGTTCACCACAATATATTCATACGAAATCAATTATCACAGTTGTAAGTGCCAGAAGTGAACTCCTTAAGCAACTTCACCAAGAAGCTATACAGGCTCGAAGTTGCCTTGTGGAGGTATCCAAACTACTTCCAAAGCTATACAATCTTTGGCCATGACAGTCTCTGAATCTGCTGGATAACCGTGATGGTCGCATGCATGGTTGAACAGTGTCCACGCAGTTCCGGTGCTGAATTAAGCAAAGGTTGCAACGGGGGAGAAACGAAATCTGTCGGACAGATCTGACAGCGCTGCACCGCGTGAACATGTTTGGTCACCAATTCAACACCGAAGAAAAAGACACCCTGAAAATGCGAAATCAGCAGCTTGTAAGCATGATTAGCATAGCAGCTTCCCATCACTAGGACGAGCTTAGCACTGTCTGAACATTAATCTCTTCGCTTCCCTCGTGACACGTACTCTCTGCCTGCCCGCCAGTTCAGCGGACTGATGACTTGATGTTATCTTCTTGTTGTAACCTATGTTGACTTTGATGTGGGCATAAGAGGGGCTACTGTGATCGATCAGATATTTCTGCGTCCAAGAAGTCGCAGTTACGTATGCGTCTTCGGTGTAGTTATGCAAGCTAGCAGGGTGAAATAGTACGTCAGGCATGAAGGGCTCTGTCAACTGTCATGATTTGAAATGCTGTCTGTTACTTGCCTCAGGAACCGCCCATGCTTGCCCGGAGTCAACTATTCCGGCAAATCCTGCATGGTTAACGAATGGAAATGATATGATTAATGACTTGGATGATGCACAAGTGGCCAATTGGATGAGATTCAGACACGGTTGAAATGCATTATACGGGACGAGCTAGCTAGTCCCATTCATAGTTTAAAATAGCCGGTTAACTCATTTAGCCGCGATTTTTTTTTGGAGGCCATAAAAGGCTATAGCCGAGTTATAGAGGGCTATTCCATTTAGTCTTTTTTCAAGAATTTGGAATATTCCAGTCACATCTTACCAAAAGAAGAGGAAAATTATGACTCAATCACGATCCGTGATACAACTTATTTAACTTTTCAAGGCAAACACGTATTCAATTATTCAGTTCACAAGTTTTATCTAATTATATTGAACACAAATTCGAAAAACCAGAAATAAAAATAGAAAATAGAAAATAAATTCAAAGTGCATGAGGTTTAGAGGCTAATTTAGAGGCTAAATAGGGCTATAGCCGGCTTTTGGCGGGTTTTTCTCATATAGCTTATAAATGGCATTGCCACAGCGGGGCAGGTCTCCTGAAAGGCTATAGCCAGGCTATATCCGGCTATTTAAAACTTTATCTTGACCGAGAGATTTTAGTAGCAAATGCTCAGAAGCATACGTACTGATCAACTGCCATTTGTGCTATGAGACTCAAAGTATATCATCACCTTTTTCCTACGAAAATTCAGACGATCAATTAATAATCGTCAATAGTACAAAGAGTTCAAAAGGCAACAAAAATTACAAATAGATTCTTGGACCACCTAGCGAAGTCTACAAGCACTAGACCGGACCGAAGACGCGCCATATACTTCATTCAATTCAATTAATAAAAAGGGTACTCAAAATACTTCAAATGCGCAATAAATAGGCCAATTCGGCAGTTCTTTGTTTATTTCTCGTGGAGTAAAAAACTTCTCATCAATACAAGTCAAGGTAATGACCCCCCGGCCCCAGATTTCCATATAAAGGATATCGGAGGCAGGGCGGACCGGCAGTGTCATCATAAAGGCAGACGAAACCCTAGATTGGTTTTTTTTGGATCACCTCCTCTCTGTCATGTACGTACCTCCTCAACTATATCATCACTTTAACACCAGAAAAACACACAATTAGAAAGCTGGGTGAGAACTTTGTCCAGTGGCGATTATGCTGGTTAACAACAAGGGGCACTATGCTAGAGTTGTCAGCCAATGTAGGTAGTGGTGGAGCCATGTTTTTTTTCTTGGGTAGTCATGCTTTGTCTTTGATGAAGTTCTCTAGATTTTTTTTGGGCTTTCTTAACTCTTCGTACTACTTTGCAATTTGGTTGGGTAGTCTGACCACCCTGTAGCTACGCCCCTGAATATACTTAAGCAGAAAACAAGTATAGCAGCATCGTGAATAATTCTGAATTTTAAATCAGGGTGTCTTTTACATCTATAAATTTTAAAGTTAACCTCCATACTTTCCGTAGCACTAAATTACGCACTATCGATCAAGGCATGCATGTATGGAACGGAATCTAGTGTTCTGTCTGCGCCAGCGCGGTACCAACTTCACACATCATGTCCAATAAGATACACCGCCAGAAATATAATGTTCTTGCCATCTAATTCCAGGCCATATATGTGCAGGCATAAACAAATATATGCATCCAAGGAGCAAGTATACGATATGCATGGGCCATGCATCGCGGTGTGAGGTGATTTGCAAATTTATAATGTTTCCGGCCATCTACTCTTGCTAACTATCCAGGTCACAACGGCACACAACCACACGCACAACATCCTGGCCAGTGACAAATATTTATATGGCGGAGCAGATAGATCGGTATTATGCAGCCAAGGCTCCATCAGCTTGTATATAGGTTGATTCTGCTGCGCTCTAACCATAGACACCAAACAGAAAATACAGGAGAGCGTCAGTACAGCTATCACCAGATGAATGTTCTAGCTAACGCACATTTTCAGAACATGTGCTGCTGATTCTGATAGGAATAGTCCCGAAATTAATTATATTACAATTTTTGTTAAGTTGTATGGTGTCGGCGTACTAAGTTACAGACCTTTCGAAAACAGCATTCTTTCAGACTGTTCATTGTAAACTTGTAATTTCTTCCCAAGCTATATTTTTGGTACGTGATTTGGGGACGCGTGCGTCCTTTACATGCAAATATTTTTATCCAAATTTCCGTGTTCTAGCACAGAATCAGATTCGGTGATGATAGACTACTATAGTACTATATACGCGCATGTCCTATACAAACCAGCTGGTAAATGTTACTATAGGCTCAGGAGTTCAACTCCTTTTTTTACCTTGTCGATATCATGCATGGCGTTCCAATGTGGCAATCTCTGACCCCTGAACAAGTGTACTCACCTTTTCTGTGGGGAGTAGAAAACACGATCACATCCGCGTAAAGCGCAGCTAGCAAGAGACGAAGTTAGAGTTGCCTTGGCTAGCCAGCCAGCTCGGCATTAATCTACAGTCACTACGGGAAAAACGCTCGTTGCCGTGCAACCATATTTTGCCGTGTGCTCGCGCACGGCAAAGAATACTTTGCCGTGCGACGTAAACAGAAAACGCACGGCAACGACCAACGCACGGCAAAGAGGACCTACGGCGCACGGCAAAGATAAAGCGCACGGCAAAGCCTCAGAAAAGCGCACGGCAATGAAAGAAGGCACGGCAAAGAGAGGAAGGCGTTGCCGTGAGATATCCTTTGCCGTGGGCCAGGCCCTGCCGCACGGCACAGGCTTCTTTGCCGTGCGCTGTGCACAGGATCGCACGGCAAAGGCTGCTTTGCCGTGCACATTTTCCTTTGCCGTGTGCCTTGTGGTATTTTCTCCTTTTTCTTTCTATATTGTACTTATTTTAATGCTTATATTTTATTCTTGAAATATGACAAGTACCACATCTTGATTAATGAATGTTTATATTATATTTTTGCAATACGACAAGTACTCTAAGTCGTTACTCCCCTCCAACATATCAGGGTTTCGGCGTAAACAAACCGCGTTCGGGGAATCTTCCAAGTGCTATCGCTCGAAAGAGAGGAATGCCACACAGCCTTGCACCATTTGGTGAATCACACCTTCCAACACACTTTCACACATATCCTAGGTCCACATGCAAGTGTTGGTGGCATTCCGGTGCTCCGGCGGTCGTTCCCCCCCGAAAACGGCGGTCTGCGTGCATCGGGGGGTCTACCCCCCTAGATTTCACCGCGCGAGGTTCCACCAACATACTTTTTGATAGGTTTAGTTTTGTTTAGGCCATATACACATGTAAAGGTAGGTTTGGCACACTTTGGCACATTGTAGCCACCGGTATACCCGCAGCGGGACACTTCAGCCTACAAGTCGAGGAATCTTCCAAGTGTTGTCGCCCGAAAGAGAGGAATCTCACACATGGGAGCAATGCCTTGCACCATTTGGTGAATCACACCTTCCAACACACTTTCACACATATCCTAGGTCCACATGCAAGTGGTGGTGGCATTCCGGTGCTCCGGCGGTAGTTCCCCCCCGAAAACGGCGGTCTGCGTGCCTCGGGGGGTCTACCCCCCTAGATTTCACCGCACGAGGTTCCACCAACATACTTTTTGATAGGTTTAGTTTTGTTTAGGCCATATACACATGTAAAGGTAGGTTTGGCACACTTTGGCACATTGTAGCCACCGGTATACCCGCAGCGGGACACTTCAGCCTACAAGTCGAGGAATCTTCCAAGTGCTGTCGCCCGAAAGAGAGGAATCTCACACATGGGAGCAATGCCTTGCACCATTTGGTGAATCACACCTTCCAACACACTTTCACACATATCCTAGGTCCACATGCAAGTGTTGGTGGCATTCCGGTGCTCCGGCGGTAGTTCCCCCCCGAAAACGGCGGTCTGCGTGCCTCGGGGGGTCTACCCCCCTAGATTTTCTCTCGACGCAGGGCAAAGGTGCCTTTGCCGGCCGGATCTTTGCCGTGTGTTCTTTGCCGTGCAAGGCCGCACGGCAAAGCCTTTGCCGAGATGATTTGGGCCTTTGCCGTGTGATATTGGGGCACGGCAAAGAACAGTTCTCCCGTAGTGAGTATCTAGCGCACCATTTGCTCGATCTTTGGCCGGACATGAGTCGCGATGTCTACACTCGCAATTTTCAAACCGTTTCATCAGGTACCCCTCTAAATTAACAATCAAATCCGCAGACCCCTCCCTGAGTTAAAATACACAATGATGATTCAGGGGATTTGAATACGTTAAACGTCAATGTTAGGACGAAGCAGGCAAGACCAGGTGACCTCACGGAGATCTTTCCAGGCCACAATGCTGATGATCGATCGATCTGCAGGGTCGGCATATCCCCTTCGCTGCGCATAAAGAAGGAAGCTGCTGCACCTAGATTATTGGAGGCTCAGGGACACGTACGTACGCGTGTGATCGTCGTGTTATGGCAGCTACTCCCTGTCAGTCTCCACTCCTTGCGTATTATAGGTCAAATGGACAACGTGAGCACACTCCGTTTTCGGGCAGGGAACCCTAATCCTGCGCCACGTGACCCCCCAATCGGGTATTAGGGGAATAGTTAAGAACTTCTTCGTGCCTGACCGGTTAATGCTTGTTAATTTGGGCGTGTGTTAGCTTGAAAATTAAACTGCATGAAAGGAGGCTGGTGTCGTGTCTCCATGGCGAGAGACATGGGGGGCATACGTGCGGCCATAGACTAATTGGGATTATGTTGCCAAATCTAGCTATCTGGCTAGGTTATCGCTCTGTGCTCCACCTGATTAAGCAGCTGGGTGAGTTAGGGTAGGTTGATTTTTTTTTAAAACGGAGGCAAAAGCTTTGCCTCAATCTATTAATTAAGAAGAAGTTTTTGGACAAGATAGTCCTTACAAATCGGTATAAAACCTCGGAACAAAGGGATCACTCTCCCGGCAAAATATCCCTAAGGTGTTTTCCTCCCGCGGAAGCCCACAAGCGGGTTTCAGTCTTAACATTTTGTAGAATAACCACATGTGGGGCATGCTTGTTGCGAAAAACTCTTGCATTCCTCTCATTCCAAATTTCCCAAAGGACAAGCAAGGAGATGGAGGCCACGGCTTTGCGACTAGGAACGACATTAGTGGTCATATAGTCCCACCAAGACTTGATAGAAAGACCCGCCCATTGGTTTGGTTGAATGTTGGAAGGCCAAGCCAATCCCGCACGGAGCACCAAAGCCGCACGTCGAACCGACAATGGATGAAAAGATGACTAACCGACTCCATCACTTGCTTACATAGGGGACACAACCCGCAATTTGGCCACCCCCTCTTTTGTAGCCGGTCCGCGGTCCAAATCCTATTTTGAGTGAGTAGCCATGCGAAGAACTTGACCTTAGGAGGAGCCCGAACCTTCCACACCGACTTGTGAAGGGAGGAGAAAGTGGAGCCCAAGAATTGTAATTGGTAGGCCGACTTGGCCGAGTATTGGCCATTGGCCGTGAGCTTCCAAGAAATATCATCGGGGACCTCGTCATGTAGATGCACATCTTGAAGTTTTACCCATAAACCCACAAATTGTGTGAGATGGTCCGTGGTGAAGCTCTCATCAAGGTTGATCATGTGCACCCAAGCATTATCTTCCAATGCTTTGTTGACATTTCAAGCTTTCCTTTTCGAAGAAGCAAAGATGAGCGGAGCTATGTCCATGGACTTCCTCCCATCGAGCCAAGGGGCTTCCCAAAAAGGAGTCTTGCGACCATCACCAATGGTACTGGTGGTTGCGGTGTAGAAGATTTCCATTTCCTCTTTGGAACATGGGTTTTTGAAGCCCCCCAAATTTTAGATCTATCTTTCCACTCAAGCCAAGACCTTTATGTGCGAATACTCTGCGTGTATGTCCAGGCGTATCTGTCAGACTGTCACGGTATCAATGACAATGACAGTGGAAGCTCCGAGAGAGTGTGATCTCACTGGTCGTACTCTCACTATAATTTCCGTAATAACATATAGCGACCAATGTATGGATAGGTTAAAGTACTCGGGTCGATCGCTGGAAGCATCCGCAAGCACTGCTCGCTGGCACTTCCCACGTGTGCTGGAGGTGCGTTGTCGTAGTTACGCTCTGCTAATTAATCTAATGCTACATCGGGTTTGATCAATTGGCACGTCCAATTGTGCAAACCTCAATTAAGCGCAAGCATGTACTTGACTGAAACAGTGATAGGTGATGTACTAGATCATTGATCATATTGCATGCAGACCTATGCTCCTCAGTTAAGTCTGAGAAGGACAGTTGTGCCAAACTAGTCTGAAGAAGCACTGTTCTATTGGACGCAGGGTCATTCTCATGACATGAGTAAATTATGTTTGCATTTGGAATTAGTGAGCTCCAAAAGTCGAATCCGTACCGTTAGTGGAGCGACCTGCATACTAATTCTTTTGCCTAATTTGGACTTGGTACTCTCTCCTCCCCAAATTAGGATGCTTATAGTTTTTAGTCAAAGTAAAAAAAAAATTAAAGTTTGAGCAACTATATACAAAAATCAACATCTAAAATTTTAGATGCACATAATGTGAAAATATATTCATGATGGTTCTAAAATATTAATTTAGAATTATAAATATTGATACTTTTTTCTATATAGTTGGTCATTGACAGATTAATTTTATCCAAATATTATAGGCATCCTATTTTAGGATAGAGGAAGTAACTCTTCTTGCTTAAACTAATTAAGGTGAGTGCCTTAGTTGGGAGATCTTAGACTATTCTGGCTAAACGGTGAGGTGTTAATGTAGTTGGGCAACAAACTTAATTAGTCTTACATTAGTATGAACAGGAAGCAAGCATTTTGTATGGATTGACTGTTTTGGTTGCGCGTTTGATGGAGTGGATGAGATTTTCTGCATTGTTAGGTTTCTTGTCGAAAGGGACAATTGAATTTTGTTTTTCTTCTCATTTCTTACGATAAGCTTCTATATTTGGTTAAAATTTTGTTTTTCTTCTCGTTTCTTCCGCTAACCCCTTCTTACATTTGTACTTATGTCCGCCAGCTAAACTGCGCACTGCTTTCATATGTGCTACTACTGAAGTAGCAATGCTCCAATAATAAACAAGACTAATGCTCAAGATTTCGTGTTGGAAAAAATTCTAAGATGGTCAAATTGACAGTTAGAGAAGAAATGTTAGACCATTGAAGTGTGCCCTCGTTTTGTACTCGCACTTACGGCCGGGTGGCTGGCTTTAATGTGTTTTGTGTTTGTGTCGAGCAATTATTGTGATGCCTACAAGGTCAACTGATATGGACAACTGAAGCTCGGTTTGCAGACACAAGTCAGTAAGACCATGTACAATAAGGTACAGTCAGCTGGCTATAAGAGATACACCTCCGATTCAAAGAATAAGGCGTCCTCGTTTTACGTATTTTTCGTTTGACTAAGTATTACTTTAAATATAAATATTGTTTGTATAAAATTAACATCATTAGAAAGTGCTTTTCAATACGAATCCAACGATACTAATTACCTATAATGTAACTAAGATTTTGTTGCTCAATTTTTATGGTCAAAGTTCGTCTTGGAATACGCGTGCGCCTTATTCCTTGGGACGGAGGTAGTAAAATACTATAAGTTTGCTTAGTTGGAGGAGAGAGATTAGAAGAGAGAAGAGAAGTGAGCTCTTATCTAATAGCCAGTTCTAGCACGTGCTCCTAGGCACTATGTGAAACTAAAAGGTGGACCATGTATTGTAAAAGTGTACTACACTTTTATAGTTTACTATTGTACCGTAGTACATGCTAGCTATAAGTTGACCATAGATGATGTGACAAATTGTTATAGCCGGTTGCCGGCTACACTATTGTTCTTGCTCTAAGGATGAAAGCTTACCAACTGTGCTTTCGCTGTGATTCATGGCACTCAAATTCTGGAGTTAAATTTAAATTTCACCCAGTTAATCAGACTCTTCGACTACTACGAGTACTTTTTATATAAGTATACTACTACTTAATACTTCCTCCGTTATTAAAAGAGTGTACTTCTGGATTCTTTAAGGCATATTAAGTATTTTAAATTAGAAAGTGTCAACCACCATCTCTCACCTCTTTAATTTCTCCTTATTAAGTGAGCTAAGTGCATGTAGAAAAAAATACCATGTGCTAAATGTTATTGGTCTTGATTCCCGTGTGATGAGAAAGAAATATGTTTTCCTACTTCAAATGCATTGAAAAGAGATAAGTACATTTTTCTGTAGATAAATTTTAAACCTAGTTATCCACTTATTTGACAATGGATGGAGTATATATTAATACATTATTCGTTGCAGTAAAGCTAGAGCAAAAAACAAAACCAGGGTCCAATTTCACACATACGCATATACATTCACTCCTATGAACACACGCACATCATACTCCTATGAGCACCTCCGGATTTGAACTCTGGTGGGGTGGGATGCCAGTGCCCTCTCAATTAACCATCCAGCCACATGTTGGTTTTCAATTTGACCTAATTAATCAGACGCGCTCTTGTACTAGTGCATTTTCTTTTACTATCGGCATGAATCGTTCATGCCTGACTTTTTTTGAGCAAAGCATATATGTTAATATCACGAAGATAGAAATTACAACTAACCTCTACAACAACGCAGTGCCCTAATGGCAATACGGATACACACAACTAAAAAAGTAAAGAAGAACTACATAAAAAAGTTCCGCTATAATGATGTATTCCTTGTAGCAACGGACAAAACACCACCAAGACAGCACCGGAAATTCTCTTCTCAAAAAGCGACGCCTCCAAAAAGGAAATAGTGCCGTGACATGTGGCGTTGTTGTCTCCGCAACGGCGTGGTGGCTTTGCGGTGTGAGGCGTATCCGTGGTGGAGGAAGGGGCTGCTCTCGGCGACCACCAACTGCGGCTCGGCTGGTGGTAGTGGTGGCCAGAGGCTGGTGCGGGGAAGGGCGGCTCCTGGCGCCGTGACGTGGCTGGGGCTGAGTGGGACATATATGGGCTCGATCTAGGCCAGTCTGGGCCTGATCTGGGCCATGGGCTTCGGCCGATGGCGCGTGCTAGTGGCACCTCGATGATACTGGCAGGAGGTTGGGCAGCACATGCCTCTCCCTGTCTGTCGCGTGCCTAGAGAGCCTGATTTGTGCTAGGTGAGCCTAGGTCCATCGGCTACCGTGTGCTAGGTGCGGCTTGTGGATGGTGTGGAGGTGTCGCGTCCATCTTTATCATTGCCGTCACATTCGCCCTCACCTCTTGTTCAAGATGTTGGACTAGTTGTAGTGGTGCTTGCAGCTTTGGGTTCGAGCCACGAAGTCAGGGTGGCGACCCTGGAAGGTGGAGCGCGCGCCCGGCTCTCCGGCGAGCGACATTGTGGTGGTGGTGGTTCATCACTTTGGCTGCATGGGTGGCGAGGAGTGGACGATGGGGGACCTTGGGTTCGTCGGTGTTTCGGTAGTGGAGGCTCCCGAAGCGTGTCTTGGAGGCTTGGTTTGTTGGTGACAGGTTGACCATGGTACCTCGGTGTGGTGAGGTTGTGATTTCGGACGAAAGTCTAGCGCTTCAGCGCCACCAGCAACGGCACGTGCGGGTTTCATGTCCCTCTCGGGGGAGTCGCTGTGGTCACCTCCCTCTGCCAGGGCTCGGGGTGAAAACCCTTGACCGTTCGGTCTCGGAAACGGCGACACTTAGCATCGTTTCCCTCTAGAGGGCGTTGTCGTGGAGCCAAGGTTACCCTTGGTCACGGATCATCGTCATCGTCGGGCAAGTTCAGATCCTATCTCGAAGCCCTTCGGTGCCTTCTATCTTTTACACGTGACTGAGGTGTCACTGCGCCGTCCTTGATGTCTTCTAGCAGGATCTGCGCTCCACAGACCGGAGCGACAGAACATGTCGTTCTCTCCAGTGACAACTTGGTGGGTGCGGTGCGGCGATGTCCGGTGGTACCACAAGGAGGCTTAGTGTCACTTGTAGTCTGCATTCAAGAGTGCTTTTTTGGGGTGTAGCTACTCCTATTTTTTCTTTTATCTTTGCTTTTCTTGTTGTAAGAGGGTTCCCTCTCCCCATACTACGAGTGAAAGGGAAAATGTAAAGATTACCACTAAAGCAGCCCAAGCGAGACTGACTATATCCATGTGAATTATGTCTTCTAAAATAAAGAGGCAATAATATTGGATTTCAAATAATCATAGTGGAATCCCGAAGTAAAAGTAAAGCTTCCCCGCCTGGCAAGAGTGAAACTCTCTCCTTGACGTATTGATGGTTCCATCCTCTCTTAGTCTTGGCTCTGCCTCGTACTACCTTTGCTCCTAACTACCTAACGCCGAGCTAAGTGCCCTCCTTTCCATCTCCGTCTTAGTAGAGCTTCCACCTCCTTTCAGTTGAAAAGCCAGTTCTTCCGAGCGGGAAGTCTTATGAATCTTAATTGTCACTTCTTTATTTTATGAGGGGTTTATGTTTAATTATTTTGTTGTTGTTTGTCTGGTTGCTAGGAGCTATTAGAGGAAAGAGTTTTTGAGGTCTGATAGGGTCCTTATTTTGTTCGCTAGCCTTTGATCCAAGACTGTGATCTATTGATTCAACCTTGACCCCAGGGGTCTCCTCTCCCCAACTACACTAGGCTCAAGGTGGAATAACGAAAGGAGGGTGCGTGCGATAGCTATGACAGAAGGGGCTTCTTGTTCTCACTTCTATTTGTCTCTGATTTATCTCCTAAAGAAAGCCCTTGTTCCCCACTTTCTATCGGTTCAGCCATGTGACTTTATTTATAAAGCGGAGCGAAAGCCTATTTCGAGGAGAACGAAATAGTACACAAGCTTCATCGTTGCCCTGATCATAGATCTTAGATTTTCACCATAGAGCAAGTCCGCGCCCACAGAATAATCCCTTCAACAAGACCATTGCCAGGCACAAGCAATATACTAATGGCAAACCTTGGATTTTCACCATGGAAGTCTAGACTCTAAACTTCTCATGTACTCTCTCACCCCCACTTGCCATTGCTGCTGCTCCAAGTTACGAATCACCAAACCAATTTCTCATCGTCACGAGTACTTGAACCACCATTACTAGTGCTCACATCTTGGCTTCCATATGTCATTCTGTTTGAGTGACTTCATCATGAAACCATGGACATGCCATGAAAGCAACATACTGCAGAGATTCACTACACTCCCTCTAAAGCTAGACGGCAAGAAAAAATAGTTGTGCGCGACCGATTCCCATCCGATCCGACTGTTATAAGGTGCACTAGGGAGTTCGCCGGTGTAGCCTTCCGTAACTCGACACTCCGGGCAGGTCAAAGAGGGAAAACATTATAAGGTCTTTGTCATGGTGCAAGAGCAATCCTACGACCGCCACGACTATTCGCAAGACCGACAAGCCCCCGCGCCGCCAGTCCACTCCCTGACGGACTGAATGTAGAGCAGAAGGCAGCTTCGCGCGAGCATAGGCCCTGAACATCCCTGAGACCCAGATCGATTCAGATACCACGACTGCCGGCGGCTCACCAGTGCCACTACGACGCCACTCCACTAGAGGAGGCCAGCCACCCCAATCCCCCACCGAACCTAGGCGAAGAGACACAGACCAGGCAAGGAGCCGGGCACCCGCGCCACCGCTCGTCATCATGGGATGACCCCGAGCACGTAGCCGACAAGGATCCCCCGCTTCATCACTGCAAGCCCCCCCACCCCAGGGACGAATCCATCAATCACGTATAGAGGGGGCAGAGAGACTTTGAGGGTGGCGAAGTGCACTTAGTTGTGCTACATATGTATGAAGAGATACTTCAGGAAAACAACATTGTTAGGAGGGGCTTAGCCCCTGCTCGTCCCCCTTCCCTCCGTCCCTGCCCCCCCCCGCCGCGCCCCTTGCCAAGCCCCACGCCCTACCGAGAGAAGGCGTCTTATTACTAGACATGGCGAGGGCATGGTGCTGGGCAAGGGGCCTTATTACTACGCATGGCGAGAGCGACATGAAAACCCTAGGTCGATCACTTATTACTAGACGTGTTCACCGGATTTGCATCTGTACACTCTGTTGGTTGTATTTTGTCTTGTTGTCGCTGTCGCTCCCCCTTTACACCCTCTGCTTGGGTTGTGCAAACTTTTTTGACATTTGTTTTCACTTTGCATATTTATGGACAAGGATTTTGTGCACATGGGAGTCAATGCTCCCTTCACTTTTGGATTTTCGAAAATTTCAGATTCTTACATTTCTCTGCTTTCAAGAATTATGACATTAAATATGTAGATATATGTGTATACGAGGATTGGAATCAAAAAAATCTCGTCAAAAAATACGTTATATTTTAGGAGATGCAAAAAAGACAAATTTCTGACAGTAAACTGACAAAATATACGTACAATTGACCTACTATTTATAGTCAAAAATTTGTCTTTTTAATGGGACTTTTTTAACTACACTCCTCGTGTCTAAATCTATCTACATATTTAGTACCATAATTTTTGAAAACATAAAAAAGCGAGGTTTTAAAAATTTTCAAAAATTCAAAAGTCCAAGGAGCACTGGTGCTCATGTGCACATGGTACTTTCCGCATATTTAACTAGCAATATCAGCAAGGAAAACCTCGCCTGCTTGGTTGTGGAGAGACACGAAGCACGAGTCAACAACAAGCCTTTTTGCGGCACACCACATCAGCAGGTGACACACCTGTGCACACCTGCGCAATTGTCAGCCACATGAGGGATCCATCCATCGTTTTACATGATCGATCATTCCAAGAAAACGAGCAAAATGTAGAATATAGTCACGTCGAAATCTACAGGATTCGCAGGCTGATATCGATGGTCCGATGGACGCGCGGGAGCAGCAGCGTGGTCTCGTGTTGGATTTGGAGCACATGCATATATGATACGCCGCCTCTCCTTTTTCAGATTTCACTTTGGTTTTCGCTACGGACCACGGCGAGATGGGCACGGCATGTGGCAGCTAGCGACGACGTACGGCGACAAAGGCAGTGCGGCGGCAGCGCTGGGCAGGAATTAAACGGAAAGCTGCGCGTACGGGAAGCGGGCCTCTGTCAGTTCTATCGCTGACCCGGCCGCTCCTCGTCCGGTTTGGCCCGTCGGAGCAGGGCGATTTACACAAAAATAACCCTTTGTTGCAACTATAGCACAGACTGATCATCCGGCGAAACTATTTCACCCATTTAATCCTTTTGTGTGACGTTCCTCAAGTCGGCGCCACACCTCACTGTATGGCGCCCATGTCCGCGGCGGCACTCTCCCAGCCTACGTGGCGGCACTCTCCCAGCCTACGTGGCGGCCTCGACGCTGAGCTGTTCTCTCATTCGACGTGGCAGGATGTGTGGCGCCGATGGGAGCGGCGCCATACATCCACTTATAATGGCCAAAACATACTGTAAGACAATTCTCCTGGGACTTAGTCGTTTTGGCGAGGCTGTATGTGTGGCGCACACGCCATGGGCGCCACACAGTGAGGTGTGGCGCCGGTGCCACGGGCGCCACACAAACAGCCGCGCCAAAACGGCTAAGGACTAAACTTCCGGAGCCCCTGGATGTTTTCCACATATAACTTGCAATGTGTGGCACCCGTGTCGTCGGCGCCACATTGTGATGTGTGGCGCCCATTGCGTCGGCGCCACACAATGACTTTTGCTAATCCATGAAATTTTGTACCTTATTTCAACAGTTTTTAATACAACAATAGCACTTTCAACAGCAATTTCATACACACATTATACACATAGCACACATCATAGCTCACATCATAGCACATCGATTCAAACAACACGTAGAAACAATAGACATGGTTCGAAATGACATAGAGTTCACAACACGATACTTATGAAGATAGAGTTCACAACAACACGTAGCAAATGCATCTATCTTCCGCGACGTCCCCTCCTCACGGGCTGCTTCCGGACGGCCAACCTTTTGCCGTGGCTCTTGTTGCTGCTCCTCCTCCTGCTCCTGCTGCTCCTCCTCCTCTGAAGATAACGGCTCATCGTTCCTCATCCTCCTCAATGATGATCTCCGCGGCGACGCCTCATCCTCTTCAATGACAACCTTCTTTCCTCGGTTGACATAATCGTTCGGAGTGTATCGGTTTGGAGCCTTGCCCCTTGGCTTCAACTTGTAAGAAGACCGTGTGGCTTGCTTCTTGCCTCGACTAATGCTTTGACTCAGAATGGTGTCGTCGTCAGGAATCTTCACAAACATGAACACATGAGATTACAAAAGTTGAAATTAGTAACCACATGTTTGACAGCAACAAAATAGTCCATACCTCCGCCTCTTCAGAAGAGGATGTAGCGATTTCGGCGTCGCGGCAACCTAGCAAGTTGGCTAACCTCCGCATCTTTCGTGCAGTGTTCTGCGTCATGGAAGTCATGGTTACAAAGCCACCCGAACATAATAGCTTACATTCAAAGTTGGTGATCATACCTTAACGAAATGCCGCAACGGTCCGACAAGCTTTTCATCTCTAAGGCTCTGATCCCAAACAACCTCGCACTCCTCAGCTGTTTTTTGGATCTCGGACCGTTGTGACAAACATATTATACACAATTTAAGCGAGCACATGCCAATGTAGATGATGTACTAGCTAATGAGAGAATACATTACCACGAAGTTCAGCTCGAAAGCAATAGAAGTCGATCTCCCTTTGCGAGCATAGATGTCGTGTTGACTTTGCGCAACCTCATCGAACTCGATGGGGTCATCCAAGATGTCGTCATCATACGCGGGTTTCACTAACTCGATACGCGTGCTTTGATGAAACCATTGGAGATAGTTGTTGAAAGCGGCCAAGTCGTGAGGCACAATCTCCACATGGCCATCATTCCGTATCGCTTCCAAACAGTGTTGGAACGCTGTGACGTGGCCGCTATGATGGATAGACCAATTTGTGATCTTCCTCTGCCGCTGCCTATCAAGCCTGCAAGAATCAAGAAGTTAGATTTTACCTCTTCAATCAAGAATCTTCCATCGCATGATTTCAGAAGTTTACCTATGAAGCGTGTGGTCCGTGTCTTGCCACTGAGGTGGGCACCCCTGATACAGCCCAAACTGTCTCATCACTCTGTGCGGCTGGTGGTATTCAACAAGCCACATGCATATGAGTGGGCAGCGCATACGCCAGAACCGCGCCTCCTCAAGGCACTTGGGGTTGAGGTCAGGCATCCCCGCGCCAATATGGTAGTAGGTACCATATGGCTCCCAATCCACCTGCAGCATACAAATATTTCAGAATTTACAACATGCCAGTAGAATTTATGAACTCGGATTGCAAAAGAGTGATCAGTTACCTGCTCAGCGGTAAGAGTGTCCAACTCCTCAGTGTAGTGCATGTACATGATCTTTGGATCGCTCGTCATCTCGGAGACATTGTCCCAAAGGTATGCCCAAGTGGGCTCCCGATCAAGGTTGTTCCGGTGATGATGCCATGGCCTCTCGTTGAGTATCCTGGGCCGCCCAACTGATAGGCGGTCCCAGCTCCATACGGAAAGTAGGAGCAAACATCCACCAATACCACCGCTCCCAGTCCTGTGACAAGTTTCGTCCAACTGCGTACATAAGAGACATTTGGTTAGTACTTTGTCTAGCACACTACTATAGAAGAATAGTACATACAACAAATCATCACCTGCCGGTAGAGGTAGGCAAGTGCCGCTGTTCCCCTACTCCACCGGTGCTCCAACACCTTAAGCGCCTTGAGCCAACACCAATGGGCCAGCTTCCCACCACTGTCAGGAAAGAGAGTCCTCGAAATCATGTACCACAAGTACACGCAGGTGTACGTCCTGATAGTGTCCCTGTTGGCCCCTTCCGGGCATTGTCCAAAGTTAAGCCAAATCCAATCGAAAGGTGCACCGGCGGGAGCTCTCTCCTTTGGATCTTCTGGCGGCGGAGGAGCCATGCCAATAAGGTTCTCCATCTGCTAGCGCCACCCATCAGAAGTTGTGTTCATACACAGTGGGTCGCCCTGAATAGGAAGTCCAAGTATCATGGAAACATCCTGAAGAGTAGGGGTCATCTCGCCGGCCCTCAAGTGGAAGGTGTGCGTCTCCGGCCTCCACCGGTCGACAAGGGCGGTGAGTGCCGCGGCGTTCATGTTAGACCCCCCACGGCTTACAAGTGATATGAACGGGAGAAGACCGGTAGGCTGGATGAACTCCGTGTACCTCTCGTCATACGCCATATCCACTGTGCCATGGTAACGAATCTTCAAAGGGTGAAGATTCGTTCTCCTCTCCGTCATATGAAAAGCCCGGTGATCCCTGTCATACTCTTGATCTAGGAGCCACACCATCCTACATGTTTACACAAATACACCATATTATGAGCCATTCCTAACAAATAAGAGTTATTCCATCACAAATAATATGAGCAACACATACATGGGAATATATCTAGCTTTTGTATCACATATACATCACACATACATGAGAATTCAAACCCAAATAAGCCATCACACATACCTCACATACATACATCCACTTACATAAGAATATGGATACCTCACATACATATATCCTCATTGAAATTTGATGTCTAGGGTTTCAACAAATCTAGGATTTCAACACATAGATACATGATAACATGGATTTCAACACATACATGAGCACATTGATTCAATTTGTAAGATTTTCATATCTAGGGTTCCATGTCTAAATTGAATTAAATCCGAGAAAATCATGGATGAAACGAAGGGGATCGAGAGAGAATACCTTGAGGAAGGAATTGGGAAGAGATTGGCCGGACAGATCTGACGATTTGGTGGTGGATTTGGTGGGGGGAAAGGGGGGAGGAGGAGGAACCGCCGGCTGGGGCTCGGGCTGGGGCGAAACAGAGAGGAGAAAGAGGAGAGCTCGGGCTGGGGCGGGCGCAGACGCCACACTTAAGTGGATGTGTCGGATGGGAGAACAGCTCAGCGTCGAGGCCGCCACGTAGGCTGGGACAGTGGCGCCGCGGACACGGGCGCCACACAGTGAGGTGTGGCGCCGGCGTGAGGGGCGCCACACAAAAGGGTTAGATGGGTGAAATAGTTTAACGGAGGATCAGACTGTGCTATACTTGCAACAAAAGATTATTTCTGTGTAAATCGCCTCGGAGCAGAGCCTTCCCTTCCTCCATGCAGCAGTGTGCGTGCAGTTCTTCCCGGGCGCAGGTCTGGGTCGCCGGACCGCGTCAGCAGCGGCGCCAGGCGGAGCAGGACGCGGGCGCCACAGCGCAGGCCCGTCCGTCAACGCCTCGCCGGCAACAAAAAGGTCCATATGGAAAACCACAAGGATCGGTGATTGCATCCTTGGACTGTGGATGCATGCTTTACCCGCGAAGAAATTAATCCGGCCGACTAATTAATTAATTGTGTTTTTCTCTCTGCCATTTTAATGAATTAATAAGCCGCACGACATAATCCAAGATTTCACTTTGACCAAAAATTAATCCAACCATATGATGAGTTGATGACTATTTGATGAGCAGTTGATATACTTAGAAAATGTTTTTAATATTCCGTCCCTCCTGAAAATATGTCGCAGATTTATCTAATTTTAAATGTATGTGAACACGATTTAGTGCACACTGCTATATTCATGAGGAGTGAGAACCAAACGTGTGGTTGAATGGTTAGGAGGGTAGTGGCATCCTCAGCCCACCAGAATTTAAATCCCGGATTTAATAATTTGGTGTCTCATAAAGGAGGAATATTATTCAGTGGGAGCCGACGTCCCGTCGACAGAGAGACGCATGTGGTGACTTCGTCAATCTCAAGACCTACCGGATCAGATTTTCGACGCAGTCTCTCGGAGATGCTCATAGGGAGTAGGGTGTACGTGCGTGCGTTCATAGGGATGAGTGTGTGCGTGTATACGTGAGCGTCTTTGATTGTACTGTGTTTAAAAAAAATATGAGGGGTGCAAGGTGGCCCACAAGGCGGGCGACATAGGCCGTGCAGGCCCATCCATCAACGCATGCCATTGCGAAACACAGGTCCATGAAACTGGAAAATCGGTGTATGGGTTGTCCCTATTTAGCCGCGTCCCCGGTAGAATATATGTTTTATAAAAATATAAACGTGTATTAAAACAACACACACAAATTTCATTTATATAAAGATATGTATATTATAAATGAGAATGAGAATTAACTAAATTTAAACTGAAACCTATTCTAATATACTCGCAGTCACTTGCAGGGCGAGAGGGAATAGCCTCGTAGCCGTCCTTCTCCTCATAGCCCGCGTCTGCCTATTTGCCTTGACTTCAAACCCATGGACCCTTCTCTCCATGCATCCACCGCGTGGGGAAACCGCAATAGCAACAGATGGCTCGCCTACCTCCGCCGATGAAAGCGCTTAATAAGTTTGGTGGCCCGCCGATATACGACGTGGCATCAACAACGCCTTTTGTCCGACGCTCCCAAGGGGCCCCTTGTGGGTCCGAGCGCCAGAGCGCTAGACTATTTATTGGGCCATGCCGGACACAAGAAGTCTATAGGGCTCTGATGGGTGCGTTTTTTTGTCCGTGCCCAATAGCCCTTTGGAGAGGGCTATAAGGGCGCGATTGAGATGTTGTAAGCTACATGCGTATTACAAGATTTTACTTTGACAAAAAAATAGTCAAAGCATGTGAGGCCTCCTTCCATTTTAGCTTTGTTATTCTAGACAAAGTTAAGATAATCAATTCGGAACGGAGCGAGTAGTTGACATACTGAGAAAGTGGATTATCAATTTTCTATAACATATTTGAGATACTGTTGATCAAAACTTTAGTCAAAGTTTTGTCTTAGAAGTTAGAAAGCATGTGCACCTTATCCATAAGAACACCAGTGTGTTAGTTTTCTACTACTAGTACGTCCAGCCTGTCAGCAGTGTAGATCCTAGCATCCTATACTAAATAGGCTGGCTGGTGTTTCAACATATGGTCGACGAAAATAGCATGTTCATAATGGATAGGGCAAGGGGGAGGAAGAAAGCACAGTCACTCTGGCCTTTATGGATCGACACATAGGATTATCTTAGTCACAGCATAAGACTAATTAGGCTGACCGGAATAGTATCGGTAAAAATGGCATGTTCTTAATGGAATGGGCAGGAGAAGATCACTCTACTATGTAAGGATCGACACCTAAGATTATCCGAGCCAAAAGATACGACTATGTTCCATGAGGCTAGTTCCTACAGTTGTCTAGCTTTGCCTTGAGCGATGGGATAGTCGGGGTGGCACGCCAGCGCGTGGCGCGCGATCTGCCTGGCCACTTTTGGGGTGCCCTGAGTACGTCCCAGGCCCGCGTGCGTTTTTCGCGCAACCTTTCTTCAACCTTTGGCCCTGCGACGCAGCCCGCGGCCACGTCGCGGCCGCGATAAACAAAGGCCGGCACCGAATCCTGTTGACTTCGACCGCCACCCCCGTCGCCCGTCGCCGTCCTTGGCTTTATAAGCCTTTCCGTCGCCCCCACACACCTTCGTCTTCCTTCTTCTACTTGTACCTCCATCGCCTCAGTTTTCACACTCGCCTATTAGCTCTCCATCCTCTCGTGTACACAGTAACCTCCCAGCTGCGAGGCAAACCCAGCCTTTTCATTACCTGCTCGATCGGCGCCCGATCCGTCTCTACAGTTGTGTACCATCTCGGTCGATGGGGCGCGCGCCGTGCTGCGAGAGGAGCGGGCTGAAGAAGGGGCCGTGGACGCAGGAGGAGGATGAGAAGCTGGTCGCCTACATCAAGAAGCACGGCCAGGGGAACTGGCGCACCATGCCCAAGCATGCCGGTGAGCATCCACCTGCTTGCGCTCGCATGTTAATTACCTAGCTACCCTTTCTCACGCAAAGCTACCGTTTCTCATGTTCTGTGTTGTGCCTTGTGCGTGCAGGCTTGGAGCGTTGCGGGAAGAGCTGCCGGCTGCGATGGACGAACTACCTCCGGCCGGACATCAAGCGCGGCCGCTTCTCCTTCGAGGAGGAGGAGACCATCATCCAGCTCCACAGCATCCTCGGCAACAAGTAAGAACTAAATCAACTCAGTTAACATCAACAACAAGTACGTCTCTGTTGCAACAGGACAGCTAGGCGTACGGTTTCGTGATTTTGATGTTCTTCCCTGTGCATGATTGCTTGCCTAGGTGGTCAGCCATTGCGGCGCGGCTGCCGGGACGGACGGACAACGAGATCAAGAACTACTGGAACACGCACATCCGCAAGCGCCTCCTCCGCATGGGCCTCGACCCCGTCACCCATGCGCCGCGCCTCGACCTCCTCGACCTCCGCTCCTCAAGCCCGCCGCCGCCGCATACTACCCCACGCAGGGCGACCTCGACACGCTCCGCGCGCTCGAGCCTCTCGCCGGCTACCCGGACCTCCTCCGCCTCGCCTCCACCCTCCTCGCCGCGCCGACGCCCAGCTCCACGGCCGAGCAGCAGATGCTCCTGCCCTGGCTCATCCAAGCGCAGATGGCGCAGCAGGCCTCGAATCAGCAGGCGCCGCCGCAGCATGCCACGGGTGCAGACCAGTTCATGCCGCCCAGCTCGGCGTACCAAATGCCAACCCTGGTCCACGCGAACCCCGCGCACCAGGGTCACATGGTGGCCTGCGGTGACTACACGCACCTCCCTGCCTACGATGGCCAGGTCGACTACATGCCGCCGCTGATGCAGATGGTGTCAGACACGTCCAACCAGCAGTGGAGCGGCACGGTCAGCAGCAGCAACAACAACTGCAACGTCGGCTCCGGCGTGTCCACGCCGTCGTCGAGCCCCGCTGCGGGGCGCGTGAACTCGGCTTCGACGACGACAACGTTCTGCGCGAGCGCCAGCAGTTTTGACGCCATCGGCGCCGCCGACGCCGCCGGGCTGTTCGACATGCACCTGTCCGATCTCCTTGATGTGAGCGACTACATGTAGCTAGTGAAAATTATTCCAAGTACGGCTTTCCACACCTGCGTGGAAACTGGAAACCATGCAAGTCGATCGAACAGTTGGCCACGTACCGACCTAGAGGGAGCAAAACAAGAACATTGCAAGTGCAAGGGGATAATGACAGAGGTCGCGTTGACGGTGGGGGAGGCGGCAGGGATAGTGTTGACCTAGATCCCGATGCCCCGTTGGAATCCATAGTTGCTAGTGGGGAGCAGGGGCAGCGGAAGAATTTGGAAATCGAGTTAAGCTGATACCATGTAACTTGGCTAGCTTCTGTGTTTTCTGTGAGTTGCCGAAAAAAAAGGAGAGGCCGTCGTCCCCGCACGGAGTTGGCAATGGAGGTTGGAGTCCCTCTTGTGTTGAGCGACTTGCTAGGGGTTGATGGTGCTGGGACTTCAAGTGCAGAGTGTTGTGTCAGCACGTATTTTCCCCACCTCGACAAGGTGAGTGGAGGGTTTATATGAAACTCTTGGGGACATGTGCAAATAGTATTCTCTTATCTCTTCTTCTAGCAATCTTGCAAAGTAAAATAAAAATCTTGTCTCCCCAACTTCACCGTGTGGTTGTCAGGTACAAGGTTTCGTGTAAGAAAAACACAAGTAAAAATAATACGAGTAAACCTAGAAAAAATAAAGTAAGTAACTAAAAACTATAAAGGGGTTGACTGATTTTGTGTTTTGGATGCAAATAAGAAAAGTAAATATTTTTGTATTTTCGAAATAAAATAGTGCAGCAAATAGAAAACAAGATAACGGTGTTTCTCATGATAAAAAGTTGACCCAGTTCATGGGTTCTCACTTCACTATTCTCTCTTTTAAGTTGAAGTGGACAAATAGCAATTCGTTAATGAGATATGAAGATGCAAAATAAAAACATGTGAAAGATGCGCATTCATATGGGCATCACGTCTTAACATAGAGATGATGCAACACATCTCTCTTATACTCCACAAGAAAGAGAAAAGTCCATGCAATCTTGTATTAAGAATTAACAGAGTATAGCCATAAGTACTTTAACATGATGTTTGAATATCAAATATGCTACCTTGAACAAACAAGATCATCAGTTTTGTCACCTGACGAACATAGCACATTCACTTTATCCCTAGTGAGGTAGCAGAAAAAGGCAAAATCATAATAGATCATTAATTTGTTGTCACTATTCAATCACTAAAACCATGCTACTCCATCTAATACACACATCACCCCACACACATTCTTGCATAGATGTTGGATCAGAACAAATACTTAAGAACATGGTATATAATATGCATCTATCAATACATATTACATATAATATGATCAGATCTCATAAGACAATATCATAGAATAAGGATCCACCACATAGGTATTACAAATATGATCACAATCATGTAGGGCAGCTCATATGGCACTAAGATCTATGAATAACATGAAAAAAATAGATCAAGCTACTGCCACGAACCCGTAGTCTAGAGGTGAACTACTCCCCCTTGATCAGGAACCGGCTCCTCTAACGTTCAGGAGAGAAGTCAGAGACTGACTTCACTTCTTCCGGGCCACTCTCCTCCAATAAAACGAAAAATGAAAGGAAGCGGTTGAAGCCAGGGACGGAGCTGAGCGCGCGCGGCGGCGTGGGTAACTATACATTGCAAATATGTGGGAATTCAATATGATAAAGGAAAAAAAGTTCATGTATGTATTTTATATGCATCGGGTGTTCTGGGTTTCGCAGCAGCAGTATGCAAGCTAGGGAAGCAACACATGTGAAGTTCATAGTCTTACCTTTCATGGTGAAAATCCAAGGTCTGGCCTTAATTGGTTGTTCCTAGCAATGGCCTTGTTGCAGGCATTGTTAGTGCATTGTTCCCTTCTTAGAGGCGTCGCCTTTGAAGAATCTGGAGTTCAGGTGTTGTCTTGGCAGTGGTTGTATTGTTGCAGCTAGGGCTGGAATACCGTAGCGGAGATTTTTATTTCTTAGTTTTCTTTTTCTTTTTTGGCTGTATGGATCCGTATTGCCACTAGGGTATATTGCATTGTTGCAGAGTCTATGTGTAATTGGTATCTCCTGATATTAATATATTCACTTTATCGAAAAGTGTAAGCAGATATTGGTTGAGAGATGATTGGAACACACTCTGATTCACCCACATTGTAGGGTATAAATACATTAATGCCAATGCTAGAATCCAGCGGATCTTTAACTAAGTAAGTTAACTAATTGAGCTAGAGAGACAAAGAGGCAACTAGGGTTTCCCTGGCGCCATGCCGTCAATATGCCTCGCCTCATGTGGTCTTAGGAACATGGAAGCGGGGTGGATTCCGTTCGTTGTCGGTGGGACTGTGGGAGTGCTTTAGTTTTTGTTGTTTTCCCCAGTCTGTTTAGTATTTGTGTCCTACTCATGAAAAGTGTGGTGGTGACCCGACTTCATAAAGATGGAATAAAGGCATCGCCATCTAGCCCCAGCTCCGGTGATGCGTCTAGCTTCGCCAAAGGGCGTCTGGAGGTTTGTCACTGGTGGATCTCGCTGGATCAAGTTTGTGTTCGTAATCTACTCTTCTTTTCATGGGCAATGGGTGATGCTCTCTTTTGCTGGTCCTTTGGGGATTTAATACAACGACTTCCTATTTGTCTATACAACAAGATCTACCACGACAAGCTTTATCCGGCTTCAACGAGTGAGGGGTGAGGCGAGAGAACGATGGCATGGCTTTGGCTTGTTCAAATGCCGGTAGTCGTCACCAGGTGCTCCAAAGATCTTTTTTATAACTTTTATTACTTTCGAGTTGTCTTATACTATTGTTGAAGAATAGAAACTAACTAAGCTAATTACTCCGACTAGTCGCAAAACGTGTGAACTGGACAAAATTAGTCAATGGGCACAACGTGGGATTAATACAAGCCACATGTGCATATACATGCTAACGGCAACATTTTGTAGGTATACGAAGAATTCCTTGCATGCTCGATGTAGATACATGGTGTATAGATGTCGCCTGCACGACCCTCCTGGCGGCTGGCGGTGGAAACAGTCTTTTTATTCCAGTAACACCTTTTAGGATCAGTGGTTAGGAGTATCTCTGTTCTTTCTTTATACGTGTGTACCTCTCTCCCAGAGAGTTACGACCTCATCATATATGTGATGATGTGAGACTAGTAACGAAAGCTAGTTGGTTCTGGATGCTCCGACCATGCAGCCACCTAGTCGATCGGGTCGATTGCTCAAACGTGGATTTGCTGCCCTTCCCTTAGCGTTCTAGTTAGTAGATCAACCAAAAATTCAGACTACTATTTGTAATTAAATGGTCACCGCAGTATATATTCAAATGAATTCAATTATCACAGTTCGTAAGTGCCTAAAATGAACATCTTAAGCAGCTTGCCAGAGAAGCTATACATGTGGAACTTGATACACGCTCGAAGTTGCCTTACTAAGGTATCCAGATTGTTCCCAAATTTCTACAATCTTTAGCCATGACAGTCTCTGAATCTGTTGCGTAACCCCGATGGTCGCATGGTCAAATAGTGTCCATGCCCACATGCAATGCTGAATTAAGGAAAGCTTGCAATGGAGAGAAACCAAATCTTGGACCGATCTGATAGGGCTGCACCGCGTAATTTTGGTTGTAGTGGGAGAAGGGGAGACAATGAAGCACACCTCTTTTTGTTTGCGAAACACAATGCAATTGTAAACGCTCACACATACGTATACGCCCTCATCTCTATGAACGCACTGCACACACACCTTATCTCTATGAGCAAGTCCAAGAAATTTGTCCAATGGATCTTGAGATTGACGAAGTCAAACGTCTCGCTATCAGCAGGAATGTCGCCTCCCATTGGAAAAAAAATTCCGCCTTCATGACTTGGTGTTATCTTCTTGTTGTGACCTGTGTTGACTTTGATGGGCATGCATAGAGGGGCTACTAATCCATCAGATGTTCTAATTTGTGTGCAGCAAGTGTCAGTTACATACGTGCAGCGGTGCTGTGTAAGCAAGCTAGCAGGGTGAAATACGTCCTCAGTCTTGAAGAGCCTGTAACATCCCAAATTTGAAAACAAAGAGAAAATAAATTTCTCTTTTTCCAAATTTTGGAAACAACAAAAACTTTTCTTGATTAAGGTGATATACATATTACTCTTGCTTGATAATTATGTTCTGGCCAAAATTTCTTTTGTGAACTACTTTGAAATGTTCTTAAACCCTAAACCTCACCCTTCTCTTTCCCCTCCCGAAACAAAACAAAATAAAAATGTTTTAATTTAAAAAGAAAAAGGCCTATGTAAGCCTATGGATATTTTTTGCAAATGGTGAGTTAGGCCATGTGCTACCTTGTTGGATGAGTTGAAGTACCTCAACCAATCCAATCTAGGGCTTACACACCAATTTCCCTTGTGAAACAAAAGAAAATAAAAAGGTACATAAAGGCATGTGTGGCACTTAGCCATAAAGTCACATCTTGCCTTATGCCCTCATACCTTACCCAATTGGTTTGAAATTCGTTCCAAACTCAATCTAACCCTAATTAGACCCTAACACATGCCCATTTGGATCAAGTGAACCAAAATAGGAAATTAAGAAAAATCCAATTCAACCCACACATGTGCTTATGGCCATTTTGCAAATCTTTAACCTAGGCCACTTTGGCTTGTGCCATTGCTTGGAGAAGGTTACTAAACACTTAATAACACTTTTAGAATCAAAGAAAATCAAATCAAATCAAATTTGAACTCAAATTTTGATCACATGCAATGATGGTCAAATCTGCCAATTTCAGTCTGGTCACTACTTTGAGCCCCTGGATTTGAAGATTTTCAAACCAAACAATTCCAATTCTTTTCACCTCATCCAAGTACACATCAAGGTGAACAACTTTGGTAAAGACCACCATATCAAATTCATCATGGATCAAAAACTATGCTCAAGCAAAGTTGGGACTTTTTAACAATTTCAACATTCTCCCACTTTGCAACTTTTGCATTTCTTTTATTTTTGCAATGCCACCACCACCAATGTGTGTTGTTGAGCATATGAAGCAAGTCCAATTCATCTCATCCACATTTTTCAAATACTTTGACATGAAGCAAAATTTGGCCAAAACTTGAAATTGCAAATAGGCATCAATCCCCAAAACACTATTCCAAATAGTATGGACCAACCCTATGCCACCACTTGTGCTCTACCTGTCCCCTGGTCCCCTCTCAACCTCACCAATGCATAGGAACCCTAGATAGAGGCCAAACATGGCCATGACAATGCCATGCCGGCCACCTTGCATGCACACATGCTTCTCTCCCTCTCTCTCAACCCTAGCACCTGCCACCATGTCCCCCTGCTCTCTCAATCCCTACTGAGCATGCCTACATCAGCCCTTGTCGGTGAACGACATGGCACCGCCGGGAACGGGACGCGCCCACGACGTCCAGAACGCGCCAGGGTGCGCATCGGCACGCCCTGGACGCCGCAGAGCGAACACGTGCGCCGTCGACCCGGGCCCCCTCTCGCCCTCTCCCTTCTCCAGCGAGCTCCACTGGACGACCGCCGCCCGCCAGACAAGCTCCCCTGCCCGCGCGCGTGCTGTCGCTAACGACAACATCGCCGCCCTTCCGCCACGGCCTCGCACGCGCCCGACACGGGTAGACGCTGCCTAGCTTCGCCAGCATGCTCCCCAGAACCGCCTGGAGACCAGGACGCTGCTGCGCACGTCGCCTTGCCCATTGGCGCCCTGGAACGCCATCGCTGCCGTCGACCTTGCCCGCACCCCACGGCCACCTCGCGCTCCTATAAAAGGAGAGCTCCTCCTCCTCAATTCTTCACACGCCTCGCTTCCCCTCTTCCTCCTGATCGTCCTCAACCTCTCGCCCATCCACATTGAGCGCTAGCAAGCCCCAATCGTCAGCTCGAGTCCGCGGCGGAGCTGCAGAAGGCGCCGTTGATTTCGGCCACCATCGGAGTCGCCGTCTGTCCCAGCCGCCTTGCCGCCATCCGCAACGTCACCCTGCACCAACGCCGCCGCTCGCCGGAGCCCCTGATCGCCGTCGACCCCCTTGCCTCGCCGCGCCCGTAAGCCCTTCTCGCCGGAGAAGACGACGATCGTGCACCGCACGATCGCGTTCTAATCCAACGCACCGCATCCTCCCGTACCGCTTCGGGTTTTAAATCCCACTGACGCCTGGGTCCCACCAGTCATACGGCCCACTGAGCGCAGAGCGAAGCTGGGCCGGCCTGTTTAGCTTTTCCCGCGCAGCCCATCTTATTTGAATTTCGAATTTCGGTTTAAATCAAATTGAATACTGACCCTGTTTTCGAAATTCAATAGAATCTGTTTGGCTTAGCCAAATTGGGGGAATTTTATATTGCTAGAAAGCTAGTAAAAAGAACTACACAACCCCACTGGTCTCATCTTGAGATTCATTGTGGAATTAGTGTGAAAAAAAGAACAAGTCATGGACTTTTGCACATTCAAACAATTATTAAAAATCAACCAAAAATGCTTTTGAGTTGATTTCAACTCTCATAGCTCACATTTCACTTACACTAATTGTTTCTGCAAAAATATGGCATGAGTACTTTGAGTGATCATAGCCTACTTTAAATAAAGGACTATATGGCTATTTTAGTCAAATGATATTGTCCAAAACTATTATGTAAATTGTATGAGAGGCTTGCTCTCATTTAAATCTTGTCCCAAGTACTTTCATATGAAGTTGTGACCCTGGTCTAATTACTCTCACATGGAATTAGTTGGAGATATTAAATCATAAGTGGTAGTGTTAAATTGTATGAGGCACTTTACCTCATTTAAATCATTTTCCCAAATGATGATTACGAATGGTTGACCTTGGTCAACAATGGTTCATGTATTATGCATTTGAGGAGATTAAATCTAAACAAGATTCAATGAGAGGAAATTATTTCCTCAAGGACTTAAATGAAAACCCTAAAGTAATATTTGTAATGAGAGGAAATTATTTTTCTCTTATTAAGTAAACAAAGCCAACTCACATGCTAGTAAGTGTGGAATGCTAGGATAGTGGTGTGAACCCATTGTGTGTGCTTAGTATAGCTCTTGAACCTTGTTTGGTGATAGTTACTTCGTATCCTTTTTTAGACGCTAGCACCGAGGAGTACCAGGAGGAGGAGGTCTACCATCAAGAGGAGGAAGACCACTTTGACCAAGTACACCAACCAAGGCAAGCTAATATTCTTGCAAGTGCAAAGCCCTTTGGGGCAAGGCACCATTGATCTTACCTTACTTACAATGATCCCATCCCAAGTTTTTACCTTACAAGTTTTTATTTGGTTTATTAAAGAAGTTACTTTTATAGTTAACTTTGGTCTAAGTTTAGTGTGTTATTAGAGTAGCAAAGTTAGCCTCAAAGATGGCCAAGCAAGATAGCACCCCTCACTACTAGTGCTAGTGCTAACAACTAAAATTGACTACTCTAGATGGGAACATGTGACTTGAAATGAAATTGAAAACTTTGGAATGATGTGTCATTCCATTGAAAGATCTTTGAAGGTGAATATGACTTGAATGACATGGTGAATTTTGATTAAAACTGATATGGGTTTGGATGCGATACCTTTCCAATTTTTGAGTACCCCCACAATACCTGATTATGGGTAGGGCTTAACTGGCAATTTATACATCTTAGTATGGGTTCCCTCTAAACAAGCATCATAGGGGTTATGCCGAGGCTGCCTCCGTGGTATGAGAAATGATGTGAAATGAGGTGAATTGTACGGCCAAGCCCTGTGCAGTTCCCATGTTGATAGTTGGTCTTCACTGGGAGGCCAAGCTCATGGGGAGAGGTACCTACACTAGGGTATGTAAGTGAAAGGTTATGGTTGATGATCCGCGTACTGAGTTACGATGATTCGGGATTATCCCCGACGGATGAAATCAAATGTTGTGGCACAAGTGTGCAACCTCTGCAGAGTGTAAACCTATTCGAATAGCCGTGTCCACGGTTACGGACGGTTGGAAAGGCCATACAGTTTCCGGTGTCAGATATTTCTTGAAAATGTTGATGAAGTGAATGGTGAATTGAATTGAATCACCACTGAGTTGTGGGAACGACACTAATGTTCTCACTTGAGTTAGTTGGCACGTGAAGAGTCTTTTATCAAATACTTGTGAACTAAAATTGGCTTTATGCAAATAAACTAGAGCTTAGCACCCCTTTACTAGAATTGATAGTACTTACACTAGTATTAGTTTGCGAGTACTTTAAAGTACTCACGGCTGTGTCCCTGGCTATTCAAATGGCCAGACTATGAAGAGTGTTGTGAAGTGTATATGTGGATTGGCTAGCCCTTTCCATCAGTTCGGACTTTTGGTTCAAGTGGCTAGTGCATGAAGCTTAACATGGTATCAGAGCCCCAGGTCTCAAGTTCAAATCCTGGCTTTCACATGGTTTTCGCAATTAAGCCTAAAAATTGCTATTGCCCCCCTCTTTAGCCACCGCTGTTTCGGTGTGCTCTTCTTCTTTCACGTGTTGACTTTCTCTTCTCCCGTCACACGCGAGTGGGGGTGTTGTGAAGTGTATATGTGGATTGGCTAGCCCTTTCCATCAGTTCGGACTTTTGGTTCAAGTGGCTAGTGCATGAAGCTTAACAAAGAGGAGCAGAACTACCAGGAGGACGGACAACAAGATGTCTACGACAACTAGGGAATCTTCTGACGTCAGACGTTGGCTTGTGGATTAGATAGTCCACTTCTGTTACGCTTCCGCCATGTAATATGTTCGTTGATCATTAGATCAACTATTTGTGTAATATTGGATCATGTGATCTCTATTTGTAAGACGACCATGGTATGTAATGAATGATGACTTATGATATTCGACTGTTATGTCTCGCAACCACAATATTCCTGGGATTGCGATGAATGGCATAATAGGCATCTGGACTTAAAAATCCGGGTGTTGACAAGTTGGTATCAGAGCCATTGTTTGACCTTAGAAGACCCTAGTTAGAATGGACGTCTGCAAAACTTAGTCTCAAAAACCAAAGAAGTGAATATTTCTGAAAAACTTATTCTCACTCTTATCCTTGAGATCTTTTTCAAAATGAGAAATTCATGCTCTACTTTTTTCTTGTAGAACTACATAAAACTTTACACACTTGACCATTTCTTTAACTTACTCATCCTCCTTGCTCACAGATGGAGTACACCTGCAAGTCCTATTAGCTTGGCCACGGAGGAAACCTGATGTTCGAGAAGGATTTGAAGCAGCTAGTTGAATATCTAGGACGCCCGTATCCCGAGTTCGTCGGAATACCCCTCAATAATCACTCCAGAGGACCACCTCGGTGGGAAGTTACTGCAGATCTGCGAAGAACGCCTGGAGCCCCAATATGGGAAACCTTTTGGTTTTCTGTAACGGGAAACACTTGGAAGGAAGGACTAGCCAGAGCTATGCAAGAAGCAATTATCCGTCTGTGTGGACAAAATGAGAACAAGATCCAGAACACTCGCTTCATCTACTACCCAAGACATGACCCCATGGGAAGACCAATGACCATTCCCCCGCACACGGAGTTGAACCACTATGTAGCACATCTGGACTTCATGCTGTACAAAACCCGCAAGGAATTGGATAACGCCCTCGCCTTTCGCCAAGCACATTACCCGTGAAGACGAAGAATCCCCCCCTGAAGAGTAGTATCATTAAAGCACTTTCGTAGGTGTGAGTTTGTATCAGGATCCCCTTGTATCGTAGAGCGAATGAATGGTTCTTCAAACCAACGGTGTGTTAGATTTGTAATGTGTGATGTTTGGTATGAATGAAAAAGTGTTGTTGGCTTTTACCCCCTCAACACTACTCAAGTTTTCAAGTTTTGAACTTTTGAAACTTCTTGAACTTTAAACCAAACAAACCATAGAAATTTCCCTCTTATCTTAGCATCTACCTCAATGTTCAGATGGCCCCACCAACCCGCAGCGCCAACCAAGACGCCATGATGCAGATGCTAGAGATGATGATGGAAGACCGAGAAGCCGAGAGAGCTGAACGCCAAGCCAACATTGCCGCACTGCAACAGATCGCTCAGAACAACCAAGGCCATGGAAACCACGACCACCCTGGGTCAAAGCTGAAGAACTTTCAGAACACCAACCCACCCATTTTCAGCAAGACCGAAGAACCACCGGACGCAGATGACTGGCTCCAGACAATGGAGAACAACCTGGAAGTTGCGGGAGTGGAAGCCGCAGAGAAAGTGCTATTCGCCACCCACTACCTGTCAGGACCTGCAAGAGCCTGGTGGACAAGCGCCCGCGCAATGAATGCGGGACAGATGATGACCTGGGAGGACTTCAAGACCAAGTTTAGCAAATACCATGTGCCCCAAGGACTGATTAAGAAGATGAGAGACGAGTTCCGCGAACTCAAGCAAGGCAGAATGTCCGTGGTAGAATACCGCGAGAGATTCCTCACTCTGTCAAGGTACGCCCCGGACGAAACCGACACCAACGAGAAGAGGAAAGAGAGATTTCTGAACGGACTGCATGATGAGATGCAGACAGTGCTGGTCAACATTCCCTTTGCTGACCTAGAAGCCCTGGTGGACTCCGCCATCCAGATGGAAGGGAAGCTTCACCAAGCCAACGAGAACCGCAAACGCCGGATGATGAACCAGAATGGGTCCAGCAATGCCCAGAAGTACTGCAACAATTCATCTGGAGGATATGCTCCAAGATACAACAAGCCCACTGCTCAGAATTACCGCCCAAACTACACCAACAACCATGGAGGACCCCCGAAGCCCGGCGGCAACAACAACAACAATCACAACAACAACAGCAACCCCAACAGCAACAACAACAATGGGAACAACAACAACACCAACACTGGTCCGAGGACTGGAAGCAACGCCATCCCCGTCACCCCCAAGGACAAGTCGACCATAACTTGTTACGAATGTGGGATTGTGGGACACTACTCCAATGAGTGCCCCAAAAGGTTAGCCAAGATTGCCGCCAATACCGCTGCACCTGCTCAGAACCAGCGCCACTTTGCAGCAAGAAGAAACCAGAACAACAACAACAGCCGTCTCTACCACATGAATGCCACTGAAGCCCAGGAAGCACCTCAGACCATGACAAGTATGTTTTTCCTGTTAAATCATATTGCCCAATCTCTCTTAGGAACCTAACTTTTCTTAAAATCTCGGGACGAGATTTGTTTAAGGGGGAAGGGTTTGTAACATCCCAAATTTGAAAACAAAGAGAAAATGAATTTCCCTTTTTCCAAATTTTGGAAACAACAAAAACTTTTCTTGATTAAGGTGATATACATAGTACTCTTGCTTGATAATTATGTTCTGGCCGAAAATTCTTTTGTGAACTACTTTGAAATGTTCTTAAACCCTAAACCTCACCCTTCTCTTTCCTCTCCCAAAAGAAAACAAAATAAAAAGGTTTTAATTTAAAAAGAAAAAGGCCTATGTAAGCCTATGGATATTTTTTGCCAATGGTGAGTTAGGCCATGTGCTACCTTGTTGGATGAGTTGAAGTACCTCAACAAAACCAATCTAGGGCTTACTCACCAATTTCCCTTGTGAAACAAAAAGAAAATAAAAAGGTACATAAAGGCATGTGTGGCACTTAGCCATAAAGTCAAATCTTGCCTTATGCCCTCATACCTTACCCAATTGGTTTGAAATTTGTTCCAAACTCAATCTAACCCTAATTAGGCCCTAACACATGCCCATTTGTATCAAGTGAACCAAAATAGGAAATTAAGAAAAATCCAATTCAACCCACACATGTGCTTATGGCCATTTTGCAAATCTTTAACCTAGGCCACTTTGGCTTGTGCCATTGCTTGGAGAAGGTTACTAAACACTTAATAACACTTTTAGAATCAAATACACTCAAATCAAATCAAATTTGAACTCAAATTTTGATCACATGTAATGATGGTCAAATCTGCCAATTTCAGTCTGGTCACTACTTTGAGCCCCTGGATTTGAAGATTTTCAAACCAAACAATTCCAATTCTTTGCACCTCATCCAATTACACATCAAGGTGAACAACTTTGGTAAATACCACCATATCAAATTCATCATGGATCAAAAACTATGCTCAAGCAAAGTTGGGACTTTTTAACAATTTCAACATTCTCCCACTTTGCAACTTTTGCATTTCTTTTATTTTTGCAATGCCACCATGATACGTCTCCGACGTATCGATAATTTATTATGTTCCATGCCACATTATTGATGATATCTACATGTTTTATACACATTATATGTCGTATTTATGCATTTTCCGGCACTAACCTATTAACGAGATGCCGAAGAGCCGTATGTCGTTTTCTCGCTGTTTTTGGTTTCGGAAATCCTACAAAGGAAATATTTCGGAATTGGACGAAATCAACGCCCAGGGTCCTATTTTTGCACGAAGCTTCCAGAAGACCGAGGGGGAAAGGAAGTGGGGCCACGAGGCGCCGACACAATAGGGCGGCGCGGCCTGGCCCTTGGCCGCGCGGCCCTGGCGTGTGGGGCCCTCGTGTGGCCCCCCGCGTTGCCCTTCCGCCTACTTAAAGCCTTTGTCGCGAAACCCCCAGTACCGAGAGCCACGATACGAAAAACCTTACTGAGACGCCGCCGCCGCCAATCCCATCTCGGGGGATTCTGGAGATCGCCTCCGGCACCCTGCCGGAGAGGGGAATCATCTCCCGGAGGACTCTTCACCGCCATGGCCGCCTCCGGAGTGATGAGTGAGTAGTTCACCCCTGACTATGGGTCCATAGCAGTAGCTAGATGGTTGTCTTCTCCTCATGTGCTTCATTGTCTGATCTTGTGAGCTGCCTAACATGATCAAGATCATCTATCTGTAATTCTATATGTTGTGTTTGTCGGGATCCGATGGATAGAGAATACTATGTTATGTTGATTATCAATCTATTACCTATGTGTTGTTTATGATCTTGCATGCTCTCCGTTATTAGTAGAGGCTCGGCCAAGTTTTTGCTCTTAACTCCAAGAGGGAGTATTTATGCTCGATAGTGGGTTCATGCCTCCATTAAATCTGGGACGAGTGACGTAAAGTTCTAAGGTTGTGGATGTGCTGTTTCCACTAGGGATAAAACATTGATGCTATGTCCAAGGATGTAGTTATTGATTACATTACGCACCATACTTAATGCAATTGTCTGTTGTTTTGCAACTTAATACTGGAAGGGGTTCGGATGATAACTCCGAAGGTGGACATTTTAGGCATAGATGCATGCTCGGATAGCGGTCTATGTACTTTGTCGTAATGCCCAATTAAATCTCACAATATTCATCATATCATGTATGTGCATGGTCATGCCCTCTCTATTTGTCAATTGCCCGATTGTAATTTGTTCACCCAACATGCTATTTATCTTATGGGAGAGACACCTCTAGTGAACTGTGGACCCCGGTCCATTCTCTACATCTGAAATACAAATCTGCTGCTATTGTTCTTTACTGTTTTCTGCAAACAATCATCATCCACACTATACATCTAATCCTTTGTTACAGCAAGCCGGTGAGATTGACAACCTCACTGTTTCGTTGGGGCAAAGTACTTTGGTTGTGTTGTGCAGGTTCCACGTTGGCGCCGGAATCCCCGGTGTTGCGCCGCACTACATCTCGCCGCCATCAACCTTCAACGTGCTTCTTGGCTCCTCCTGGTTCGATAAACCTTGGTTTCTTTCTGAGGGAAAACTTGCCGCTGTACGCATCACACCTTCCTCTTGGGGTTCCCAACGGACGCGTGATGTACGCGTATCAAGCTCTTTTTCTGGCGCCGTTGCCGGGGACCGAAGAAAAGTTACACCACAAAGATTTTCAACTCCCACGTCAACAGCTCTTTTTCTGGCGCCGTTGCCGGGGAGATCAAGACACGCTGCAAGGGGAGTCTCCACAATCCAATCTCTTTACTTTGTTTTGTCTTGCTTTATTTTATTTACTTACTTGTTTGATGCATTATATCAAAACACAAAAAAATTAGTTGCTAGCTTTACTTTATTTACTGTCTTGCACTCTATATCAAAAACACAAAAAAATTAGTTACTTGCATTTGCTTTACTTATTTCAACATGTTTCCTTTTAATTTTACTGTAAAAGATATACCTGTGGGACAAGGGTCTATAATTGGAAGAGATAATATAGAAGAATTTTTCACCCATGTTAGTATGCATGAAGATCTTAAAGATATACCCCTTGCAAAAGCTGTCCCTACTTATGAAGATGCCTCTGTTTGTTTGGTACGCATGATGGAAGCTAGATTTATTAGTCTCAACCCCATGATACAACACATGTTTCTTACACTTTCTGATATGGATCGGGGAGAGAAGAGAGATTTTGTTCTAAAAGTCTTAGTGCGGGAATTTGCGGATATAGCTAAAGAAGCTAGAAAAGTTTTTAGTAAGCATGAGAGACTTGGTATGATCACCAATTTTAAAAGAACACTTGAAAAAATGGATATGGATAGAATAAGGTACACTAATAATGTTAATGATGGTGGGGAGATTAAAGCACCAATACCATGTAAGCTCCTAGCGATGCACGAAGCTCTAGATGATAATTATGCTTGGCTTGTTCCTGAAAATTTGTTTGATGAGAGTAGCAAGCCCAAGAATAATGAAAAGGGAGCCACTGAAACTTATGTATCCAACATACTATGCATGGTTGAGAAAACTCCCAACACCCAAGGTAATGTCGATGCATCATCTCTTGATAATACTTGATATACACTTTCTGCGCCTAGCTGAAAGGCGTTAAAGAAAAGCGCTTATGGGAGACAACCCATGTTTTTACTACAGTATTTTTGTTTTATATTTGAGTCTTGGAAGTTGTTTACTACTGTAGCAACCTCTCCTTATATTAGTTTTGTGCCAAGTAAAGTCGTTGATAGTAAGGTTCATACTAGATTTGGATTACTGCGCAGTAACAGATTTCTTTGCTGTCACGAATCTGGACCTGCCTCTCTGTAGGTAGCTCAGAAAAATATGCCAATTTACGTGCGTGATCCTCAGATATGTACGCAACTTTCATTCAATTTTAGCATTTTCATTTGAGCAAGTCTGGTGCCTCAATAAAATCCATCTTTACGGACTGTTCTGTTTTGACAGATTCTGCCTTTTATTTCGCATTGCCTCTTTTGCTATGGTGGATGAATTTTTTTGTTCCATTAATGGCCAGTAGCTTTATGCAATGTCCAGAAGTGTTAAGAATGATTATGTCACCTCTGAACATGTTAATTTTTATTGTGCACTAACCCTCTAATGAGTTGTTTCGAGTTTGGTGTGGAGGAAGTTTTCAAGGATCAAGAGAGGAGGATGATACAATATGATCAAGGAGAGTGAAAGCTCTAAGCTTGGGGATGCCCCGGTGGTTCACCCCTGCATATTTTAAGAAGACTCAAGCGTCTAAGCTTGGGGATGCCCAAGGCATCCCCTTCTTCATCGACAACATTATCAGAGTTCCTCCCCCGAAACTATATTTTTATTCCATCACATCTTATGTGCTTTGCTTGGAGCGTCGGTTTGTTTTTTGTTTTTGTTTTTGTTTGAATAAAATGGATCCTAGCATTCATTGTGTGGGAGAGAGACACGCTCCGCTGTTGCATATGGACAAATATGTCCTTAGGCTTTACTCATAGTATTCATGGCGAAGGTTGAATCTTCTTCGTTAAATTGTTATATGGTTGGAATCGGGAAATGCTACATGTAGTAATTCTAAAATGTCTTGAATAATTTGATACTTGGCAATTGTTGTGCTCATGTTTAAGCTCTTGCATCATATACTTTGCACCCATTAATGAAGAAACACCTAGAGCTTGCTAAATTTGGTTTGCATATTTGGTCTCTCTAAAAGTCTAGATAATTTCTAGTATTGAGTTTTGAACAACAAGGAAGACGGTGTAGAGTATTATAATGTTTACAATATGTCTTTTATGTGAGTTTTGCTGAACCGGTTCATCCTTGTGTTTCTTTCAAATAACCTTGCTAGCCTAAACCTTGTATCGAGAGGGAATACTTCTCATGCATCCAAAATCCTTGAGCCAACCACTATGCCATTTGTGTCCACCATACCTACCTACTACATGGTATTTCTCCGCCATTCCAAAGTAAATTGCTTGAGTGCTACCTTTAAAATTTCCATTCTTTACCTTTGCAATATATAGCTCATGGGACAAATAGCTTAAAAACTATTGTGGGATTGAATATGTACTTATGCACTTTATCTCTTATTAAGTTGCTTGTTGTGCGATAACCATGTTCCTGGGGACGCCATCAACTACTCTTTGTTGAATATCATGTGAGTTGCTATGCATGTCCGTCTTGTCTGAAGTAAGGGAGAGTTACCACTTTAATGGTTAGAGCATGCATATTGTTAGAGAAGAACATTGGGCCGCTAACTAAAGCCATGAATCATGGTGGAAGTTTCAGTTTTGGACATATATCCTCAATCTCATATGAGAACATTAATTGTTGCTACATGCTTATGCATTAAAGAGGAGTCCATTATCTCGTTGTCTATGTTGTCCCGGTATGGATGTCTAAGTTGAGAATAATCAAAAGCGAGAAATCCAAATGCGAGCTTTCTCCTTAGACCTTTGTACAGGCGGCATGGAGGTACCCCTTTGTGACACTTGGTTAAAACATGTGTATTGCGATGATCCCGGTAATCCAAGCTAATTAGGACAAGGTGCGGGCACTATTAGTATACTATGCATGAGGCTTGCAACTTGTAAGATATAATTTACATGATACATATGCTTTATTACTACCGTTGACAAAATTGTTTCTTGTTTTTAAAACCAAAGCTCTAGCACAAATATAGCAATCGATGCTTTCCTCTTTGAAGGACCTTTCTTTTACTTTTATTGTTGAGTCAGTTCACCTATCTCTCTCCACCTCAAGAAGCAAACACTTGTGTGAACTGTGCATTGATTCCTACATACTTGCATATTGCACTTGTTATATTACTCTATGTTGACAATATCCATGAGATATACATGTTATAAGTTGAAAGCAACCGCTGAAACTTAATCTTCCTTTTTGTTGCTTCAATACCTTTACTTTAATTTATTGCTTTATGAGTTAACTCTTATGCAAGACTTATTGATGCTTGTCTTGAAGTACTATTCATGAAAAGTCTTTGCTTTATGATTCAGTTGTTTACTCATGTCATTACCATTGTTTTGATCGCTGCATTCATTACATATGCTTACAATAGTATGATCAAGGTTATGATGGCATGTCACTCCAGAAATTATCTTTGTTATCGTTTCACTGCTCGGGACGAGCAGGAACTAAGCTTGGGGATGCTGATACGTCTCCGACGTATCGATAATTTCTTATGTTCCATGCCACATTATTGATGATATCTACATGTTTTATACACATTATATGTCGTATTTATGCATTTTCCGGCACTAACCTATTAACGAGATGCCGAAGAGCCAGTTGCTGTTTTCTGCTGTTTTTGGTTTCAAAATTCTACAAAGGAAATATTCTCGGAATTGGACGAAATCAACGCCCAGGGTCCTATTTTTGCACAAAGCTTCCAGAAGACCGAGGGGGAAAGGAAGTGGGGCCACGAGGCGCCGACACAACAGGGCGGCGCGGCCCGGCCCTTGGCCGCGCGGCCCTCGGCGTGTGGGGCCCTCGTGTGCCCCCCGCGTTGCCCTTCCGCCTACTTAAAGCCTTCGTCGCGAAACCCCCGAGCACCGAGAGCCACGATACGGAAAACCTTACTGAGACGCCGCCGCCGCCAATCCCATCTCGGGGATTCTGGAGATCGCCTCCGGCACCCTGCCGGAGAGGGGAATCATCTCCCGGAGGACTCTTCACCGCCATGGTCGCCTCCGGAGTGATGAGTGAGTAGTTCACCCCTGGACTATGGGTCCATAGCAGTAGCTAGATGGTTGTCTTCTCCTCGTGTGCTTCATTGTCGAATCTTGTGAGCTGCCTAACATGATCAAGATCATCTATCTGTAATTCTATATGTTGTGTTTGTCGGGATCCGATGGATAGAGAATACTATGTTATGTTGATTATAAATCTATTAACTATGTGTTGTTTATGATCTTGCATGCTCTCCGTTATTAGTAGAGGCTCTGGCCAAGTTTTTGCTCTTAACTCCAAGAGGGAGTATTTATGCTCGATAGTGGGTTCATGCCTCCATTAAATCTGGGACAGTGACAGAAAGTTCTAAGGTTGTGGATGTGCTGTTGCCACTAGGGATAAAACATGGTAAATACTACATATCTGAGTCCGATTGTTGTCAAACCGTCGGACCTCTCCCACACCGTTCATCTCGTCTCCCATCGAACGGCTTGGTTTTGCATTTCCTTTTTCCCCCTTGTACCTTCCAAAACGTCTCTCCAAATCACTCCCCAATCCCCAAATTGACCTCCGCGCCGCAAGACCTTTCCATCGTCATCCATGGGCTCTCCACGCCGCCCCAGCGGCCATGTTCGGCTCCACCCATGTCTACCCTTGAGCCGATGCTTCCGCTCCCACCTGCTGGGACTCGGATGCCGGAACGCACGCATGAAACTCCGCCGTCGGGACATCACTGGCCGGCGACCGGCGCAGACGCGGCACAACCAGGCCGGAGAGGATCCAATCCAACCAAAGTTGTGGCCTTGTGGGTTGTAAGCTGCTTCTAACGCTCACGTTTGCGTTCTTGATTTCTTCTTCAATGACTACACAATTTAGGGACAAGGTAATATCACCTGACCTAGCTCTGTGCGCTTATTTCTGATTGTTTTTTTTTGGAACATCCAATCCATGTATTCATCTACCACTTGGGATCTCCGTAATCAAATTCACCAACCAGTTCATATAGGCTATAGGCTATAGCCGACATGTGGTCAGATCTTGCATCTGCTAGCTTCTTAGATCTATGTGTAGTAACATTAGTAATGATCGTGACGCGGCAAGATTTTTTTGTGCTTCCATGTACTGCTTGTTGTGCAATGAGAGAGTGATATCCTGCAAAAAAAAATATACTCTTGTATTTCAAGTATACTTTTCTGACACCAGCAGATTGTATTTTGTTCTTTCTGAACCTGAAGATATACCGTGTGTTTGCCCATCATGCAACATGCATAAGCTGACAAGAAAAACAAATTGTTTCAGATCAAACTGGTACGTACATGAGAGGAAGATGTATCCACATGCTGGACGCAAGCATATCCAATTTTAATTTGAAATTTATATGTTTCCACCACAGATCAGTTATGCTGAGGTAGCACTACTTATGTGCTTCAGAACATCTATGCTTCCAATACAAGCTGGTTATATTGTGAAGGAACTAATTGCTTGGGTAGAAATGTTCATGCTTCCAATTTCAATTGCTTCACATACATATGATTTATATTGAGATAGCTTTAATTTCTTGATTCGAAATATCCATGTATATACTGCATGTTTTTGTTCGGTCTAGATAGTTTGTGACATATAACCGTGCTTTCTTGATTTTTGTTAGTCAATTAATTTCAGTATCATTGTACTTTACATATTGCCCCCGTGCTACTAGTTATGTTTGAGGCTTTGAAGCTTCTATGTGGTACTAGTTATGTTGAGACAACATAAATTGATGCTTCCAAAACATGTACATGTTTTAAGTTTGCATAATAGAACCATGCTCTACCTTTTGCATTTGTTGTTATGCATAATAGAACCATGCTCTACCTTTTGCATTTGTTATTTAAATGGAAATAGCATTGTGACCAGAAGGCACAAACCTTATGACCGATTCTTATTTTACACGGAAGCAAGTTTTAATATTACTGAAAGCAAATTATGTCATCTATAAGAAGCTTTTATTTTGGACATGCTTCCCAACCATTATAGATAGCTGATCAGGCTATACTCTGTATATAAAAAAAATTCTGAACCCAATCTTTTGGGGCAAGCGTGCCTTTTTGTGTTTCAAAACTTCTATGCTTCCAATAAGTCTCATATACGTTGATACTTGCAAAGTCTTTTTTTTTCAATCATGCTTCAGATTAGTATCATACATCTTGTGATACTACACATTTTGCTTCTCAAAATCCATGCTTCCTAAGTTTCTTTGCTGATAGGAACATAGTTTTGATTCCGAGCATCCATGCTTCACATGTCTATTATATATGCATACTTCTGTTTATACCAGGGGATGACTGCAGGTCATCGACGAGACCCCACTATTCTTCGTCAACGCCATCATAGCTGTTCGCAGGCGTTGCTATGATCTCGTCGCCACTCCTCCTCGAAAACAGTGACCGGTGTCATGTTCAAGCATGTGTTGGTCTAGTGGGCGTGCTTCTATAGTCTCAGGGGCATGTAGCGCGACTTACCGTTTCCCTATTATTGTATATATATGGAAGCAAATTCTTATATTAGTACATGCAAATACTTTTTCTCTAGATGCAAATTGAATTCTCTTTTCAGAAGATATATTGTTTCATTTGAAGCAAACACATCTTTTTGCCAAGCAATGATGGAAAGGAGTATTTGTTAGTAACTTAGTATATTGGAAGCAAACACACGTATTTGTTTCATTGGAAGAAGATATTATTTGGTCATTCGAAGGACATTCTTTCAAATTTGGAAAAAAAACTAAACCGAAACAATGAAAACGAGAAAGATCATTGATTCACATGGAAGCAACCTTGTTATCCGATCACAGCAAAATATTTATAGTAGATGCCAAATTTAGTCAATCTGGAAATAAAGAATCACCCTAAGTAAACATATCTTCTTTACGTGGAAGCAATATTGAAAAACTTGAGAAACACAATTTTATCCATAAGGAAGCTTACTAGTATATGGCATGTAATCTGAATTTTCCATGCACTCAAGTTCCACTTAATTAGCGTTAGCAATTAGATCGGACGTGATTTACGGGAGCAGTTAACGCGTTACTTTTAGGAAGCAGCAAGCGAAATAGCCAACGCATATAATCGCACGGTTCACAGAAGAAGGATCGTAGGGTGTTGGCCTAGTCCGATGGGAAGCTAGGAATCGGCGTCCGATTCCTAGTGCTCGCCATAAAACATTGATGCTATGTCCGAGGATGTAGTTATTGATTACATTACGCACCATACTTAATGCAATTGTCTGTTGTTTTGCAACTTAATACTGGAAGGGGTTCGGATGATAACCTGAAGGTGGACTTTTTAGGCATAGATGCATGCTGGATAGCGGTCTATGTACTTTGTCGTAATGCCCAATTAAATCTCACAATATTCATCATATCATGTATGTGCATGGTCATGCCCTCTCTATTTGTCAATTGCCCGACTGTAATTTGTTCACCCAACATGCTATTTATCTTATGGGAGAGACACCTCTAGTGAACTGTGGACCCCGGTCCATTCTTTACATCTGAAATACAAATCTGCTGCTATTGTTCTTTACTGTTTTCTGCAAACAATCATCATCCACACTATACATCTAATCCTTTGTTACAGCAAGCCGGTGAGATTGACAACCTCACTGTTTCGTTGGGGCAAAGTACTTTGGTTGTGTTGTGCAGGTTCCACGTTGGCGCCGGAATCCCTGGTGCTGCGCCACACTACATCTCGCCGCCATCAACCTTCAACGTGCTTCTTGGCTCCTCCTGGTTCGATAAACCTTGGTTTCTTTCTGAGGGAAAACTTGCCGCTGTACGCATCACACCTTCCTCTTGGGGTTCCCAACGGACGCGTGCTGTACGCGTATCACACCACCACCAATGTGTGTTGTTGAGCATCTGAAGCAAGTCCAATTCATCTCATCCACATTTTTCAAATACTTTGACATGAAGCAAAATTTGGCCAAAACTTGAAATTGCAAATAGGCATCAATCCCCAAAACACTTTTCCTAATAGTATGGACCAACCCTATGCCACCACTTGTGCTCTACCTGTCCCCTAGTCCCCTCTCAACCTCACCAATGCATAGGAACCCTAGATAGAGGCCAAACATGGCCATGGCAATGCCATGCCGGCCACCTTGCATGCACACATGCTTCTCTCCCTCTCTCTCAACCCTAGCACCTGCCACCATGTCCCCCTGCTCCCTCACACCCTACTGAGCATGCCTACCTCAGCCCTGGTCGGTGAACGACACGGCACCGCCGGGAACGGGATGCGCCCACAATGTCCAGAACGCGCCAGGGTGCGCATCGGCACGCCCTGGACGCCGCAGAGCGAACACGAGCGTGCGCCGTCGACCCGGGCCCCCTCTCGCCCTCTCCCTTCTCCAGCGAGCTCCACTGGACGACCGCCGCCCGCCAGAAAAGCTCCCCTGCCCGCGCGCGTGCTGTCGCCGACGACAACATCGCCGCCCTTCCGCCACGGCCTCGCACGCGCCCGACACGGGTAGACGCCACCTTGCTTCGCTAGCATGCTCCCCAGAACCGCCTGGAGACCAGGACGCTGCTGCGCACGTTGCCTTGCCCATTGGCGCCCTGGAACGCCATCGCCGCCGTCGAACTTGCCCGCACCCCAGGGCCACCTCGCGCTCCTATAAAAGGAGAGCTCCTCCTCCTCAATTCTTCACACGCCTCGCTTCCCCTCTTCCTCCTGATCGTCCTCAACCTCTCGCCCATCCACATTGAGAGCTAGCAAGCCCCAATCGTCAGCTCGAGTCCGCGGCGGAGCTGCAGAAGGCGCCGTTGATTTCGGCCACCATCGGAGTCGCCGTCTGTCCCAGCCGCCTCGCCGTCGTCCGCAACGTCACCCTGCACCAACGCCGCCGCTCGCCGGAGACCCTGATCGCCGTCGACCCCCTTGCCTCGCCGCGCCCGTAAGCCCTTCTCGCCGGAGAAGACGACGATCGTGCACCGCACGATCGCGTTCTAATCCAACGCACCGCATGCTCCCATACCGCTTCGGGTTTTAAATCCCATTGACGCCTAGGTCCCACCAGTCATACGGCCCACTGAGCGCAGAGCGAAGCTGGGCCGGCCTGTTTAGCTTTTCCCGCGCAGCCCATCTTGTTTGAATCTCGAATTTCGGTTTAAATCAAATTGAATACTGACTCTGTTTTCAAAATTCAATAGAATCTGTTTGGCTTAGCCAAATTGGGGGAATTTTATATTGTTAGAAAGCTAGTAAAAATATCTACACAATCCCACTGGTCTCATCTTGAGATTCTTTGTGGAATTAGTGTGACAAAAAGAACAAGTCAGGGACTTTTGCACATTCAAACAATTATTAAAAATCAACCAAAAATGCTTTTGAGTTGATTTCAACTCTCATAGCTCACATTTCACTTACACTAATTGTTTCTGCAAAAATATGGCATGGTTACTTTGAGTGATCATAGCCTACTTTAAATAAAGGACTATATGGCTATTTTAGTCAAATGATATTGTCCAAAACTATTATGTAAATTGTATGAGAGGCTTGCTCTGACCCTGGTCTAATTACTCTCACATGGAATTAGTTGGAGATATTAAATCATAAGTGGTAGTGTTAAATTGTATGAGGCACTTTACCTCATTTAAATCATTTTCCCAAATGATGATTACGAATGGTCTACCTTGGTCAACAATGGTTCATGTATTATGCATTTGAGGAGATTAAATCTTAACAAGATTCAATGAGAGGAAATTATTTCCTCAAGGACTTAAATGAAAACCCTAAAGTAATATTTGTAATGAGAGGAAATTATTTTTCTCTTAGTAAGAAAACAAAGCCAACTCACATTCTAGTAAGTGTGGAATGCTAGTATAGTGGTGTGAACCCATTGTGTGTGCTTAGTATAGCTCTTGAACCTTGTTTGGTGATAGTTACTTCGTATCCGTTTTTAGACGCTAGCACCGAGGAGTACCAGGAGGAGGAGGTCTACCATCAAGAGGAGGAAGACCACTTTGACCAGTACACCAACCAAGGCAAGCTAATATTCTTGCAAGTGCAAAGCCCTTTGGGGCAAGGCACCATTGATCTTACCTTACTTACAATGATCCCATCCCAATTTTTTACCTTACAAGTTTTTATTTGGTTTATTAAAGAAGTTACTTTTATAGTTAACTTTGGTCTAAGTTTAGTGTGTTATTAGAGTAGCAAAGTTAGCCTCAAAGATGGCCAAGCAAGATAGCACCCCTCATTACTAGTGCTAGTGCTAACAACTAAAATTGACTACTCTAGATGGGAACATGTGACTTGAAATGAAATTGAAAACTTTGGAATGATGAGTCATTCCGTTGAAAGATCTTTGAAGGTGAATATGACTTGAATGACATGGTGAATTTTGATTAAAACTGATATTGGTTTGGATGCGATACCTTTCCAATTTTTGAGTACCCCCACAATACCTGATTATGGGTAGGGCTTAACTGGCAATTTATACATCTTAGTATGGGTTCCCTCTAAACAAGCATCATAGGGGTTATGCCGAGGCTGCCTCCGTGGTATGAGAAATGATGTGAAATGAGGTGAATTGTACGGCCAAGCCCTGTGCAGTTCCCAGGTTGATAGTTGGTCTTCACTGGGAGGCCAAGCTCATGGGGAGAGGTACCTATACTAGGGTATGTAAGTGAAAGGTTATGGTTGATGATCCGCGTACTGAGTTACGATGATTCGGGGTTATCCCCGACGGATGAAATCAAATGTGGTGGCACAAGTGTGCAACCTCTGCAGAGTGTAAACCTATTCGAATAGCCGTGTCCACGGTTACGGACGATTGGAAAGGCCATACAGTTTCCGGTGTCAGATATTTCTTGAAAATGTTGATGAAGTGAATGGTGAATTGAATTGAATCACCACTGAGTTGTGGGAATGACACTAATGTTCCCACTTGAGTTAGTTGGCACGTGAAGAGTCTTTTGTCAAATACTTGTGAACTAAAATTGGCTTTATGCAAATAAACTAGAGCTTAGCACCCCTTTACTAGAATTGATAGTACTTACACTAGTATTAGTTTGCGAGTACTTTAAAGTACTCACGGCTGTGTTCGTGGCTATTCAAATGGCCAGACTATGAAGAGGAGCAGAATTACCAGGAGGACGGACAACAAGATGTCTACGACAACTAGGGAATCTTCTGACGTCAGACGTTGGCCTGTGGATTAGATAGTCCACTTCCGCCATGTAATATGTTCGTTGATCATTAATTAGATCAACTATTTGTGTAATATTGAATCATGTGATCTCTATTTGTAAGACGACCATGGTATGTAATGAATGATGACTTATGATATTCGACTGTTATGTCTCGCAACCACAATATTCATGGGATTGCGATGAATGGCATAATAGGCATCTGGACTTAAAAATCCGGGTGTTGACAGAGCCCTATCTTGGTTTGAAATGTTGTTTGTGGCTTACTACAGGAACCTCCCATGCTTGCCCGGAGTCAACTATTCCGGCAAATCCTGCCAGCTGGTTCACGATGGGAAATGGTATGATTAATGACTTGGACGATGATGCACAAGTGGCCAGTTGAATGGGTTTAGAGATTGTTGAAATCTAATACTCCGTCCATCTATAAAAAAATGTGGAAGATTTATCTAAATTTAGATATATCTATACACTAGAGAAAAGGTAGTAGTACTAGCGATCCTGGCGTCTATGTCCCCAACTGATTGAATAAAACCAAATTCACCATAGAAAGACACGAGGATCGACCACAAGCGATCCCAATCCTAGAAGCTTAGAGATCTTAGGAATATGAATCGGATCGGGCTAGCTAATCCCACTCAACTACTATTTGTGCAGCATACCTAGAATCTTTGATGACTCGAGCTTTGTTGAAATAAAGTTTTTACCTTGTTGCATCTTGAGTTAGCCAATGGAAAACATATCACTTAACATCAGAAGTTGTCGGCTTAGTGAGACTAGAGTTGTCGGCAGGGGTATGAACAATGGCACATTATACACACCAACACATACTTATGAAAAACATATAATATAAACAACATCTCATTCTCAAAAATAGCAGAACTTGCTCAAACAAAGAAATACATCGAAATGTTATCAAGTAAACAAGATATGGACTGCGGCATTGAAGGGACATGTGGTGAAGCGATCCTAACTTGGGGCCCAATCTTAACTAACCTATAGGCAATCGTGTGACTAGGAAGCGTGAGGTTCGTCCAAGCTACGCGAATACGAGATTAGGAAGACAATTAAGCATGTTATAATATTACGGAGGTCCACTGGTGAAATTTTGGATGGGTATGTGGGTATTGTTCTAGGATCATATGCCCTTAGCCGCTCTACCAGATTGTATGATATTTTCTCATTTATAAGTCATGGGTATTTTTTTATCGCATACTCATACTTTTAATGTAATTTTCCACGTCGGTTACACGGGAAATGGTTACCCATTGTCATCCTAGTTCCTGGTCAGAACTACCAGCCAATGTACAGTATTCCAAATAATTCTGAATTTTATATCCCTCTATAAATGAAAAAGATCATGTCCATACTGATTAACAACAAGGTGTTCTCCCTCTATAAATCTAAAACCTGATGTTCATACTGATTAGCAACACAAGCTCAAGACAGGTGTTACTTCTCAATGTTGTGAATAATTCCGAATTTTATATGAGAGATCATCTTTCCCTCTATAAATCCATAAAAAATTGATCACTATACCTTTATAGCACCAAGTTATACACGATCGATGGTCAAGCATGTGATCACACGCATGCTGAATCGATCAAGGCATGCATGGAGGCATGGAGCCATGGAAACTAGTGTGCTGTCTGCGCCAGTGCGCCACCAACTTCACATATCCAAATGACAATTATGTCGAATAATATACACTCCCAGAAACAAATGTTCTTGCCGTCTAATTCTAGGCCATGTATGCAAGCAGAAACAAATGTATGCATCCAAGGAACAATTAAGTACGATATGCTGCTTTAAAAAAAAATTAAGTACGATATGCATGGGCCATAGAGGTGTGAGCCGATATGCAAAACTATAATGTTTCCGGCCATCTACTCTTGCTAACTATAGTCTACTGCGATCCAGGTCGCAACGGCACACAGCCACAGGTGCCTCGTCGATCCTGGCCAATGACAAATATTTATATATACGACGGAGCAGATCGACTTGATACAGCCAAGGTTCCATCAGATTGTATACACTAGGAGAAAAACAGCTGCTGCCGTGCAACCACCTATTGCCGTGTGCTCGGGCATGGCAAAGCAATCGTTACCGTGCAACAAAAATGAAAACGTACGGCAAAACGAAGCGCACGGCAAAGAAGACCTAAAGCACACGGTAAAAAGGAAGCGCACGGCAAAGACTCCGGAAAGCGCACGGAAATGAAAATCTGCACGGCAAAGAAAACAAGCACTTGCTGTGAGAAATCCTTTGTCGTGCGCAAGGCAAGGTCGCACGGCAAAGGCTGCTTTGCTGTGTAGTTTTGCCTTTGCCGTGTGCCTTGTGCCATTTCCTCTTTTTTATTTCTATTTTACTTATTTTAATGCTTATATTTATTCTTGAAATATGACCAGTACTACATCTTCATTAAGCCTTTGCCCGGCAAAGAAGCCACAACGCACGGCAAAGCTTTTGCCATGCGATTTTCCCGCGACGCACGGCAAAGGCATCTTTGCCGGACAGGTCGTTGCCGAGCAATCTTTGCCGTGCACGGCCGCACGGCAAAGGCTTTGCCGAGCAGATTTTGCCATTTGCCGTGCGTTTTGCCTCCACGGCAATGCCCAGTTCTGCCGTAGTGATATGTGTACGTACCTCCACCCCCATGCAAAAATACTTTTATACAAATTGTACGCATGAACCGTACGTGCACTAGTGGAAAATAGGGCTTTCGTGGGATCCTTTTGTCGGGGGCGCGCCTGCACCCGCGACAAATGAGGTGGCCACGTCGCTCCGAAGCGGTTTGGAGCGGGCAGGGCCTTTTGTCGCGACGGCCCGCCATAAAAGGGGTCTCAGCCAGCCCCCCCCCCCCCACCTCATTTTTTTCCTTGGTGGTGAAGGTGGAGGTGTATGCTAGCTCATTTTTTCTACATGTGCACAAGAGGTGTTTGATGGAATGCTTGTGAGAGGGATGCCACTTGATTTTATTTGATAAGATTTCTTCTCTTTTTGATCCTAAAAGGTTAGCAACTATTTTCTCGTATATATATACATAGTCCGTACAATACTAATTTTAGCAAGGTGATTGCATCTGATACATATATAATTGTACTTATGATGCAGATGAGTCATCCATGGATGTACGGTAACCGATGTGCTCCCGCTTTCAGAGAGGGCGTGAATTCTTTCCTGCTTGTGGCCGAGGCCAACAAGTCGAAGCAAGGTTTTATGTGCTATCCATGTCTAAAATGTAAGAACGAGAAGGACTCTTGCTCAAGAGACATTAAGAGCCACCTGCTTCGGTTTGGATTCATGTCCAGCTATAATGTTTGGACCAAGCACGGAGAAGAAGGGGTTATGATGGAAGACGGCGATGAAGAAGAAGATAATGATGACCAGTACCGATCTATGTTCTCTGAATGCGATGATACCGCAATGGACGACAATGAAGAAGAAGAAGGAGGTGAAGAACAGGCATCAGATGATCATGTTGATGATGATCTTCGTCGGGCCATTTCTGATGCAAGAAGAGACTGTGGCACAGATAAGGAGAGGTTGCAGTTCGACAAGATGTTAGAGGACAACCACAAATTGTTGTACCTAGGTTGTGAAGATGGGCAGAGAAAGCTGGGTAGCATATTGGAATTGCTGAAATGGAAGGCAGAGGTCGGTGTGACTGACTCGGGATTTGAGAAATTGATGATAATATTAAAGAAGTTGTTTCCAAGAAATAATGAATTGCCCGTCAGTACATATGAAGCAAAGAAGCTTGTCTGCCCTCTAGGATTAGATGTGCAGAAAATACATGCATGCATTAATGACTGTATCCTCTACCGCGGTGAGAAGTATGAGAATTTGAATAAATGTTCGATATGTGGTGCATTGCGGTATAAGATCAGAAAAGATGACCCTGGTGATGTTGAGGGAGAGCCACCCAGGAAGAGGGTTCCTGCGAAGGTGATGTGGTATGCTCCAATAATACCACGGTTGAAACGTTTGTTCAGAAACAAAGAGCATGTCAAGTTGTTGCGGTGGCACATGGAAGAACGTAAGAAAGACGCGATGTTGAGGCACCCCGCTGATGGTCGGCAGTGGAGGAACATCGGGAGAGAGTTCCCGGATTTTGCAGGTGAGGCAAGGAACTTATGGTTTGGTCTAAGTACAGATGGCATGAATCCTTTTGGGGAGCAGAGCTGCAGTCACAACACCTGGCCCGTGACTTTATGTATCTACAACCTTCCTCCTTGGTTGTGCATGAAGCGGAAGTTCATTATGATTCCAGTGCTTATCCAAGGCCCAAAACAACCCGGCAACGACATTGATGTGTACCTAAGGCCATTAGTTGATGAAATTTTGGAGTTGTGGGCCAAACCAGGTGTACGTGTGTGGGATGAGCACACCGAGCAAGAATTTGACCTACGAGCGTTGCTATTCGTAACCATCAATGATTGGCCTGCTCTTAGTAACATTTCGAGACGGACGAACAAAGGATACAACGCATGCACACACTCGTTTAGATGAGACCGAAGGTAAATATTTGGGAAAAAGCAAAAAGTTGTGTACCCGTACAATCGCCGTTTCCTTCCGCGCAAGCATCCCTTAAGGAAAAAAGGCAAGCATTTCGATGGCGAGGCGGACAACCGTCCGAAGCCTGTCCCCGTACCGGTGCTGATATATTTGACATGGTCAAGGATTTAAATGTTATCTTTGGAAAGGGTCCGGGTAGTCGACCTGTTCCGAAAGACGCCGACGGACACGCGCCCATGTGGAAGAAGAAATCTATTTTTGGGAGCTAGAATATTGGAAAGTCCTGGAAGTCCGCTCTGCAATCGACTTGATGCACCTGACCAAGAAACTTTGTGTGAATATTCTAGGTTTCCTGGGCGTGTATGGGAAGACAAAAGATACAACAGAAGCACGGGAGGACCAGGAACATCATAAAGGACGAAACGGAAATCATCCAGGGAAGTTTGAAGGGCCTGCCAGCTACGCTCTTACCAAACAAGAGAAGGAGATCTTTTTTGAAGCCCTATTCAGTATCAAGGTTCCGTCTGGTTTCTCGTCGAATATAAAGGGAATAGTAAATATGAAGGAGAAAAAATTCCGGAACCTAAAGTCCCATGATCGCCACGTGCTTATGACACAATTGCTTCCGGTTGCATTGAGGGGACTTCTACCGGAAAATGTTCGACTAGCCATTGTGAAGATATGTGCATTCCTCAACGCAATTTCTCGAAGGTAATGGATCCAGAAACTTTGTCGAGATTACGAGGAAGATTTGGTCGAATTTCTTGTCGCCTTCGAGTTGTTGTTCCCACCATCCTTCTTCAATATTATGACGCACCTCCTCGTTCACCTAGTTGAAGAGATTAGAATTCTCGGTCCTGTATTTCTACACAATATGTTCCCCTTCGAGAGGTTCATGGGAGTTTTAAAGAAATATGTTCATAACCGAGCTAGGCCGGAAGGAAGTATCTCAAAGGGCTACGGAACTGAGGAGGTCATTGAGTTTTGTGTTGACTTTATTCCTGACCTTAAGCCGATTGGTGTTCCTTGAATCTCGGTATGAGGGGAGGCTGACTGGACAAGGCACACTAGGAAGGAAAGCAATGGTGTGCAGGGACAAGATTTCTTTCAATCAAGCACACTACACAGTTCTATACAATTCCAGCTTGGTGGCTCTGTACATCGAGAAACATAAGAATGTTTTACGAGAAATAAACCCGGGAAAGCCCCATTCATGGTTACACGTGAACACATGAATACCTTCGGCAGTTGGTTGCAAAGACATCTCATCTTTTCCATCGAAGCGGACACCACTGTTGTAGAGCAGCTGTACTTGTTGGCCAGGTTACCATCTTCAAACATATGTACATTCCAAGGGTACGAGATAAATGGGAATACATTTTACACGATCGACCAAGATAAAAAGAGCACCAACCAAAACGAGTGGTGTCCGCTTTGATGCAAAAGACGAGAATGGGCAGACCACCACATATTATGGATACATAGAGGAGATATGGGAACTTGACTATGGACCCACTTTTAAGGTCCCTTTGTTTCGGTGCAAATGGGTGAAGCTCAGCGGTGTACATATAGAAGATAAGTACGGTATGACAACAGTGGATCCCAACAATCTTGCGTACCTGGACGAGCCATTTGTCCTAGCCAACGAGGTGGCTCAAGTTTTCTACGTGAAGGACATGTCTAGCAAATCGAGAAAAAGAAATCAACAAAAGAATACATCAACGGAGGAGCCAAAGCGCCACATAGTTCTTTCTGGGAAAAGAAATATAGTGGGAGTGGATGAGAAGACAGACATGTCAGAAGATTATAATAAGTTTAAAGAAATTCCACCCTTCACGGTGAAAATTGACCCAAGCATCTTGCTAAATGATGAAGATTCTCCATGGCTACGGCGTAGAAGATCACAACAGTAGATGGCGATGTAAGAATGTATTCTTCATATAGAGTTCCCAAGACAATCTCTACATTTATGTAATAATAAGAACCCTTTCCCCAACACTGTTAGAGGAGACGGTGTCTTTCACGGGCTTGCAGGGAAATTTTTCCGAGGAGCAGCTTCCGAAGATGCCGTAGGGCGTGTGCACCAACGACATCTTCGAGAAGCTGCGCCACGGGAGATTTCCCAACCCTTTCCTTCATCCATGTGAATGAAACTGTGCTTGCCTTGTTGATCTGCTTGGCAAGGTGATAACCCACAAGTATAGGAGATCGCAACAGTCTTCGCGGGAAGTAAAACCCAATTTATTGATTCGACACAAGGGGAGACAAAGAATACTTGAAAGCCTTAACAGCGGAGTTGTCAATTCAGCTGCACCTAGAAACAGACTTGCTCGCAAGAGTTTATCGATAGTAACAGTTTTATAGCGATAGCGATAGTGAAATAACGGCGAGCGAGTAACAAAGACAGCAGTAGTGATTATAGTAAACATCAGGATTAAAATACTGTAGGCACAGGGATGGATGAACGGGCGTTGCATGGATGAGAGAAAAACTCATGTAACAATCAAGGCAGGGCATTTGCAGATAATAATAAAACGGTATCCAAGTACTAATCAATCAATAGGCATGTGTTCCATATTTAGTCGTACGTGCTCGCAATGAGAAACTTGCACAACATCTTTTGTCCTACCAGCAGGTGGCAGCCGGGCCTCTAGGGAATCTACTGGAAATTAACGTACTCCTTTTAATAGAGCACCGGAGCAAAGCATTAACACTCCACGAACACATGTGATCCTCATATCATCGCCTTCCCCTTCGGTTGTCCCAATTTCTATCACTTTGGGGCCTCGGGTTCCGGACAACAATACGTGTATACAACTTGCAGGTAAGATCATAAAACAATGCATATCATCATGAAACAATAACATGTTCAGATCTGAGATCATGGCACTCGGGCCCTAGTGACAAGCATTAAGCATAACAAGTTGCAACAATATCATAAAAGTACCAATTACGGACACTAGGCATTATGCCCTAACAATCTTATGCTATTACATGACCAATCTCATCCAATCCCTACCATCCCCTTCAACCTACAGCGGGGGAATTACTCACGCATGGATGGGGGAAACATGGCTGGTCGATGGAGAGGCGTCGGTGGTGATGATGGCGATGATCTCCTCGGAGTGCCAGAACGGAGTTTCTGGTCCCGAGACGGAGTTTCGCGACGGTGGCGGCGTACTGGATGGTTTCTGGCGACTTCGACTTCTCGTCTCGCGTTTTTAGATCGAAACCCTTAAGTAGTCCAGAGGAGGGCATCGGAGGCCAGCCGAGGGAGCCACACGATAGGGGCGGCGCGCCCCCTCCCGGGCCGCGCCGGCCTAGTGTGTGGGGGCCTCGGGCCTCCACCGAGCTTGCCCTTCGGCTTCGTAAATCTTCTGGAAAAATAAGACCTTCGACATAAATTCCGGGGATTTTCCTGAAAGTTGAATTTCTGCACAAAAACGATACACCAGAGCAATTCTGCTGAAAACAGCGTTAGTCCGTGTTAGTTGTATCCAAAATACACAAATTAGAGGCCAAACAATAGCTAAAGTGTTCGGGAAAGTAGATACGTTTTGGACGTATCAACTCCCCCCAAGCTTAGCTTATTGCTTGTCCTCAAGCAATTCGATTAACAACCGAGTGCGATAAAAGAACTTTCACGAACACATTTGTTCATATGATGTAAATATTCTCATGATATGGCAAGTACTTAAGCAATTCATAATAAGATACATGCAAATAAAATCGTCTAATAGCTATGTCAATCATGGAAAGGTACCAACAAATTAACAATAAGCATCATGAATCATGTCTATCAGCAGGATTGCAATGTTCATAAAAGGATATGATAAAGTGGTATTTTGCTTGCCCGTATTTGTACAACAAAACATAAATGCTCGGGCACCTTTGAAGTTCATGAGAAGATTGGAAGTAGAGATTATCAAAGATAAAAGCATCAAAGTTATACCACAATTAATCACATTTTGGGACAAGCATATTATACTAAGAATGATAGTTGTGCTCTCAAGAAGGTGCTCAAAGAAAGGATGGAGACTCAATGTAAAAGTAAAAGATTGACCCTTCGCAGAGGGAAGTAGGGATTAACATGTGGTAGAGCTTTTCATTTGTAAAACAGGAGTAAAATTATTTTGAGAGGTGTTTGTTGTTGTCAACGAATGATAGTGGGTACTCTAACTACCTCGTCAACCAGACTTTCAAGAGCGGCTCCCATGAAGGACGTTATCTCTACCAGCAAGGTAAATCATCCCTCTTCTCTTTTGTTTACACACGTACTTTAGTTTTATTATGGATGACACTCCCCCCAACCTTTGCTTACACAAGCCATGGCTAACCGCATCCTCGGGTGCCTTCCAACAATCTCATACCATGGAGGAGTGTCTATTTGCAAATTAAGTTGCTTACTGATGAATCAGGGCAAAACATGTGAAGAGAATTATTAATTAAAGTTGACTAATTGGGGATGGGAACCCCGTTGCCAGCTCTTTTTGCAAAATTATTGGATAAGCGGATGTGCCACTAGTCCATTATGAAAGTCTGTCAGGAGTAAATGACAAGATTGAAAGATAAACACCACATATTTCCTCATGAGCTATAAAACATTGACACAAATTGAGAAGCATTTTGAAGGTTTAAAGGTAGCACATGAGAATTTACTTGGAATGGTTTGAAATGCCATGCATAGGTATTTATGGTGGATACTCTGGAATAACTTGGTTTTCAGGGGTTTGGAAGCACGAGCAACGTTCCCGCTCAGTACAAGTGAAGGCTAGCAATAGACTGGGAAGCGACAATCAAGAGAGCAGTAACTGTCATAATCATGCTTGCGATAAAATAAATTAACGGAGGCATAAAAGTGATACAAGAACTCTGAGGTAAAGTAAATCATCGAGGCTTAATTGACATTTGTTCAGTCATATGCATGCGTGAGCATGTGCCAAGTTGATTCGAGTGAATTATTCAGAGGAGGATACCACAATGTCATACCTATCTATGAATAAAGCAATGCAAGCAAATATTTATGACACGCTACTTATATTAATAAATTGGAGCTAAACATGAGAGACCATGAACTACTAGACTTTCTTAAATGACATATACCTCACATGAACCAACTAAGCATGCTCAAATTGATGAGTATATGTACAAAAATGAAAACAAATAGAGTTCATACCAGCCTCTCACCACAGTCGAATTGTCGTAAATCATCATTATTGCCTTTCACTTGTGTAGCTTGAATAATATGGAATGAAAACCACGCTCCAGCCACCGAAGACCATTGAACTCATAATGAACTTTACAAAACCAAAGAAGAACAGTAAATATTTTTGGTGTTTTCGAATTGGAAACAAGAACAAAAGGAAACAAGCAAACAAAGTAAAATCTTTTTAGATTTTCTTATAGCAAACCAATGATAGCAAAAAAAAGCAAAATAAAAGCAAGAAACCAAAATAAACAAATGGTAAAGAGATACAACAGAAATATTTTTGTTCTTTTTGTGTTTTAGGAAAGAAACAAAGCAAAAACAAGAGAATGGAAACTAAAAGAGTCACATAAACACAAAGCAGCAGAAATTCGTCAAACTTGACAACAGTACAGTAATCGATTTTTAAGAAATTCTTCCGCTGCTCAGATCAAAAAGTGTTCAACTAATGAAAGTTTGATAACAACCTGGGGAACATGCACAAAAATTGGCTTCGCAAAATATCGTTCTGGTTGTTTTTGAGAATTTTTTTGGTATCAGCCCAGAATCTGTTTTCAATCAGCACTTCCCCAAATATCATCTCCCTCTTATTAGAAAACCACTTCAAGAAACTAAACAAGTATTTACAAGTATCCAGCAACCATAATATGCAAAGAATGAGTGATGCCGGTATACCTCCCCCCAAGCTTAGGCTTTTGGCCTAAGTGGAGATCAACCCCATGGTGCCCATGAAGTAGCACCTCCGTAGTACGATGAATATGGATCCTGTTCCGGGTATGTGCTGGAAGAAGCACCCGGATACGTGACGGTGTAGTCGTAGGAGGGCTCAGAATCCTCGGAGTCATGCTGCTGGTGGAAGCCCTGTATCTTCAGTTGCTCATCCACCTCCTCCTTAGAGCGCGACCATGGTTTCCTGTCAACACTGAACAAATCTGGCTGCGGCAAAAGGATTTCCCTCTCTTCCCCATCAGCAAACAACATTCTATAGACAATATTATCTAAACTAGAGTCGGTTGTAACAAATTGATGACTCTTCATAGCAGCAACATCAAGTCTTATAGGAGTTAATTTCACATCAGCAGGGTCAAGAGGTTGATCTAGATATGCTAAAATGCGCGATGCAATAATTCCTCCAAAAATAGGCCCCTTGTTAGACAGGCGGCGAGCAACAATAGCACCAAGATGATAAGGTGTGTCTCCAATGAGTGCAGCAATTAAGAAAGCAAGATGATAGCTAGAAATATTACTAGTGTTCTCCCTACCAAGAATGCTAGTAGCAATGTGTTGACGTCAGAAACCCCCTGGCGGGCAGAGACGGTCAACACGGTAGAGCCGGGAACAACTAGGGCTGCGGCTGGCCCCAGTCCCTCAGAGCGACGGCCCGCAAAGCCTCCTGGTCGCACGCGCCGATGCTAACCGCAAGGGCGTGCCACCTGACCTATACCTGGTCAGGAAGGTGTGGATGATGCCTCGCTTAGTTTCCTGCATGGCATACACGTAAACATTAAATACGAGCGTCGATCGGCTCTCAGGTTATCCTGTGAATCGGCTCAAAGAGCCGATCCACCCATGATTCGGACGAGGTGTCCGAATATATGGTGGTCCTGCTTGATCAAGATAAAGCTAATGAGATCCACGACGATTTAGGGTTTTCACCGCATAATCGGATCATCCTACTCACGATTGGGCCTCGCGCTCGCGCACGGTGACCGTAAGCCGATCCTAGACAGGGGCCTAAAAACCAACACGAGGTTGATCCCCGGAACATCCTTTCTAGGGCTAGCAAACGCCACCCTACACGCCGCTGGATCCTCCAACCCTTTGTAAGGCCTAACTATTGCAGATGTTAAACTAATCCTTGATGAAACAAGGAGCAATCGTAACGGATCAGATCTACTAAACTATGATCAAGCGGGTGCCGCCCCTACACCTAAGATAGGTGTAAGGGCGGCTAGATGTGCAAGGGTTGCATAACGAAAGCATGTAATTCGAAGAACAATGCTAACCCTAACACATCTAAGATAGCTACGTTGCTCGCCATCAAAAAGGCTTCAGTACGAGCAACGCATGAACAACGTGGGCAGGCTTGGCCGCCTAGATCGCAAGATGCGATCTAGGCAGCATGGTGCTTACCGGTAGAAACCCTCGAGACGAAGGAGTTGGCGATGCGCCGAGATTTGTTTGTGGTTGAACGTTGGTTGTTGTTTATTCCATAAACCCTAGATACATATTTATAGTCCAGCGGACTTTCTAACGTGGGTGTGCACCTAACCGTGCACGGGTAAAACTCTAACTCTTAACCGACACGTAATCTAATATATTACAGATACAAGGGCAAACGAGCCCAAACTTCGCACGTAAGGCCGATTCACGTATTCCTTCCGTATATGTATTCTTCGAGTCCATCTTGATCGCGGCCCACCTCCGACTCGGTCAAATTCTGGTGATAACACATGCCCCCCTGGTTTTGGCAATGATAATTCCAAAACCATTCTGTTTTCCCTTCGAAGGGTCACGTCGTTGCAGAGCAGAACTGCCGCAGTATTCTTCACCATGATGCCCTGTCTTCTCAGCTTCTCTGCACAACTTGACAGTTTTAGCATCACCTCCTCGGAAACTGCAATAGCATTAAATTTCCACCAGATGTCTCATTATTTATCCGTGCCGATCGATCAGCTCTCTTCATCCCCTTCCTCTGTACTAGCTATCAGCACCAAAAAACTCTCTTCTTCCCCAGCCATGTCGTCTTCTTCCTCCTCTCCCGTCTCTCTCCAATCCTCTTCCTCAAGCGAATTGGTCCCAAAGCATAACCAGATGGAGACGTACAACCGCCGGGCTCCCAAGCATTGGGACAAGCGGGAGTGGGACTTCGACTACGTGCCGGAGGGTGAAGACCTTGTCTGGTCAGATGGGGCCATGCCCCTAACCGACGGGGAAGATGACCTCCGGTATCTGGTCGACGGAGTACTGGAGGCGGAGAGCGACGGCGACGACCCTCCCTTCCGGGGCAAATTCACCTCCGTCACCAACAAAGAAGAAGACGACGAAGAAGAAGACGTTTCCTCCGACCTGAAGAAGGAACAGGAGGACGACACCTCCTCCGACGAACCACCACACCAAAGCGTATCCGGGGCTGGGCTTGGTCAGACGAGGACAATGATGATGACGAGGAAGAGGCCTCTGCTGAAGGTCACAGTAGCAGCAACGAGGAACTCGCCGACGACAGCAACGGCGACAGCTACCTCAGTGATGGCGAAGACAGCCACAGCCCTTAGAGTAGGGATTTACTAGCATAGAGTTGGTAGTAGTAATCCGTTCCCCTTTTGTTGATCAATCGGCTTCTCCTTGTAAGAAATTTTATTATCAATGAAAACTTCTTTTGATTTTGCCGATGTCCTGTATGCTGATTCAGCCGATTTTTCCTCATCTGACTTTGTCGACCGTCAGCCCAATAAATGTCCAATGACCGAAGGAAACGCATCGGTCTCTCACGACAAATCTCTTTTCAGAACAATTGCGATGAAGAGCCAGCCGATTCCAACCAAATCGGCTCCCCAGAGCAGAGAACTTTCAAGGTGAGCTGCCCCCCAAGCCTTATCCAAGTTGCAATGCAGAGCCAGCTGATTCCAACACAATCGGCTCCTGAGAGCAGAGAACCTTCAGTGTGAGCTGCCCCCCGAGCTTCTTTAGACCAGATCGGCTCATCATCCTTGGCAGGCTGAAACAATTTCCGGCGAGGACGTCCTTGCATTTCTGATGCCCTCCAAACTCTGGGCGTAACCCCCTGGAAGTGGTAGTTACCAAGTCACCACCTCGGTCAAAACGTTACAGCCGATTGCTTTGTCATCGGCTTTTCTCCTGGTCTTAGAAGAGATATGCTCCCTTCGTTAGGTTCCTACTCCATTGATCCTTAAGTCGATGTCTGCTGCATCGGCTGTGCTTAAAAAATTTTGAATTTTTTTTGGATTTTTTACGGCCGACTTACACCTCGGCCCCCATACTTCAATACCCATCACGAAAGGATGAGACGCTTCCACTGCATATCCTCGTGTTTTGTCCACCTGGGTGCCCCCCCCCGAGCCGATTCTGTCAAAAGAATTGATGGTATCGGCTCTTTGGATAACATGTTGAACCCAGGTAGAATGGATGGTGAGGATAATTTTGGCCGATTGCTGGAATCGGCCTCCACGTTGCTTGCTCGGTGAAGGTTTTGTGAGGTCCCTTCATAATTTTTTTGGGGCCGATCACAAGGATCAACCTCGCCACATTTGCTCATTGACGTGCTCTTGCTACACGTTCAGGCCGGTAGATGAAACCAGCCCAACCTCTGACTTTATCATGTTGGTGCGCTTGCTGTCGTCCACCTTGAGTGCATCATATAATCGTGGAGCACTAAGCTTCGTCGGAAGAACGAGCACCATGTTTGTGCCAGCCGATGTTTCATCATCGGCTTTCCTCTGCTTGGGGCGCCACTCCATTTTCCGTGGACGACCCTCTTTATCCAGGGTTCGTTGAACCTTCGCGGCCAGATCAGGCCTTGCCTTCCTCAATGTATGCAAGTATAACCTCTCGGCTTCCTCCAGGCCGCGCAATCGTTGAACCCTGCGTTTCTGGGAACGGCTGAGTCCATCAGGGCACCACCTTGGCCGGTGATACCTGTCTCCTTCTTCCCCCTCGTCTTCTGAATCTTCGAGATCTTTCAACCGAGGGGACTCAGCTCGTTTACTCTGTGGCGGGAGAGGCCCTAGGCGCTTGAATACGGACACGTTGGCTGCCTCCTTCTTCTTCCGGTTGCATTCTGGGCAATTGCCGACCGTGGGAAATCGGCTCATTCCTGAATCCCAGCAGTGTCTGAAGAAGGGACAGTCCCAATGCCTATCCTCATTGACTTGCTCCCCCAGCTTTTCCTTGGCACGGCGCTCGTGTTCCTCCTCATCACGATCATGCCGACGACGTCTCCTGTCGTCCCTAGCCAGACGATCTTCTTCATCATCACCGTTGTATCGCCGGCGTTGGTCATACTGACTGACATACTTGTTGAGGAGGTGATCAGAGAGAGGTCGTTGATACCTTATGTTTTTCACCTCTCCCTCTGTGACGTAGCGCTTGCCGTCTTGGCGGAGCCGATCGCGTGGAGCGGCTTCCTCTGTATCTTTGCTATGAGAGCAGCCTGCCCTCATCTCCGTCCTTACCGCAGTGGTGCCCAAGATCTACCATGTTGATTTTGCACGAGACATCCGGCTGGCACCCTCCATGGTAAGTATACTCCACCATGTTTACGGCGGGGAAGGGGTGTGTGTCGACCTTCATGGCGTATTGGTTGAAAATCAACCGTCCGTTTTCTATCGCCATTTGGATCTGCCGCCGCCACACCCTGCGGTCGTTGGTGGTGTGGGGGTGAACGTGTTATGCCACTTGCGGTATGGCTTTCCGTTCAGCTCTTGCACCGTGGGGATCTTGTGGCCTTCGGGTACCTTTATATGCTTCTCCGTGAGTAAGAGATCAAAAATCTGCTCGGCTTTGGTCACGGCGAAGTCGAACCCTTTTGGAGGGCCTTGTGGCTTCACCCATTTGCAGGTCACGGGGCCTGTCGCTCGAGTCCATTCAGCCACTGCTACCTCTCGATCTCCCGCAGCCCCTTCATCCTCGTCTGCCTCAACCAGGGTCACCGTGCGCTTGAATTTGTCCTGGTAAACATCTGGGTGGCGCTGCTCATATGCTTACAGCTTCTGCACCATGTGCGCCAATGAAGGGTAGTCTGCTTGGGAGGCCACGTCCTTAATCGATGATGAGAGACCCACCACCGCCAACTCGACCGCTTCTTTTTCACTTATATGAGCCGAAAAGCATCGGTTCCTAATGGTCCTGAAGCGCTGGACGTATTCTACCATTGTTTCCCCGTGCTTCGTCGTACTTGCGCTAGATCGGCAATACCAACATCGGAAGCCTCCGAGTGATACCGCTCATGGAACTGCTCTTCCAAGCTGCTTCCAAGTCCGGATGGAGTTCGGTGGCAGCGATGTGTACCACCCGAAAGCCGATCCTGTGAGGGACCGTGCGAAGAACCTCACACGCAACTCGTCCGATCGCTGAGATCGTGCCCAGCTGTGCCAAATATCGGCTCACATGCTCGATGGAGCTGGAACCATCTGATCCACTAAACTTTGTGAAGTCCGGGAGCCGATATTTGGGTGGTAGCGGGATCAGTTCGTAGTCGTTGGGGTACGGCTTGGTGTAGCCGAACGTCTTCCTTTTCGGCATCATGCCGAACTGATCTTTCGAGATTGTACAAATCTGATCCGCTGTGATGGCTGAAGGTGTCGAACCCTGAAGATTCGCCGGGGTGGCATACTTAACCAGCCATGCTTGCTTTTCCGGTTCTAAGCCAACTGCAGGAGTTGGGCTGTGGAGGTTTGTCGGAGTGGCGTACTTAGCTAGCCACGTTTGCTTCTCAGGATCGGCTCCCGACGTTCCTCCTGCCGTTCCAGAGGCCCCTGACGTTGCAGCCTGGTTCGAGAGTGCCCAGGCGTTGCAGTCTGGTACGTATGCGCACGCGTATCCGTGCGGGATCTCCTTGGGTGCCTCAGGTAGGAATTGGTAGTCACTAGGATCACCACCAATCTTGTAGACGACGTATGCCGATGAGTTCGGCAGTTCCGGTGCTGCCCATGCGAACGGGCCGGGGCTGGAGTGGCATCTCTCCCTTGAAAGTCCCCGGAGCTGGTCCCGACGGAGAATACCGGTGGCTCATGATTTCCTTGACGACGCGCGGAGCGACACGCTCCAAGGTGTTCACCAAGCTCTCGAGTGGCGGTGCGGCGAATGAGCCACCATGTAGTTGATTTCCTGCCGCGGCGACCTGGTGCGTTCTTCGACGGGGCGGAAAGGTCCACTCCATCGAGTGCGCCTTCAGGTGTGAAACCCTTCCACCTGACGCCATGTGAGCGGGTTCGGTGGAAAGAGCCGATGAGTTCGGCTTCGAGGGCTGCCTTGATCTCGTCATGTTTCTTCTTGAGCTCATCAGGCAGATCCTCGTACTTGACCGGAGTGTCTTCCGCCATCTCGGATGTAGATGGCGATGTTGCGGATGTCGAAGGTGGTCCCACCGGGCGTGCCAGAATGTGTTGACGTCAGAAACCCCCTGGCGGGCAGAGACGGTCAACACGGTAGAGCCGGGAACAACTAGGGCTGCGGCTGGCCCCAGTCCCTCAGAGCGACGGCCCGCAAAGCCTCCCTGGTCGCACGCGCCGATGCTAACCGCAAGGGCGTGCCACCTGACCTATACCTGGTCAGGAAGGTGTGGATGATGCCTCGCTTAGTTTCCTGCATGGCATACACGTAAACATTAAATACGAGCCTCGATCGGCTCTCAGGTTATCCCGTGAATCGGCTCAAAGAGCCGATCCACCCATGATTCGGACGAGGTGTCCGAATATATGGTGGTCCTGCTTGATCAAGATAAAGCTAATGAGATCCACGACGATTTAGGGTTTTCACCGCATAATCGGATCATCCTACTCACGATTGGGCCTCGCGCTCGCGCACGGTGACCGTAAGCCGATCCTAGACAGGGCCTAAAAACCAACACGAGGTTGATCCCCGGAACATCCTTTCTAGGGCTAGCAAACGCCACCCTACACGCCACTGGATCCTCCAACCCTTTGTAAGGCCTAACTATTGCAGATGTTAAACTAATCCTTGATGAAACAAGGAGCAATCGTAACGGATCAGATCTACTAAACTATGATCAAGCGGGGTGCCGCCCCTACACCTAAGATAGGTGTAAGGGCGGCTAGATGTGCAAGGGTTGCATAACGAAAGCATGTAATTCGAAGAACAATGCTAACCCTAACACATCTAAGATAGCTACGTTGCTCGCCATCAAAAAGGCTTCAGTATGAGCAACGCATGAACAACGTGGGCAGGCTTGTGCTGCCTAGATCGCAAGATGCGATCTAGGCAGCATGGTGCTTACCGGTAGAAACCCTCGAGACGAAGGAGTTGGCGATGCGCCGAGATTTGTTTGTGGTTGAACGTTGGTTGTTGTTTATTCCATAAACCCTAGATACATATTTATAGTCCAGCGGACTTTCTAACGTGGGTGTGCACCTAACCGTGCACGGGTAAAACTCTAACTCTTAACCGACACGTAATCTAATATATTACAGATACAAGGGCAAACGAGCCCAAACTTCGCACGTAAGGCCGATTCACGTATTCCTTCCGTATATGTATTCTTCGAGTCCATCTTGATCGCGGCCCACCTCCGACTCGGTCAAATTCTGGTGATAACACAATGTAATAAGCAAAATACTTAATGGCGGGGAGTTGAATGTTTCTTATCTTGCCACGCTGAATGGTGCGGCAATCATCATTGGTGATTTCTCGATAGAGCTCCAGCAAAGCCTTGGGGTTGTCCTCGATCTTCTTTTCTGTACCTACAGGGGCAATATCCAATGCAGTACAAAATCCTCCAACTTCATAGTAATAGGTTTACCATAGATCTTGAATGCAACTGTCGGGTGATAGTGCTTGTTGTTGAACTTAAAGCTCTCCACAAAGATTTTAGTGAGCATGTAGTATTGCTCCCTCTCATCTCCCATGTAGGTGGTTAAGCCTGCCTTACCGACGAGGGTCAAGAAATCATCCAATAACCCTGCATTACTCAAAAAGTTATAACATGGGAAAGATGAAGCGTTAGGGACTCCATTGTCCTCTTCGGGTTCGAAACTCGGTGCGATGAGGTCCTCATTATAGGATTGCCTGAATCGGGAGGCGGTCCTAGAAGGCCTCCCGGTGCTTGTCGTCTCTCTTTCAAACACTTCCCCAAAGTTACAATTATCCATCTTCCTTTTCTGAAATTTTTCAACAACCACTATAAAATTTGATTTGGTGACATATAATTGAGGGAAACTACTATAGGAACTTGCTAGAGTACTAATCATGCATCAAAACTAGTTTCTACAACTTAGAACAAGCATGCAAGCTCACTAAACATGTTACCTACATCAGCAAAATATTCAAGATATACTCAACCAAACAAAATTCTACTCGGATAATCGAAGGAGTCACATACCGGAGAGAAAATGTGTCAAATTTCAGACAGAAATCTGGGCTGAGCAAAGAGATCGAGAAATCTTGAGCTCTTGAGCAGAAACGCGAGTGAGAGAAAGCTGGTGCGAGTTTTTTCGGGAGAGAGAATGAGATGGGAGAAAGAGATGAAGTAGTGGGGCAAGGAGGGCCCCACACAACAGGGTGGCGCGCCCCCCTTGCTGGCCGCGCCGGCCTGTGGGGTGCCACCCTGGGGTGCCCCACTGGTCATCCCCAGGTGCTCCCAGGTGCTTCTTCGAAAAATAAGACCAACGGTATAATTTTTGTGAATTTTTGAAAACTTTGAAAAATGCACATTTCTGGGTGTCAAATTTATTATTACTGGGCAGAAAAAGATTTTTGAAATCTCTAATTAACTAAAGAACTTTGCAAAACAAAAGTGCTACAGCCAAATAAAACAAGTGGAGGAAGAAAGAGATGTTGTTTAGTTCCTCTATGCATATAAAATGAATTTGTTAACAAGGTTGATCAAGTCTTGCCACCAAATAAATTTTACATAGCATAAGAAGAAATAAACCTCAAATCAATCATGTTACCTTGAATTGTATTGATATGGATCCAATCATAATATTTTGATATCCTTGCTTAGGCTCATATATAGGACAATCAATAGTTCCCACTTTGATAGTTCTCACATTAGAAATTGTATTAACTCCACATGCTTTCTCAATCCACTTGGGAAAATAAACGGTATGCTCCTTGTCATCGACATTGAAAGTAACTTGTCCTTTATTGCAATCAATAACAGCCCCTGCGGTGTTAAGAAAAGGTCTCCCAAGAATAATAGACATATTATCATCTTCAGGCATTTCCAACACAACAAAATCAGTTAATATCAAGCAATTATTAGTAACTTGAACAGGAACATCCTCACATATACCAATAGGAATAGCGGTAGATTTATCAGCCATTTGCAAAGATATATCAGTCGGTATCAACTTATCTAAATAAAGTCTCTTATAAAGAGAAAAAGGCATAACACTAACACCTGCTCCCAAATCACATAGAGCAGTTCTAACATAATTATTCTTAATAGAACAAGGAATAGTCGGTATACCTGGGTCGCCAAGCTTCTTTGGAACTTTGCCATTGAAAGAGTAATTAGCAAGCATAGTGGAAATCTCCTCATTAGGAATTTTCCTTTTGTTAGAGACAATATCTTTCATATACTTTGAATAAGGAGGCAATTTAATAGCATCGAGTCAAAGGTATTTGCGAGGAATAAATGTTTCATCCAATCACAGAATTTGTTATAGTGTTCTTCTTCCTTTGATTTTAGTTTCTTAGCAGGAAAAGGCATTTGCTTTTGAACCCAAGGTTCTCTTTCATTACCATGTTTCTTAGCAATAAAATCTTCTTTCGTATACTTTTTTATTTTTAGCATGCTTTTCAGGTTCTTCTTCTACTTCTTCTTTATCAGAAGCATCATTCTTATCATTATCTTTATCATGTTATTACCACTTTCAGTTTCAGCATCAGAAATAGAAATACTATTAGGATCATTAACAGGCTCAGAGGATTCTACAACAATTTTATGTTTCTTTTTCCTTTTCTTAGATGGAGCACTAGTTTCAGTTTGTTGAGAATCTTGTTCAACTCTTTTGGGATGCCCTTCGGGATATAGAGGATCCTGGGTAGAAACACCGCCTCTAGTTGTTACTTCATAAGCATGTTTTTCTTTAGAATTATCTTTTAACAAGTCATTTTGCACTTTAGTGAGTTGATCAATTTGAGTTTGAATCATATGAAAATGTTTAACAAGCATCTTAACATCATTGGAGGTTCTCTCCACAATACCATGCAATTTACCAATAGCTCGAGAATTTTCCATTAAATGATTCTCTACTCTCATATTGAAATTACTTTGCTTAACAATATAATTATCAAACTCATCTAAGCATTGAGCAGGAGGTTTTGAATACGGAATATCTTCTCTAGTAAAGCGTTCAAGAGAGTGTACCTCAATCATGGATGAAGGGGGAGTGATCTTACATAAATCTTCTATGTGAGGTAAATTCTTCACGTCTTCGGATTTAATACCCTTCTCTTTAAGAGATTTCTTGGCTTCCCTCATATATTCATCATTCAATTTAATCATACCCCTTTTCTTCAATATTGGTGTCGGGGTTGGTTCAGGTGTAGACCAATCATCATGATTCCGGCCTATTCTCGCCAATAATTCTTCAGTGTCGTCTGGAGTTCTTTTCCTGAAAACACAGCCAGCACAACTATCCAGGTATGCCCTAGACTCAATGGTTAGCCCACTATAAAATATATCAAGTAAATCATGCGTTTCCAAATCATGTGCAGGCCGAGCTCTAATAAGAGAGCAAAATCTAGCCCAAGCCTCAGGCAATTTCTCTCCATCTTCCTGATCAAAATTATAAATTCTCTGCAAAGCAATATGTTGAGCACTAGCAGGAAAGTATTTCCGGAAGAAAACATCAAGCAATTCTTTTGGACTATTAATAGAATCAGGTGGCAAACTATTATACCAAGTTTTAGCATCATCCTTTAATGAGAAAGGGAAAAATTTAGCAACGAAATAAGTACGCTTCTTAACATCATCAGAAAACAAGCTACTCAGAGTAGATAGCTCAATCATGTGTTCTACAGCACTCTTTTTTCAGTACCACAAAAAGGTGTTTTCTCAACAATAGATATATGAGATAAATCAAGAGAAAAATCATAATCCTTATCCTTAATGTTTATAGGAGATGTGGCAAATTTAGGATCAGGAGACAGTTTATATCTAACGAGTATGTTGTACAAGCAACTTTTTAATTTTTCTTGCATCGGTAGTAGCATTGCATTTATCAATAAAATCATCATCAAGTTCTACATAATCCTCATCAAGGTCATCACTAGAGTATTCAACGGACTCGAGTGAATTAACGAGTGTAGCGGCATTTTCATTAGGAATTTCGAGTACTTTCAATTTGTCTAGACCTAGCAATCGTAGCATCTAGAAAAGATCCCAATGAACCATCATTATCAAGCACAGCAGAAGCATCATCAAAATTATAAGAGGAATTTTCAGATTCAGCAGAAGTACCAGCATTTGAAACTTGTGGTGGTGAAACAAGTTTACTTATCACAGATGGTGAATCAAGAGCAGCAGAGGTACTCAGAGTTGTACCTTTTCTTGTAGTGGATGGTAATATGGCGACTTTAGGATCGCAAGGTTTACCCATGATGGAGAATTTGCAGCGAGCAATATCAATCCAAGTGAACTTCCAAATAAAGTTATGCTCCCCGGCAACGGCGCCAGAAAATAGTCTTGATAACCCACAAGTATAGGGTATCGCAACAGTCTTCGCGGGAAGTAAAACCCAATTTATTGATTCGACACAAGGGGAGACAAAGAATACTTGAAAGCCTTAACAGCGGAGTTGTCAATTCAGCTGCACCTGGAAACATATTTGCTCGCAAGAGTTTATCAGTAGTAACAGTTTTATAGTAGTAGCGGTAGTGAAATAACAACGAAGAGAGTAACAAAGACAGCAGTAGTGATTATAGTAAACAACGAGGATTAAAATACTGTAGGCACAGGGATGGATGAACGGGCGTTGCATGGATGAGAGAAACTCATGTAACAATCAAGGCAGGGCTTTTGCAGATAATAATAAAACGGTATCCAAGTACTAATCAATCAATAGGCATGTGTTCCATATTTAGTCGTACGTGCTCGCAATGAGAAACTTGCACAACATCTTTTGTCCTACCAGCCGGTGGCAGCCGGGCCTCTAGGGAATCTACTCGGAAATTAAGGTACTCCTTTTAATAGAGCACCGGAGCAAAGCATTAACACTCCGTGAACACATGTGATCCTCATATCATCGCCTTCCCCTTCGGTTGTCCCAATTTCTGTCACTTTGGGGCCTCGGGTTCCGGACAACAATACGTGTATACAACTTGCGGGTAAGATCATAAAACAATGCATATCATCATGAAACAATAACATGTTCAGATCTGAGATCATGGCACTCGGGCCCTAGTGACAAGCATTAAGCATAACAAGTTGCAACAATATCATAAAAGTACCAATTACGGACACTAGGCACTATGCCCTAACAATCTTATGCTATTACATGACCAATCTCATCCAATCCCTACCATCCCCTTCAGCCTACAGCGGGGGAATTACTCACGCATGGATGGGGGAAACATGGCTGGTCGATGGAGAGGCGTCGGTGGTGATGATGGCGATGATCTCCTCCACTCCCCGTCCCGGCGGAGTGCCAGAACGGAGTTTCTGGTCCCGAGACGGAGTTTCGCGCCGGTGGCGGCGTACTGGATGGTTTCTGGCGACTTCGACTTCTCGTCTCGCGTTTTTAGATCTAAACCCTTAAGTAGTCCAGAGGAGGGCGTCGGAGGCCAGCCGAGGGGGCCACACAGTAGGGCGGCGCGCCCCTCCCGGGTCGCGCCGGCCTAGTGTGTGGGGCCTCGGGCCTCCACCAGGCTTGCCCTTCCGGCTCCGTAAATCTTCTGGAAAAATAAGACGTTCGACATAAATTCCGGGATTTTCCCGAAAGTTGAAGTTCCGCACAAAAACGAGACACCGTAGCAATTCCGTCGAAAACAGCGTTAGTCCGTGTTAGTTGTATCCAAAATACACAAATTAGAGGCCAAACAATAGCAAAAGTGTTCGGGAAAGTAGATACGTTTTGGATGTATCACAAGGCGTATTGATGCTCCTTTTATAGGCACGACACCGCTTCTACTTTGTCTTGTTCCTTCGACAGGGCGTCGTGCGCTACATGCTTTATCTCATCGAGCAGTGCGTCCACCCACGCGTCCTTATCCTGCCGACAGCTTTAGTCCCGGTTGCACCCACCAACCGTTACAAAAGGTTACCAACATATCCTTATCCTGCCGACAGCTTTAGTCCCGGTTGCACCCACCAGCCGTGACAAAAGGTTACCCGCACATCAGCCCCCCCCCCCCCCAGATAAGGCCCTCCTAGATAAGCCTCCCCCAGTCTTTTGTCCCGGTTGGAGCCTCCACCCGGGATGAAAGTTTCGCGCGCCACTTCGTTCCCGCCTATTTTCTTCCCGCATTCCCGCCATTTTTCCACTATATATATGTAGGCTTGGACTCATATCTGCAAACCTCATCACTCTCTCCCATGGCTTCCACCGTATGTCTAACACCCCGGGAGGCGGAGGCGCTTTGCGCCTCAAACTACCCCTGCCCGCCCGGCTACCGCATCCCGACCGGCTGGTTGCTGAGCGTCGAAGGCGTACCGGTCCCTCCTATCCCTCTAGGTGTGCCACGCGAGATGGCCATCACGAACCACTACTATTTCGAGCTCACGCCTGAGCAGCAGAGGAATCCCCAGTTGCATCCCGACTACAACCCGACTTGGGACAACTTCTTCATCAATCGGCGTGAGAGGGCGGTTGCCAGGTACGAGGAGGACGGCCCGCCTCCTTCGAACTTCAACGAGGCCGGCCGTCGGATGTGGTGGCGCGGCCGGACTCTCCAGAGCGTCATGGCCTATCGTGCCCCCCGCCTGCGCTACACTCAATCCCAGCCCACGTGTGCTCACCCGCCGAGGTTCGACAACCGCGACCCCGATGCTAGTGATGATGACGTCGGCGACTATGATGACTACAGTGGCGACTATTATAGGGCTAGGCACGACTATGATTGAATGGCTCCAACATTCGAATCTGGCCATGTATCTTAATTTTCAGTTGAGCTCTGTACTTTAATTTCAGTTCAATCGTAATAAATTGCGTGTCAACCACTTTATTGAACAAAAACAACCGACAACAACTTTACAAACTAAATTTAAACTGATAGAACCGACAACGACTTTATTGAAATTACAATAAAATAGATAAATTACTAGTCTAGTCTCTACTCGTCTTCGGAGGTTGTCTCCGTCGAAATGTCATCCCACCGAGGGTCGTTTTCGGTCCAAGTTGTATTCGGGTTCTCGAGCTCGAAGGTGGCGACGGCCCGACGGTGGCGCCTGTTGGACCTGCGTTGTGCCCTAAGGTTAGCGAAGAACGCGTCGGTGTTGTCGACGTCGTTGGGGAACCGCGCCCTCCACCGGCGCATCAACGCGCTCGTCGTGCTCGGCGATGACGATCCTGCGCTGCACCTGGCGGTGCTGGCGACGGTCCTCGTCGTCGACGAGGCACGGCGGTGGCGCGAGGAACTCCGCCTCCTCTAGCGATTCAACATCCGGGAAGTTCATGTCGCGCCGTGGCCGCCGAAAGCGCCACGCCGCCGCGTCGTAAGCGCGCGCCGCCAGCTGCGGCGTGTTGTACGTGCCGAGTGTGAGGCGGAAGCCACCGGTGTGTATCTCGGCGTAGAACCTACCGCTCGGACGCACTCGAACGCCACGGAAACCGGACGCCCCTCGACGACGTGGAGGCATCCCGGAGATGAATGAGCGGAGGCGGTGGCGACGTGTGGTTGCGCCCGCACTCGTCGCTCTATATAACGCACGCGGAAGCGGCGGCGAAACGTGGCGAGGCACGTGTAAGCCACGACTACACACGTCGCACGCCGGCAGCGACGGGGCGGGGCACGTGGAAGCGGCGGCGACACGTGGCGAGGCACGTGTAAGCGGCGGCGACACGTGGCGGTGTCACTCCGCATATCATTAGGGGTGAAACATACACGACTATGCTCATTGTGAGATGCAAATAGTTATATGGATGTCATATTCATTTTCATTGTATTTTTCTGACAAATTTTCATATATAACACTTTTCTATTTGATTTACCATTTAAAAGTTATTGAAATAACACTTTTTATTAAGTTAAAATAGATAAACATACACTTTTTATAAAACAGAAAAAAGAAAACGGCTGATCCGCGTCCAACGGCTCCATGCCGTTGGATTCAAACGGCCGGAGCCGTTGGATGCAGACGCCGCGGATCAGCCCCAACCCCTTTTGTCGCGGGTCATGCCATGGCCCGCGATAAAAGACCCCCCCTTTTGTCGCGGGTGGTGCCACGACCCGCGACAAAAGGGGGTAGGTATAAAACCCGCGCGTCGCGGGCCGGCCGCCCACCCGCAACACCGGAGGCCAACCCTAGCTCGCATCGCGCCGCCAGGTTGCTCGATTTTCGCGCCGCCGCCGCCGTCTTCCTCGCCTCCGGCCGCCGCCCTCTGCGCCGCCTCCGCCCTCTGCGCCACCCCCGCCTCTGCGCTGCCTCTGCGCGCGCCCTCTGCGCCGCCTCCGGCCGCACACTCTGCGCCCGCTTCCGGCCGCGCCACCGCTGCGCCGCCGCCGGCCACCTCTGCGCCACCTCCGTCAGGTAGTTATTGCGCGGCCGCTCCACTACTGCGCCGCCGCCGGCCACCTTCGGCCTTTTTTTTTGGTTAATTAGTTAGTTTATTTAGTTAATTAGAAGTTTAATTAGTTTGTATATTTAGTTATAGTTAGTAGTTAGCAATTAGTTCAATTTAGTTTGTATTTAGTTTAATTATTTTGTATTTAGTTTAATTATTTTGTATTTATTTTGTATATAGTTAGTATATTTAGTTTAGTTATTTAGTTTAGTTTAGTTATTTTGTATATTTAGTTTAGTTTAGTTTAATTTAGTTAATATAGTACCGACGCTGACGCCGACACCGGCGGTGTTACTAATATATATAGTTAGTATATATAGTACCGATGACGACGCCGACACCGGCCCTCTCCCTCTCTTCTCTCCCTCCCGCAAAAACCATCGACGCTGCAACTCCCCTCTTCTCTCCCTCTCGCGAACAACCGACGCCGACACCGACCCTCTCCCTCTCGCAAACACCTCTCTCTCCCTCTCGCGAAAACCATCGACGCTGCAACTCCCCTCTTCTCTCCCTCTCGCAAACAACCGACACCGACCCTCTCCCTCTCGCGAAAACCACCGACGCCGCAACTCCCCTCTTCTCTCCCTCTCGCAAACAATCGACGCCGCAAACACCTCTATTCTCTCCCCTCTCGCGAACCCCTCCCCTCCCCCGATGCCGCAACTTCCCTCTCCTCTACCTCTCGCGAACAACCTCTTACTCACGTGAGCATTGTCGAGATCATCTACCTCACGCGCTCTCTTCTCCCTGCTCCACGCCGCCTTCCCCTCCTTGAGTTAGGGTTTGAGTTAGGGTTTGGTTAGTGTTTGATTAGGGTTAGGAACAGGGTTATATACATATGTACTTATCGATTTAATTTTTTGTAGAAACAATGGATCCATTCGAAATCCATCGAGACTTGGAACAGGAAGACTTCTTCGAGGACATAATCCGCGAAGGTCCAGAAGCCGACCGAGAAGAGCGCGACTCCGGTAATGGACAAGCCGACGGCTCCGGAGTTGGAGAAGACCGCGGCTGCGGTGACGGAGAAGCCGACGACTTCGGTGATGGAGAAGCCGACGGCTCCGGTGATGGAGAAGCCGACGGCTCCGGTCATGACGAGGTATACGATCAGTTCAGGCATTAATGGAATTCTATATGTACATATGTATATAAATTAACTGATTTTTATTCTCTTAGGCCTCCGAAGATAAGTTGGAGAAACGAGGCCCGGCAAAGAAATTGGGCAAAAAAGACCACTTCAACATTGAAGCTATATCACCGAAAGGCCAACCGGTGGCACCCGCGAGTGTCAGAGTGACATTTAAGAATCGGTGCGGAGTTACGGTTAGAGATCATCTCCCGATCACTATTAGAGAATGGAACAAGACTAAGAATGTGTCCGAAGATCAGGTTGCCGATAGGTACAAAAACACACTTTTTGACGACCTCATGTCACATTTCACTTTGCCAAATTTGGGATCGGAGTCTGAGAATGCCAAGCAGAGAGCGCTAGTGAAGAAATGGGCTCTTAAGAAGATGGGGGAACTTTTCCGAGCGTATAAGAACCGGTTATGGAAAGCTTATAAGACCGAGAAGAAGCCTCCATTATTCGAAAACTATCTAGCGAAGCAGGAGCATAACTGGGAAGAATTTGTGAAGTACAAAGAATCAGAGGACTGTGAACCTGTCAAAGAAAAACAAGAAGAATGCAAGCGAAAAGAAATATCACCATCATACGGGCCGAGGGGGCTACGAAGTAGCCATGCCTAAGTGGGATGCACAAGAGGCTGAGATGAAGCTGAATGGGATCACTCCAGAACCACAGCGAGAAGGATGAGATACTAGGGCTCGAAATTGGTTCCTTGGGCATGGCTGTGAGTATGACATGAAGACAGGGAACCTTGTTGAAAGTGACAGCAAGGTTAGGGTACCCAGGGAAAAATGGATTCAAGTGACTGCTGATATTAAAGCGGGAAAAGCTGAAGTTTGCTCCCGATAGAGAGAAAGACTTGGCGACGCTTGTCCTCGGTAATCCTGAAAAGGGAGGACGAACAAGAGGCTACGGCCCTAGTGTTCCGTGGGCGCTTGGGTTTCCGAATGACGCGGAGACTTATAGAAGCCGAGCGAGAGCAGAACAACGCGACCTGGAGGTGCAGAATGACCGGATGGCTGAGTTCCAACGGCAACTAGACCAGCGAAGCGGGAGATTCAGCAGCAGCAGCGGGAGATTAATGAACTTAAAGGACAGCGCCAGCCAGATAATACCGCCGGCATATCTCAGCGACGAGACAGCAGCGTGGCCGACTCGGAGGCCCCGCCTACACGGATGATAGATGCCGGTCCTGGCGACCCCTTGGATGGAATCAAGGAGCAAACACCTTGTGATCTCCATGAGGTGTTCAGGAACATGTCTGTTAAGGTGGCGGTCGGCTATGTCTTACCTGCATTTGGACCTGAAGGTGAGCCGGCAACATGGCATGGCAATCAGATTCCAGCTGGCTATGCTCGTGTCGGGGTGGATTCAGTTGTACCGTCGTGGGAGACATTGGAGCTCGAAATCCCTGGAGGTGATGGGGGTCTTACACTCAGAGAGAGTGCTCGGGAGAAATCATTCTCTCGGGAAAAGAAGAACATCGGGCTGCCGAGGCTGGGTAGCCCCTAGTACCGGTCGTCCGAGCAGGTCACCATCACCTCCTCCGGGTGATCGCAGGCCACCATCACCTCCTCCTACTGATCACATGTCGCCACCATCACCCCATGGGTACGACATCGACCACGACATCTGTAGTCCATCTCCATCTCCAGCGCCGCCGCCTCCGCCCACTAAAACTCGGAATGCACCCAGCCGGAAGCGTTTCAAGAGTCCTGTCGGCAAGATGTCGCCCCTCCCAAAAGTACCAAAGGTTCCTCCCCCCCGTCCTTACGATCGTACTGTCGAGGAAAATGAGGCCATTGTTGCGAAATACAATTATGATTTTTTTCATAAGCCAAAACCTCCAGCGCCAGAGCCATACACCGAGAAGCAAAAAGAATATGCTATTAGTTTTCTGAACACACCATCGCAATATGACTTACACGAGAAGAAGGATGACTATACACGCCACCTTGCGAGGGTAATTGACGAGAAGAAAGATGAAAAGGCTAAGAAGAAGAAGGATGACAAGGCTAGCACGAGCAAATCATCAGCTAGAAGCGCAGCCGAGAAGAAGTCAAGTTCAACAAGTGCACCCCTCAAGGCCAAGCAAACGACAAAAGGCAAAAAAAGAAAGGAAGTTCCCCTGCTCGGAGATCAGCCCAAACAATCGATCCCAGCACTCAAAGTGTTTAATGTTCCCAATGTGTACCAGGAACAGGGTGGTTTCGATATGGAAGAAGCTTCAAAGCTAGCGGCTGCCTGTTCAGTTACCGTGGAGGAATTGCTGTCTGCAGCAGATGCTGCACTACCCACTGCTGATATAGCTCCTAAATTTGTCTACGGGGCCGACTTGGTCGAGAGAGAGCAGCTGCATAAACTGCCAACACATATGCGGAATTTGCATCAGTGGTACCTTGATGCATGCAAGGAGAATATAAGGTACATCGTGGCGAGTATACCATGGGAATATTACTACCGAAAGAAGGAGATCCATATTGAGATGAATGAACTATGGCAGTTATTCAATTTAGAAGCCCTCGACAAATCTCTCATGAGTTGCTATTGCTTGTAAGTTGTTAACTACATATAAGTTCATTTTCATTCAGTGCATGTTCGTTTTCATTGCATATACTCATTATATCTTATGTGTTCTATTATGCAGACTGAAGATCAGTGAATGCAAAAGTAATAATATTATCAATATTGCGTTTGTTGACCCAGATAAAATACATGTTGAAACGGTAAAGCATAAAGGCCAAGAAATGGGGGGAAACCTACTAAGGTTTTTTGGGGAGCAATATTTCTGTGATTCAATATTGTTTCCTTACAACTACGAGTGAGAGTCTTAATGATCTTTTATGCACATTCAATTTTTCTTACTCGATGTTAAGTGTAATTACTGACGTATATACATAACATGTGCAGCTTCCACTGGATTCTACTAGACATTCAACCTGATAAGGGAATACTTGAAGTAAGAGACCCACTGAGTAGAGGCATGGATGGGTTCCGCGACTTGCAGAAGTTGCTCCAAGTGTAATTTCCTTCATCGCCACGCTATATCTTTCGTGAGATATCAATTAATTATCCACTCATTCAATCATTCTTTTACCTGGCAGGGCTTGGACAGCTTTCAATAATCATCATAAGGACGGTACCTGGGCAGAGAAGCTAACATTTACTCCTGTACCGTGCCCTCAGCAGCCACAAGGGACGAATCTATGTGGATACTACGTTTGCGAGTCCATTCGCATGTTAACCACTGAGAAGCAGAACAAAAATAAATTCAACGTAAGCAATAACATTCACAACTTTATTTATTATCGTCAATATTTCGTTATCAAGATTGATATAGTCATACTCATCTCATTTTCGTATATAGGTCGACTTCATGTGGGACAGACTCCAACCAAAGGAACACCTACTAGGAATTGCGGAGGAACTGGCGGGACTTTTGGTTAGAGAAGTACTAAACAACAAAGGCTTGTTTAGTCCAAATAGATGCTCTACTTCCAAATAGACGGTCGTTAGTACCGCTTGTCGATCGTGAGCTACATGTATATATATATATATGTAAGGGGAATCTACATGTAAGGGGAATCGACTTTTGCTTCCAATATTTGTTTGATCGATCTATATATATATAATGAATGAACGTGTACCACTTCTAGTAGCGTACAAATATATGCAACTTTTATTTTCGAATGAAAAAAAATGAAATAACAGGCGGTCGGTGGCGGGGGGGGGGGGGGGGGGGGGTTCGCCCCCCCCAAACCCTAAAGCAGCAGTGTTGTGCGCGCGCCAGGTAGAGGGCCTTTTGTCGCGGGTGGTAATACCGCCCACGACAAAAGAGCCTGTCCCCCGCGCGCCCCAAGCCTGCCACGTGGTGGACTATATGTCGCGAGTGGTAAGAGACCCGCGACAAAAAGGCCTACCTTTTATCGCGCCTTCGTTGTCGCGGCTGGCCGCCCGTGACAAAAGGCCCATACGACCCGCCACAAAAGCCCTGTTTTCCACTAGTGGTGGTTACAGGCTCACATATACTAACAAATAAAAATAGTAAACAAGAGCGTCGGCACAGCTATTGCAGTTAACTAACGCCAATCATGCATGCCTGATCACCGGATGAATGTTCTAGCACAAAATCAGATTGAGAGATACACTGCTCCCTCTGATTCATATTATTTGCTAATAGTATAAATGTATCTAGAATTAAACTATATTTAGATACACCTATATTAATGACACATAATATGGACCGGAGTATACAATGCGCATGTCCTATACAACCCAAAAAAACAAAATAGAGTATGAACGGTGATAAACTTGGGAAAAGAGGTTGACAAAATTATGGTCTTTGCAAGCTTTGCAATTGCAACTAGCGTGCAAGAGTCAGCGGCTCACCTCCTCTTCAATACCGTTTCACCATTCCAGTTTGGAACACTCTGAAGGTCTGCTGGCTTGGTCTCCATGACGTTCAGCCTGAAAACTGGCATGCTCTTCACTCCCTTAAGAGATGGTGGATTGAGGTTATTCACAAGAGAGGGTAATCTAGGAAGGCCATGGCTTCACTAGCTTAGTTTGAAAGTTATTTGGGAAATTTGAAAAGAACGTAACACTCGGGTTTTTCAAAATCAATCTATCACTTCCACCATGATTGTCTCTAAGATCAAGGACGAAGCGACAACACGGGTGCCTCGTGGGGTGCAGAAGCGTCGAGTAATGTAATGCCACGAGAGCAGGCATTTGATTCGGACTTTTGGCAACGAGTTTGTTTTGTAAGACCTCTTAAATGTTCTTTTTAATCAATGAAAATGGGAAATATTTTATTTTGTCTCAAAAAAATATACAAACCAGGTAAATGTTAATTGGCTGATGATTACTACCGCATCCGTTTTAGCTAGCATACCGAAACTTCTTATATTTTCGAACATAGATACTCCCTTTGATCCATAAAAAATATCACATTTTATGGATTAGAGGGAGTAAGGGCATCTCCAGTGGCGCGACGCAAACGAACGCTGAGCGACCGTTTGTGTCCGCCGTGACCGAAAATGCGTCTGGCACCAGGAACGGAGCCAGCTCTCAACCTTGAGGGGGGCAAAATAGTATTGTAAACTTCATGAGGGGGGCAGAGTAAGATAAATCAGCAAGAAATTACAGTTCTAGTGAGTAGTATTCTTCATAAAACCCAAACCATGGGGGTGGCTGAGCCCCCCCTCGTCCCTCCTTGTCTCCGTCCCTGTCTGGCACTACCTCCAGCGGCGCGACGCATAGTGACCGGGCCGTCCGCGGAGACGCAAACCTGGCCCAAATATGCGCCAGGTTTGCGTCTCTGCGGACGCTGAGCGGACGCGCAAAGTGTCCGCTCGGTCCTCGCACGGGGCCGCCTGGCAGGGACACAACTGCTTCGTCTTCTGCGGCATTACTTGCGGGTGGCGCGCTGCAGCCTTTGCAGGGCCGCGTTATTGGAGCGCCTCGGCTTCCGCGAGCGTGCGCAGCTAGGCGGCGTTGCAGTGGCAGGTCATTGAAGGCGAGATGGAGTCCGAGCCTCTTAAAGGGACGTTGCCGGCGGCCATTTCCCCAACCAAACCATTGCAACATCCCACGCTATCCACCCCACCGACGCCATGGGGAAGAAATGCTGGCCGTTCCGCAAGACGAAGAACGACCACGAATCTAGCGGCTCGCGGTCCGGCAAGAAGGCACGGCTCGGCCGGTACCATGGCCGGACGCGAACTTGCCGGGAGGGGGCTGGTACCTCAACTCGAGGCGCGTGCCGGTCCCCCCCCCCCGTGCCGCGCGAGGGCCGAGAGCGGCGGGACGAGGTGCGCCGCCGCCGAGCGATCTTGCCGCCGGATCTGCGGGAGGATCCGGCGTACGCGCTGAACTCCTACAACTGGATTTCATTCGGGACGTGGGAGTTCGACGCGCGCCGCCGCGCTGGCTACCTCGGCGACGTAGACTACTTCGAGCGCGAGATCGCCGGCAGAAGAAGAAGAGAACGACCAGGAGAACGCGGACGAGGACGCGGACGAGGACGAGGACGAGGACGTGAACATGTCACACTACGACCACGACGACGGCGGGCCGGCAAGGGATCCGGAGACCCAGCCGCCGGACATTTCCGAGGAGGAGGCCATTGCCATGGCACTGGCCAACAGCGAGCAGGACGAGCTCAACGACCTCGCTTTGTGGGAGTCCAGCTCCGCGAGTCAGCGCTCGCGCAGGAGAGGCCGTCGACTCCTCCGGCCACGCCGACGCGTTCCAACGACCGCGCTCCGCCTGCTGCTCCGGCGTGGGATCCCTGACCACAGCCTCCTGCCCATGCGGCGGTACCTCCTCCACCGCCGGCGTACAAGCTTCCATGGCCGACGCCGGAGTTCATTGACCTCGTCAGCGACGACGACCAGTAGGCAGCACCTACTTTTAGCACGCCTTTATGGTTTTTTTATTATGGCTTCATGAATGAAAAAAAAATTATGCGTCGTGCCGCTGGAGCCACCCCCGACGCAAACGGACGCCCGGACGATTTCGACCATTTAGGCTGACGCAAACGGACACGACGCATCCGTTTGGACGTCCGAAATGCGTCACGCCACTGCAGATGCCCTAATGTTTTACCTTGATCGATCTGATGGCGTTCCAATGTGGCAACCTTTCACCATGAACAAGTGTGCTAAACCTTTTTCTCTAGGGAGTAGAAAACACGGTCACATCCATGTAAAGCGCAGCAAGACGAAGACGCCCACACATCCCCTGGATGTCTAGTTGTCTACACCTCCACATTTTTCAAATCGTTTCAGGTACCTTTCCCCTCTAAACAATAAAATCCTACGGCCTTGTTTACTTCTCTCGTATTTTTCTTCCTAATAGGTATGGGGATGGGAGGGGATTTGGTGTTCACCCAATCCCCTCAAATACCCCTCCCCAAAAATACACTAGTATGATGGAGAGTTTTTGATTTAGGCAAAAAATGTGGGGATGGGATGGGATGGGAGGGGATATCTCGGGATTATGTCGTTCAAAACCGGAGAAGTAAACGGACTAGTGGGGATTTTCCGGGATACGAAATAATCCCCTCCCATCCCCATAAATACCCTAGAAATAAACAAGGCCTACACGATGATCCATCCACGAGATTTGAATAAGTTAAACGTAAAGCAGGCGGGACGGAGTGACCTCCCGGAGATCTCCCTAATCGCTGAGCCGCGAATTAACTATGTACGCGCGCGCTGATGATAAACCAGCAGAGGGCTGCGTATAGAGAAGGACGCCGCTGCGCCTAGATTATTTGATGCCCGGGACACGTAGCCGTGTGAGCATCGTGTTATTGGCAGCGACTCGATCTCTGCCTGTCTCCATTCCTCGCGTATAGGTCAAAAGGGCGACGTGAGCATACTCCGTTCTCGGGCAGGAAATCCTAACCCCGCGCCACGTGACCCCCCAATCGGGTATTGGGGGAATACTTAAGAAATTCCTCGTCTGTGGCCGGTTAATTGCTTGTTAATTTGGGCGTGTGTTGGCTTGAAAATTAGAGTAGTGCATGAAAGGAGGCTGGTGTCTCCATGGCGAGAGACATGGTGGCGGATGCAACTATTGACTAATACAGTACGAATTAACTTGCCAAATCTAGATCTAGCTGTCTAGGTTAAGCCTGATTAAGGGGGTGGGTTTATTGTATACGCTTGTGTATGCATCACTATATCTAATTGTCGTATTTACAAATAGTGCCAGGGAAGCTCCGCGAGTGTGTGATCTCACTGGTTGTACTATTATCACTATATTTTACTTAAGAGTTAGTAGTAATTTATAGCGAAAATAGGTTTAAGTAATCTGCTAGATCGCCGGAAGCATCCGCAAGCATTGCTCGCTGGCACTTCACACGTGTGCTCACCAGCGGCACGCTGTTGTCATTACGTCTGCTAATCTAATTGTCTATCGCCGCTCAAAAAAAATCCTCCAAATTTGTTGGTTTCGAATGGAAATCGATTTCACTGAGATTTCATCGAAATTCACTGAACTTCAGTGATTTCAGTAGACACCGAAATAAATACGTTTCGGTTAAAATGTTTCAGTAATGTCAGTAATGCACATGGCTTCGAATGAATTTCAAATTAATTTTTGAAATATAAATATTTTGATGACTTTTAGGAGAAAATTTCGGCCCTTCAGCCGAAAGGAAAATTGAAATCCCTGAAATTGCCTGAAATTCAACGATTTTGGTAGCGACTGAAATATTTTTGAAATTGAATTTTAAAACCATGGTTTCGATTCATCGATTGGCGTGTACTTTTATTTACCCTGCATTCTAAATTTAGTAACAGTCAAACTTCGTATAATTTGATCAACTGCAAAAAAAATCAACATGTACGGTAGGAAATAGATATAATATAAAATTGTATTTTGTGATTACAGAATACATGTTTAGATTATACTATTCAATATTGTAAATTTTGATTATATGTGTATATATAAAAATTTGGTCAAACTTTTTCAAGTTTGGTTTTGACTAATTTCAAAATCGCATGTAATTGTAAATTAATGGAGGGAGTACAATCGAGCTCACACTGGTAGAAAAAGGGGCTTTAGTCCCGGTTGGCAACTGCCATTAGTCGCGGTTGCGCGACCGGGATTAAATAGCGCGACTAAAGTCACCTCCCTTTAGTCGCGGTTGCTTACGAACCGCGACTAAAGGCCCGTCCACGTGGGCGCCAGGCGACCGTCGGGGCGGAGGACCTTTAGTCGCGGTTCTTCTGGCCAGCCGCGACTAAAGGCCGCCGCAGGTTTAGGGTTTTAGCCCCCCCTAAATCTGGTTTCTTTTTAATTTGTATTGTTTTATTTCTTTTGTATTTTATTTTAATTTTGAAGGAGTTTCACATATTCTACGGTACTACATACATGCATATAAATGTACAATTTCAAACAAATTTGAAATTAGAACCAAAAAAGAATTCAAGAGGAATATACAATATATATTCAATATCGGATGACCATATACAATTTTGAACAAGTTTCCATACATAATTTACTGCATCAGAAGTTCTACGTCCTCGTAATAATGTTCTCTTTTAGGATGGAGGACTTCCCTCATGAACCATCCTGCTAGTTCCTCCTGAATTGGTCGGAAGCAAGCTTCTGGACTAAGCGTCTTTCGCAAGTTATTCCTCTTGACGTTGTTATCCGACGGCGTCCGCTCAGTGGTGTATCTCCGGATGAACTCACAAACATAGTATCCACATAGATTGGTCCCCGGTGGCTGTCTTTCCCCAGTCATTGACCTTCTAAATTCTAGCTCTTTTTTGAATTCACCGACCGTTTCATCTGTGAACCGTCTCCAAACCCTACGAGGCAAAGAAAATTAAATGAACAAGAAAGTTATTAGTTACATGATATTAGGAAATGAACGAAAGAGGCCGATCGATATAGAGCAGAAATGAATGAAAATAATTACTTTTCAGCATTCTTCTCATGTCGACCCAAAGCTTTGAATCCATATTCAGAGAGTTGATGACGAGAACTGTGGAGGTGTGAAATTGAATTACTAGCAGAATCCAGTGGAACCTGCGGACACGATACATGCACAGTCATGCATAACTCATCGATTAGCCACATACCATGCATGGAGTAAACAAAAGAGAATATGCTCAAGACAGAAACACTCACCCAAAATGGTAAGGAAATAGAATATCACTTTTGAGTTCCTGCTTTCTAAGAAAAATCAACAAGTCTTGCTCCACCTCGGCGGGGTGATTTTGTAACACATATCCATTAACGATTTGTGGGTCAATGAACCCAACATCATGGATGTTCCTTATTCTGCATTCCCTAAGCTTTATTATGCATAATAGCGTGCACAACAATATAGTTAGGACAATATATATATATATATAGACAAAACTATATGTACGTGCGGTAACCGTGGTGACCACATCTCTCACCACCCACTGCTTCGGAGATTCGTGCTAGAAACAACTTTTGCCTCAATTTGTTGCATTTTATGGTTGTGGTCCAGTGTCCCAAAGAAGAATTTCGAGGAATAGCTTTTTGATGGTCCATATTGTGTCCAGTCATGGACCACTGCGCCTCCTGACAGTACCTGTTCTGGCCACAGGCATGGACCGCCACTTCATCTCACCGCACTCACCATCACCCACGATAAAAAAGGGACCCCCCCTCGGACAGTCCAATCTCACCGCCTCCGGCAGCTCCGGCCAAATCAAACCGCCCCGCACACCCCGTCCAACTCGTACACGCCGCCGAGTTCAAGCCCGCCCCGGCCGGCCCGGCGCATCGCCGCTTCCCCGGCCGGCCTGGCGCATCGACGCCTCCGCGGCCAGAGGCTCCAGCGCCGCCACGAGCTGCATCGCCATCGCGCCGCCGCTTCCCCGTCCAGTCTCAGCGTCCCCGTCGATTCCCCGTCCGGCCCATCGCCGATTCCACGGCATGCCCGGCGCATCGCCCACGCGCCGCCCGTCCACCGTCCAGTATCCGCGTTCTCGCCGCTCCCCCGGCCGGGCAGACGCATAGCTGATTCCCCGGCCTGCCCGGCGCATCGCCACGAACATCATCGTCCACGCGCCGCTGCTTCCCCGTCCAGCCGCCGCGTCCCCGCACCTTGGTCCGTCGATTTGATTCCCCATCGTCGGAAATCACGCACACTCCTTACTCACCGTCGGACCGCCCACGGCCAGGATGGATGGGAGTGTTTCCGTTTCGTGCGGCCACCCGGGTACTAGTGCGTACCAAATGCCCGTCATATATATATATATATATATATATATATATATATATATATATATATATATATATATATATATATATATATATATATATATATATATATATATATATATATATATAGGGTTACACTATTCGAAACCGGTGCTCGAATATTATTCGAGCATCTCCGGCCCCTATATAAGGTTTCGGCCGAAAGGCCCGCTCCGACCGAGCCCCCCGCCCCGACCAAAATCCACCTGCCTCGATCCCGCCCCGCTTCCACCCCGTCCTCCGCCGCCACCCCGCGCCCGCCCCCGCCTCCACCCCGCCTCCCGCCTCCGGCGCCGTCGCGCCTCCGCCCCGCCTCCCGCCTCCGGCGCCGTCGGCGACGGAGCTCGCGCGGAAACCGACCTCGCCCGGCGACCAATCTCGCGCGGCGACCGAGCTCGCGCGGCGACCGAGCTCGCGCGGAGCGACCGAGCTCGCGCGGCGACCGAGCTCGCGCGGAGCGACCGAGCTCGCCCGAGCACACGGGATCTTCTTCTCCGGCGAGCCAAATTCTTCTCCGGCCGAATTCTTCTCTGGCGCGCCCCTATCTTCTCCGGCGAGTCTCTTGAGGAATCTCTGAAAAATTCTTCAGCTTTGGAATCCTTCTCTGCAAATTCAAGAAATCCAAAGCAAATGGATCATCAAAATCTAAGATGATGCAGATTCGACGGAAAAGAGTTGAAGATGTCGTTCCTACAAGATCTTCACCTCGATTTGCTCACAAATCTACTTTGCTCTCAGATAAAATAAGGGAAACTTGTATATCTGCAGCAGTTACACCTTTGAAACGAAGTACATCTGAACAAAATGAGGTGAGACAATGTTGTACAACTAGAAACTATAATCTTGAACTGCTCAGTGTACTTCTCTGCTTGTACTTGCCCTGCTCAGTGTACTTCTCTGCTTGTACTTGCCGAATATTGAAATTGTACTTATTCTGTATGCTTATTGTACTTCTCTGCTTCTACTGCAACTCCAATACTTCTCTTTGAGCTTAGTAATGCTCAATTTGCTAGTTGTACTTCTCTGTTTTGTTAGTTGTACTTAGTAATCCAGTTGACCTGCACTTCTCTGTTTTTTGCTAGTTGAACTTAGCAAATTGAGCTTAGTAATGCTCAATTTGCTAGTTGTACTTCTCTGTTTTGTTAGTTGTACTTAGTAATCCTGTTGACCTGCACTTCTCTGTTTTTGCTAGTTGAACTTAGCAAATTGAGCTTAGTAATGCCTGTGTACTGTACTTCTCTGTTTTTTAGTTGTACTTAGTAATCCTGTTGACCTGCACTTCTCTGTTTTTTGCTAGTTGAACTTAGCAAATTGAGCTTAGTAATGCTCAATTTGCTAGTTGTACTTCTCTGTTTTGTTAGTTGTACTTAGTAATCCTGTTGACCTGCACTTCTCTGTTTTTTGCTAGTTGAACTTAGCAAATTGAGCTTATTGTTTTGTCTTGTACTTCTCTGTTTTGCTAGTTGTACTTAGTAATCCTTTTGTCCTGCACTTCTCTGTTTTTGCTAGTTGAACTTAGCAAATTGAGCTTAGTAATGCCTGTGTACTGTACTTCTCTGTTTTTTTAGTTGTACTTAGTAATCCTGTTGACCTGCACTTCTCTGTTTTTTGCTAGTTGAACTTAGCACTTGAGCTTAGTAATGCCTGTGTAATGTACTTCTCTGTTTTGTTAGTTGTACTTAGTAACCTCTGAGTGTTGTATTTAGTTATCTTGTACTGCTGATGTTGGTTATATTGTACTTCTCTTTCTCCATAATAGTACTTCTCTTTTTTTCATGAACTAGTTATTTGATCCAAGTTATAATTGTGATATGTGTACTGCCATTTCTAATTGGAATAAATCTCTGATATTCTACTATCGCAGGATGAATCAATGGCTAGGCGAAAAAAAAGAAGTGAGGTTGAGCTTGATCCAAAACCTCTGCAGTGGGTGACTCCTGAAATTCCACGCAACTTCTTTGTCACTGGCTACTCACCTTTTACAATGGGATTAGACTCAGACATGTATAGTCCAGAAACAAATTGTGATACGAACAGAAGGGCTGAAACAGAAACAACGTCACAATTTCCTTACAATCCAGGGCTCGCTTGTGCCACCACATATCCTGAATATTGCACGTGTCCTATCAACTAGACGACCTGCTAGAAAGGTTGCTGAGGTTGGTGCTACACATCCTCCAGATCATATTCAATATAATGGATATGCACATTCAAATGAACATAAGTCTACTGCGTACAAAATGACTAGTAGGGAACCAGAAGTACCTGAAACAGCAGCACCTTCATCCTCTGGATTTCCTCCTCCACGTGCACCTGTACATCCATCATCCTCTGGATTTCCTCCTACACGTGCACATGTACGTCCCTCGTCCTCTGGATTTCCTCCTCCACGTGCACATGTACGTCCCTCATCCTCTGGAATTCCTCCTCCACGTGCACCTGTACGTCCATCATCCTCTGGATTTCCTCCTCAACGTGCACCTGTACATCCCTCATCCTCTGGATTTCCTCCTCCACGTGCACCTGTACGACCCTCGTCCTCTGGATTGCCTCCTCGTGACCCTGTACGACCCTCGTCATCTAGATTACCACGCCGTGACCCGTCAGATCCATTGTTACACAAATCATTGGTGACACCGCCTTGCCCAATACTCCCTGAAGAAGAAGCAGATACCCCAGTGGAGCAACGTCGCTACAGCCATGTGAGTACATTTGAAGAAATTTAGTTTCTGAACATCTTGCTGTATCAGACTTGTACTTGTTGGTACATTATACTTGTACTTTCTTTTTTATGATACTTGTACGTATCTGTACCAGCAAAATGAAGTACTACAGCTGGCTATGAAAGTTGTTAGGAAAGCAACATGCTCAGAAGAACAGCGGGCAAGAGCAAAAGTTGGTCTGCAGTCACTGTATGACGAACTTGATGCAATGGGTTCGTCAACACCGGATAATGATGAAGATGGTTCAGGGCGAGTGCCCGGATATTGATGAGTTTGAGCCTGAAGAAACTCACTTTTGGACGGAAAACCAACGAGACATATCCTGATTGTCCTAACCAGCAAGATGATCAGCCTGACAACGATGGTAACAGTATGCCGCAGAGGGTTATACTACCACCACCTAAGTCCCACCACCTAAGTCCAAACCTAAAGGAAGCAGAAATAAGGAACCTGGTGGCTCTAAACCTCCAGGAGCTATGAAGAAAAAGGTGCAGAAGAATGTGAAGAGGGAAGGGAAGAACACTTGCAGTATATGCAAGCTGAAAGCGGGACACAACTCTAGATCTTGTCCAAAAGATCCTAGAGTAATGAAACAACTGGCTATAAGTAAAATAAAAGCTCCAAGAAGAAAAATGTGTTCAGGGTGTAAAAAATATGGAACAGGCCACAACTCTCTTACTTGCCCTGTGAAAAATGGCTTGAACCTAAAGGGAAAATCGAAGAAGAAAGTGCTAACAAGACCAAAAAGGAAGGAGAAAGAAGAAGAAGAGGAAGAGGAACAAGATGAAGAAGAGAATAAGGTAGAGGAAGAGGAACAAGGAAGGAGAAAGAAGAAGAAGAGGAAGAGGAACAAGATGAAGAAGAGAATAAGGTAGAGGAAGAGGAACAAGATGAAGAAGAAGATGAAGAAGAAGATGAAGAAGAAGAAGAAGAAGAAGAAGAAGAAGAAGAAGATGAAGAAGAAGATGAAGAAGAAGAAGAAGAAGAAGAAGAAGAAGAAGAAGAAGAAGAAGAAGAAGAAGAAGAAGAAGAAGAAGAAGAAGAAGAAGAAGAAGAAGAAGAAGAAGAAGAAGAAGGAGAAAGAAGAAGAAGAGGAAGAGGAACAAGATGAAGAAGAGAATAAGGTAGAGGAAGAGGAACAAGATGAAGAAGAAGATGAAGAAGAAGAAGAAGAAGAAGAAGAAGAAGAAGAAGAAGAAGAAGAAGAAGAAGAAGAAGAAGAAGAAGAAGAAGAAGAAGAAGAAGAAGAAGAAGAAGAAGAAGAAGAAGAAGAAGAAGAAGAAGAAGAAGAAGAAGAAGAAGAAGAAGAAGAAGAAGAAGAAGAAGAAGAAGAAGAAGAAGAAGAAGAAGAAGAAGAAGAAGAAGAAGAAGAAGAAGAAGAAGAAGAAGAAGAAGAAGAAGAAGAAGAAGAAGAAGAAGAAGAAGAAGAAGAAGAAGAAGAAGAAGAAGAAGAAGAAGAAGAAGAAGAAGAAGAAGAAGAAGAAGAAGAAGAAGAAGAAGAAGAAGAAGAAGAAGAAGAAGAAGAAGAAGAAGAAGAAGAAGAAGAAGAAGAAGAAGAAGAAGAAGAAGAAGAAGAAGAAGAAGAAGAAGAAGAAGAAGAAGAAGAAGAAGAAGAAGAAGAAGAAGAAGAAGAAGAAGAAGAAGAAGAAGAAGAAGAAGAAGAAGCATAAAAAAATAGAAAATAAATTACAATATTGTAATTAAGTTTACTTCCCATTCAGTAGTAATCTGTAAAAAATGGAGTTTACTCCATTCAGTAATTTGTTTACTACAAAATCAAAAGTCTGTACATCTGCAAACATCAGCAAAAAACAGTAGGAAGTACGATATATATTAACAGGAAGTACGAGGTAACTCAAATAGGAAGTACATAATCTGTTAAAAAAATATTAAAAAATATACAACAAAAATTAAAAGACCTGGGTAGGACCGAGACATCAATTTCTAGCATGAATTATAAAAAGAAGGTACAAGCTGACATCGAATGGCAGTACAACACGGAAAAATTGATATATGAATACACAACTAATTTGTCTTACAGGTAAGAAAACAAAAGGGAAGTTCAGGAATGAACAACAAGGAAGTACAAGAATAGAAGCACAAAGAAAGTACAAGACAGAAGCACAAGGAAGTACAAGTCCCACCCCCGCAAAAAAACGCACACGTACGGAGCATGCTTATCGGGCCGAAAAGCCCGACTGGGCCGTTAACTGGCCTGTCAGTTAAAGAAGTACAGCCTCAACAACAAAAGACTAGCAAAAAAAAAAGTACAAATCACACAACATAGGAAGTACGGAACTCAAGTACAAGAAAGTACAATCTTAATTTAGACGAATACAAAAAAGAAATGTATATATATCATAGATGGATCTGCATGAAATACAATTAAGTACAACAAGTTTACATTCTTGAAAACTCCAGTAAGAAGTTCATATCATAGCTTCCGTTTTGTAGGGGATACAGAGGAGGATTAAAAAAAAATAGAAGATGACCAGGAAGTACAGGAGTAAAAACAAAAGAAGTACAACTGGAAAAAATACAAAAGTACTAGCTTCTAATCTTCAACTACAGAAAAAAATATATATCGCAAATTATTATATGGAAAAAATACAGAAGAAGTACAACCAAAATCTGCAGGAAGTACAACACTTCACTCGAAAAAAAAACACAAAGGCTAATTGAAAAAGGAAGGACAAAGATATGTATTGTAAGAAGTACAGGATAACATCAGTCAAAAAGTACAAGCTTACTTAGTACCAAGTACATGATTGATTAGTATGAAGTACACTAATGTTCCAAGTACAAAATGAAAAATACTGATGTTCCAATAGGTCAAACTATATTAAATTACAAATATGAATATCAAATTCAAATTATATACGAATATGAAAATTATGTTCCTATGACATCTGGCTAATCATCATAATAAGCTATTCTCCTTGGGTAGACAACACAGAATGTGGAGAAAGGCATTGAATTTCCACTGGCAGATCATGTAGAGGAACCTTGTTGTTGACATGGAACACAGTTGAGTACAAGTACTTTGCCTTCCAATCATCAACGCGAGGCTGCATAAAAATAAACAGAAAAAATCAAGAATTAAGAAAAGAAAAAAACAGGAATATAAGAAAAAAATTACTTCATCTATGAAGATAAAAACATACATCATCATCTGCAATGTCCAGAACGACTTGGTCACCGTCAAAAGAAGATGCAAACTTCAAACAGTAGTAGCCACACTGGTTGAAACCCTGCTTGGGGACGTGCACGTAGTTCGGCTTCTTTGAAACATTGGTCCAATTGGGATGACCACTTTTGGCATACTGCTGTTTGCCATAAACTCCTTCCATGACTAAGGTCAACCTTCGAGCCTGTTTTAACATTGAAATGAAAAAAGGAATGACATTAAGCAAAGGGATATTTAACCTAAGAAAACTGTCAGAAAATAAAAGCAGAAAATTATTAGAACATACAATTTCCTTGACATTCGCAGCATGGAACGAACTCCGAGAAAGTTCTTTGTGGCTACTCCAATCAAACGAATCGAGAACATCAAAGGTTGCACGATACTTGTTCATGACATACAAGACATGATGCTTCATTGTGAACCGTGCATCGTCTTACAATAGGGCATGATGATCTGTTATTAAAGAGTACATCAAAAAAAACATGTGAACCAGTGAAAAAAATACAAATAAAAAGGAAGAACATAGTTAAAACTCAGCAGAATTGCAGGCAGGTTAGGACATCAAAGTTTTTATTGAATGTATTACCAGATTTGCAGTCAAGAGATTCTCTCCTGGTTTCAAATAGTCATGGAAACTCTGCACAGCCCTTACAACATCAAAGTTGTTGCTCACAGTCATGCCGTCCATTTCTAGCAAATACTACACAAAAAAGATTATAAGTTAAAAAATGTTATGACTATTCAACAAATAACAACTAGCTTATAAAAAAAGAAGAGAAACTATATTATTCACCGTAAGAAAGTAGGGAGACAATAGGACACGCATTCCGGAAGCAAAGACATGATTCTGGGTGGGATCTTCCTTCCACTGGGAGATAATAAAGCTCATCATTTCACCCTCTAACTTCCCAAGATCTCCAAAGGCCTTAGCCAATTCTTTGCCGGTAAATAATGATTCAATATCATCACCAAACGTATCCTTCCCATGGACAAATCTACAGTATTTGACGCTGTATAGACACAGAGGGGAAAAAAACAGGTCAAAAAAAAGAAAAGAAAAAGTTCAGGGAAAAAACATGTGGACAGAAGGATCATAAAGACATCATACCTTCCATATTTTTCGACTCCATGCTTGCTCAGCATGAAGTCCTTAAGCAGCCTTGCATTTTTGAGGTGATTGAACTCACCAGGCTTTAAAATCTCTACAGGTCCACTCCACTTCTTGGGTCTTCTTGGAGCCCTCTTTGTAGTCGTGATATTAGCAGAGTCGACCGAAGGATCCTTTCTCTTCTTAACAGGAGTAAATACCTTTCCAGACCTAGTCTTTGGGGTAACAAAGTCATCATCAGAGGATATAACTTCAGCATCCGCAACTATCTTTTCAATAACAGTAGCCTTCCCAAGAACATCAGCCAGCTTATTCTTCAGAGAATCAAGGGATTTGTTGTCAGTTCTCTTCAGAGAATCATCATCTTGACTACTGATGTTAACGACATCAGCTCCAGGGACAAAGGTCTGAGTCTGGGTATCGAAAAGACAGAAATTCTCTTCATCAAGATCAAGAGATTCACCTGCAAACAAAAGTCAGTTGTAAAATTTTAAAAAAAATGTATCTGACACTTATTAAAAATTAACTTTGCATGCAAAAAAAGAAGAAAATATAGGAAGTACAAGAAAATACTGTAAAAACATAGGGAAGTACAAGAAGATAAAACAAGAAGTACTATAAAATATATATTAGAAGTACAGAAGGTAGAAAAGGGAAGTACATGCAGGAACCCTACATGTAAAAAAGAAACGAACAGGTGAAGAACATGATATGAAAAAGAAAAAAGTACTAACCTGGATGATACCCAAACAAACCCACGAGATCCACTTCAAAAATTCCACACGTCGACCAGCTAAAGAGCATGGTTTTCTTTATGTTAGGAATGTCCTTGCATGTAAATTCAGAAGCGACCTACCATTCCAAGACCCAACGGTATGTAACATAAAGAAACCACAATCCCGACTGCGGAAAAAACAAGATACATCATGACAAGAAAGAACAAAAACATGAAAAAAAGGACATATAAATGATGTGCAAAAATTATAGATTAAAAAAATAACACATGTCTCACGCATTGTCCTGCTGCGGTGTACACATGTACTCTGTCTTCAAGTCATCAATAGTAAGTGGACTGAGAGGGTCTTGCATATCCTGGGAAGCATCTGCCCAAAGCTGCTTTATATTCTTCGTCATCTTGTTGAACATGAACCATCCAGTAGGATCTTTGCATGTATACAAAGAATCAATATAATGAAAAGATCTATCCCTCAGATTCAGCGTAACCACAGCGTAATGTCCAACCGCATCTCTAGATTTTGGAGGATCAAAAGTTGGAAAAACAACTCTGTAAAAAAATGGACAATTAATATATAAGAAAGGCATCGAGCAAGTAAAATTTATATTATACAAACAAATATAAAAGTTTTACTCACAATATCATGCCTCGTCCATACGCTCAAGTCCGATTTCGATAAACCAAGACCTCACATTTTTGTCAAAAGATCCGTTCCATATCTTACGCTGAAATGTAAGTAACAGACTTCAAAAACCAGGGGAAAAAAAGATAAGTAAGTACAAAACTACATCATAAAGATGTCTGCAACTTACACAAACCCAGAAAGGAACAATAAGCTTGCTGGTGCCCTTGTATTTCTCCCTCATTAGGTGAATACCAATTTCGGCTACAGTACTTGATAGCATCCCACGCAGGTTAAAAGATTCTGAAATATCCTTAACAGTAGCTTCCCAAAAATTATTATGAAACATCACCTTATTCCTGAAAAAAAAAATATTTAATTAAAAATATCAATATGAGAAAGAGTTGCCATAAGAATTGTTGCATAAAAAAATAATAGCAACTTACGCTACTTCATCTCCGCTTTTTACTTTTGTAACAGTATAGAAAAACTTGTCAATACTTTCTCGAAGTTTCGCGAATAGTTGAGGTACCGAGAGGTCTGCGAAACAAAAGAAATTAAAACATCACGACCTTAAAAAGAATAAACCTAAAATGATATGATTCAAAGATTATAAAAAAAATACAGGTTGAAGTACACAGACTAGAGAAGTACAGGACTACACAGAAAAGAAGTGCAGGTCCATGTGCAAAGAAGTACATGCTGAAAAAAGTAGAACTAAGTGTACTTAACTACCTAAGTTGTGGGAAGTACAAACACAATTGCCAGGGAAGTACAAAGAGCAGAAAAATTCATGACTATATAGCTGCAAAGATGCACTCTTTTTCGTGCAAAAGGATGTACATGTAAGGAAGTACAAGCAAGCTAAAAACAGAAAAGTACATGTAACGTCAAGGTAAAAAATAGAAAGTGAAACAGGAAGTACAAGCAAATCTGCACACTTCTTTTCTATGTTTCCAGCACACAAACTTAATAGAAAAAGAAACTGAATTTTTATTTTACAACCCAGGTCCGAGAACAACAACATACATAATCTAACGATAATTTGTTCAAGGCAGTTTACATTTCCCACACCCCCAACACTTCCAAAGCACACCACACAAAAGCAACAAACAAAAGCAAAATCAAACTACCAAAGCATGAACTTTACGAGGTCTTGCCTAAATCTTGAGATGTCGGAGCTGGCTCCTCAGTTTGTTCAGCATCATTCTCCTCCTGCCTAGAAGGGGCAGCAGCAAATAAAGTACTTGCTGGCACAAGTTGCGAAACCAATGGTGAAATCTCTCGGTCAGCAGCAACAGCAGAAGGGGGCGCATCAACTTTATAAGTATCTGCTTCAGCATTAAGGGTAGCAGATGACAACATCACTCTTGGTAACTTCGAGTAATAACGGGAGCAATTGTAACATCAGCGTAGCAGGAGCATGGACAGAACCGGTATTAAGACCTTCACCAGTATGCGGAGACTTAACACCATCAGGAGCTTCCTGCTCATCAAAAGTTTCAGCACCGTCCTTCCAAGACGATAGATCATCCATGGCATCAACAAAATTGTCCTTGTCATCCTGACGTACATCCGTAACAGTCTTCTCAGTCTCCAAATCATCACATGGAGGAATATCAGCAGCAGGCAACTCTTCATTAGTAGTAGCCTGCATGAAAATAAAATAGAAATAAAAAATTTGAAAAAAGAAAGCATAAGACAAACATAAAAAGAAAACGAAGTTCAGCTTTGCATCTAAAAAAGAAGATCAAAATAAAAATACAGAAAATCTCACATCTCCAGGAGATGAACCGGAAGCATCGGCAACAGTAGGAGTACGGGGACGCACGCAGACGACAATCAGGCACGGGGGAAACCAGCTGCAGTGCACGCGGAAGAAGCAGACTGCGGCAAGTGCATCGAGCATCATTCATGGCCTTCAAATATGCCTCGGCTTTTTCCTCATATGGTTTGCAACGAGCATCCCGGGATGCCTTGAACAGGCACAAACTCCGGCGCATGTGAACAATGCTAGTCCGAAAGTGCACAATGTTTGCGACCTCCAAATCAAGGGTATCCTTTGCTGCAACTTCATTAAAACAAAGTTCGGGAGGCAAGAAGCCAGCAGTGTAGCTCGGCCGCTTAGCAGATGTAGGTATTTGAAGAGACATATCATATGCTTTTGAGAGGAGAGCTTCGATATCCCCACAAACATTAACAGTCAAAGACTCAGCTGGAGCACATTGCGCATCCAGAGCAGATCCACTGCTACTACCTGCCAAAAAAGGTCTAGAAGACTGAAAAGATGCAAGAAAAGAGCTACTCCTCTTCGAAGGAGTCAAACGACCACCAGCCATTCTAGATACATCATCAAAGAACACAATATCACCACGTGATTTCCACTGCAAACACACATGAAAAATAAAAAACAATGTTAAAATCAAAAGTTACATGAAACAAAAATAAAAAAACAAGAATAAAAGAAGAAAGTGGACTCACTCGGTAACTTGCCATAAATCCACGAACAAGGCTTCCGAGTCACCTTCCCGAATACGATCAAGATCAGAAAGCTTCAAAAGATTCGAAGGATTCATGAAAAGTGCACGAGGTGTGCGTTTATCCCTAGGATTTAGCTTCCCGTGGTCAATGCGGTCAAGATACATGAGAAGAGGAGCAATGGCACAGCCAGGAATAGCAGCCCAATCTGATTTTGATGCCTGCCAGTTCAAAACAGCTTTCCTAAGCTCATCAACTACAAGCTGGCACAAGTTAAAATCCTTAAGCTTGAGGATATCAAAATTTTCAACCATTGCGGCTTCCCTTGAAACACGAGTAGTATAGCCAGGGCAGATAAATTTGTTATAAAGAACTAGACCGAAAACCTTCAAAGCCAAAGCATCATTGGCTGGGTCTTTCACAAGATTTGCAAGCAACCTCCTAAGATCCTTCGTCTCAATTTGCTTATTCCTGGCATAACCTAACTCAGCCTTTAACCTCATCAAAGCATCATCATGGATACTATCCGAAGGCCTCGGAGGTGAATTCTCGCCAAAAGGAAGCGCAAACAACTTGTGAATTGCATCGGCATTGATCCGAATAATCTTGGTACCATCTCCAAGATCCAAATTCATCGTGACAGGATCGATATTGTACATCGGAAAGGACATAAGACGTCGATTGATGTTTGTTCTAATCTTGAAATCCCCAATATGACCCAATCCGACTTCACGAACCAACAGCTTGTGTCTTTCCTCAAGCAAACCAAAGCACAAAGTTAATTCCTTCAAAGAGCACCTGGCAACAGTATTAAAGCGCTCATTTTCATCATCAACCACAGCCGAAGGTTCTGCCTGCCCTCTCCTCCTCTTAACAACCTTATACAAAAATTAAAAGAACATTACATATTAACACAGCAAAAAAAAATCATATATGTAATAATGGAACTAATAAATTTTCGTACAGGGTAAGTACAAGCAAAAATACATGCATGAGATAGAAGCACAAAACAGATAATTACAAAAACAGTACAATGATAAAAAGGGAAGTACAGAGAAGGAACACTTGAAGTACAAGTTATACAAATGAGGAAGTACTAGCACCAAAAAAAGAAAAATAGTGAAGCCATATAATAAAGGGATTTCTATTTTCGTGCCCTCGGTTCCTTAGTTGTGCTCAGTTTTCCCCAGCCCCTTAGTTTTTCCTCAGTTTTACCCTAGCCTTTGTCTGAAGACCCGCAGAAGGAGCTCAGACGGAAGGAATCCGTTTATTTGGACGTTCGTGCTGACGTGTTGCGCCGCGTCGTCTGTGGGGCCGCGTCGTGTGGGGCCGCGTCGCGTGGGGCTGGTAGAAAGGGACCGCGTGGGACAGGATGAGAAGCGTTTGGTTGCACGTGAGCAGGAGCTGGGTTTTGTCTCTCTCGGCCCAAATTGGCATTTTTAAGAGCACCTTTTCCCCTCTTTCTCTCTCTGTCTTTTTCACCAAATTAGTATCAAATCTAGAGAAGCTTCTATTTCTGTCTTTCTTCAATATGGCAGCAAATCTAGTAGCAAATCTCCGGGGTTATTTATGCCTTTTGGCCCTCGTTTTTGCCCAATATGGCAGCAAATCTAGTAGCAAATCTAGAAGCTATTATATGATAAATTCACGAAGCATAATCGAGAAAACTAAGTATAATACATAGGTAAACCGCATACGAGCAGCCAAAAGCAGCCAATAACATTGTTAATGTTCACGACAAACTAAGCTGCAAAAATATACAAGATCACGCACGCAATGTATGGACAACAAGAAGATTAGGATGAATGAATTTGTTCTTCATTCCTCCTCATATATTTCTCCGTCGCTCCATTCGTGCAATTCCCCAAGGAAATATTCATTGAACTCCTTCCGTCGCGAGTGTGAGGCCAATACATCCTCCAAACGGTATGGCCTGTGTTCATTTCTCAAACCGTAGAATCCTATTCTATCCACACGTAGTGGCCACTCATCCCAGGCATTTGTATCATGAGAGTACGCTCTGATATAACCCAAATCCGTGTAGTAGATGCTGCCAGGTTGAAGTGTCGGGTACACTCTGGTGTCGACGGAGATACACCGGATATAATTCACGAAGAAGGCATTACTGCCAATGTTAGTGACCGGATGGAGAGAGCGGCTGCGAGTGTCCACACGGTACACCAATGGTCTGCCCGCCAAAGCCGCGCCGACCAACAACACAAGCAGCAACTCACCATCCGACTCCACAAGGTAGAACTTCGACGTCCAAGTTCGGAAATGAAATTAGTGTCTCCATCTTGACGGTGCTCGCGCGCTGCTGCAACTGTATATTGGTGCACACTATTCTTCCGATCTCAAAATTGTCCGCAGCTACCGCATACGAGTTCACCATTGAACGGGGTAATGGAACGGAAACCATGGTTCTTGATCGAAAATCTTCCTTCTCCCCAATCCCCATCTTCATTTATATCCTTAGTTGGAGTGCTCTCATCGACCCAACCAATTTCCGGCGGGTAATGTGTGGCAACGAAGACCATAGTCGGGGATTTGATAACAGCGATCGATTTCGGAAAAACGGATGGCATCCGCGCCTCAAACATCGTGTTCGATTTCTTTGTGAGTGGGTTCAGCAGCCGTATCTTGTGCGGTGGGTTCTTCCGGGCAAGCACGATGACGCCACGGGAAAAGCCGAGGAAGTAGAATCTAAAATATATTGAAAAGATAACATTCAGCACTAAGATTGAAAATAAGATCTATGGTGACGCCACGGGAAAAGCCGAGGAATTTGAACCTTGCACGAACTGCAGATAGATCTATGGTGACGTAGCGGGATGTGCCGAGATGGAGGAAGGTGAACTCAGCGGCGCGTGGAAGGGCGTGGTGTAGCATGATCCATTCGTGCAGGTGCACGTCGGGATCAAGTAAACCTGAGCGCCAATTTCTACGAGACTTGCCTCATAGCGAGTAGCTGTCCACATACTCCTCTTTGGCCAATAAGCATTCGCCGATCTTGTGAAGTGGTCCGTCGGCGGTGAGACCGGCCCAGTTCACGGAGGCGCCGCGCTTGGATGCGCCGCCCTCGGATGCGCCGCCCTCGGAGGCGACGGGCTCGGCGGCGACGGGCTCGGCGGCGACGGGCTCGGAGGCGACGGGCTCGGGGGCGATGGCCGCCGGCGCATTCTTCTTCTCCATCGCCGGCGAGGGGAGGGCTCGTACGGCGGTTGGGGGTTTTTGGAGAAGTTGATGGGACGTGAGAGGGGTGGTTTCGTGCGTGAGCGATAATGAGGCGTACTTGTGTGCGAGAGGGAGGGAGAGAGGGGCTTACGCGTCCTAAATGCGACCCGAGTCAACAATGGCACGTCTTCCACGTATGCACCGCGACACGCGTCAACAATGGCACTTCTTCCACTTCTGCACCGCAACACGCGTCCTCGAGTCTAACCCTGGAAATTTAGATATACTCATGTATACCCTCGAGTCATATACTAGCATTTTTTGTATGCTCGGTTTTCACCTTGAGTGCTAATACTTGGCTAGTGCAATATACTCAGTTTTACCCTCAAGTGGCTGGTCAACGGAGAGTCAACAAATGGGATTAACTAGTTAAATGAGTTATTTAATGTGCAAAAAATTCCGAAAAGGAGTGGCACTTACTCATGGAGTCTTTACCACAAATTTCCACTTCTCAAATCATAGATAAATCGTAGATAAATCAAGTTTCACCAAAAATGCCACTTCTCAAATCACCTAGTAGCTATGAAGGTGCATGGTTTTCCATAATAAGCCCTACCCAAAACAGCTTTCCCCAAAACATACTTTGTCTGAATGAGACCATAATTTTCACACTCATGTAGATTTGTATTGCAAATAGTTTGAGGTAGGCCAAGATGGGTTTCATTGTACAAAACACGCATTTTCCATTTTTTAAATCTCATATTTGAATCCCTTAGTACTGTTTACTACTCACTTGCCCTTGGTTTCTTGATACTACTCGGTTTTGCCCTCTCCCTTCACAAACTCTCACGGACGCCCAACATTGCCCCGATTGGTCTAGCCCATGTCACGCGGATCGTGCCCGACGACCGTTGATCGTATGATCTAACGGGCAGGATAACCCCTATCTCTCTCTCTCGGTCGGGGCCACCACCCTCTCTCTCTCTCTGTCGTCGGTTAGCTTCACGCAAAGTTTGGTTTTCTGCATTATTTTTCACGAGCTAAATTATAAACTCTTTTTAGGCATTACTTTTCACGCAAAAAATGATAAACCATCACCGATTTGTTGTAGCCATTACTTTTCACGCACAAAAATGATACACCATCACCCATTTCGTGTACCCATTACTTTTCACGCAAAAAATGATAAACCATCACCGATTTTGTTGTAGCCATTACTTTTCACGCACAAAAATGATAAACCATCACCGATTTGTTGTAGCCATTACTTTTCACGCACAAAAATGATACACCATCACCCATTTCGTGTAGCCATTACTTTTCACGCAAAAAATGATACACCATCACCCATTTCGTGTAGCCATTACTTTTCACGCAAAAAATGATACACCATCACCCATTTCTTGTACCCATTACTTTTCACGCAAAAAACGATAAACCATCACCGATTTCTTGTAGCCATTACTTTTCACGCACAAAAATGATACACCATCACCCATTTCGTGTACCCATTACTTTTCACGCAAAAAAATGATAAACCATCACCGATTTTGTTGTAGCCATTACTTTTCACGCACAAAAATGATAAACCATCACCGATTTGTTGTAGCCATTACTTTTCACGCACAAAAATGATACACCATCACCCATTTCGTGTAGCCATTACTTTTCACGCAAAAAATGATACACCATCACCCATTTCTTGTACCCATTACTTTTCACGCAAAAAACGATAAACCATCACCGATTTCTTGTAGCCATTACTTTCCTTTTAGGCATTACTTTTCACGGTAAAATGATAAACTATACCCCCACAACGGTCGTCTCCTCCTTAATTTATTGTGTATAAACCCCCACAACGGTCATCTCCTCCTTATTTTATTGTGTAAACCCTACAACGGTCATCTCTCCCTTATAAACACCCACACGGCCATCCCTTGTGTCAATAGGTTACTGCCTCTCTCTTCTTTTCGTTCACATACACTTTATCCATTGCCATGGCTTCCACGTCTCGGACGCGGACCGGAAGGGGAAGGGGAAGGGGAAGTGGATCATCATCATTGCCACCACCACCGTCAACACTGCCATTGATCATAGAGGAGTTCTTCATCGTCGTCTATGAAGACCCTTTGGTCAAGAAGGTACGTACGCGTTCCCACATATATGATGCATGTGATTAATTATGGGCATGTTCTAAAAAACCTTTAATTTCAAGGGTTCCCTAATTTCAAACGATCGGCGCTCGATCTCTTTGCGGGAACTCCCAAAAAAATTTGCGGACTATCTTGACGGCAAGGAGCCAGCTAAGGTGTATCTGCGAGCAGCTGACTGCGGTCCTCGTCTCTGGACCGTGGAGGTCCTATTTGACGGACAAGGCCGGATGTACCTCGACAAGGGCTGGGAGAAATTCGCCATCGCGCACGGTGTGGATTTCGGCTGGTTCGTACACTTCAAATATGAAGGCGATGATGTGCTCACGGTGAAGGTGTTCGACGGAACAATGTGCGGGAGGTACTACTACTCGGACGACGAAGATACGACGATGAAAGCGACGACGACGTGAAGCCATGCATCCATCCCCTTTAGATAATTAAGGGGATTATGACCAAGAATATATATGTAGCTTCATATGCATCGATTTAGAGATCTAGCTATTTTCTATATATTATGCATGTAAAAAATAACATCCCATTTCCACTATTATTCGAGCACCACATCCTCCAAACGATGCCGATGCCGATGCCGATATCGGCATGGTCGAACGGCTATGCTCGCCACCATTGCTAGGTCAACGTCGGGATGCACAATGTTTAGCATAAGAGTCACTTTAGATTAAGCTGCAAAAATAGTCACGTGCCATGGGCTGAGGCGGCCCCTACGGAGCGGCTCTATATTATATTCTCTAAATAAAATAGACGACCACAACGGTCATTGGCTGCGGAGGCCCCACGGAGCGGCAATATATAATTTTCTATAAATAAATAGACGACCCACTGGTCATTGGCTGCGGCAGCCCCATAGAGCGGCCCCATTTGTCATTGGCAGCACCGCGTATACAATCAGGAAATAAAACGGCCCACGCGTCGGCGGTAGATGGATCCACCCGTCGGCACGAGACGGTCGGCGAGGAACCGACCTCACGGTAACGGTAAGGCCTCGACCTGACGGCAACCCGCGTCTTCGAGGGGTTTCAAACTAGAGGGAGGGGAAAACTGAGGAAAAACTAACGAGCTGGGGAAAACTGAGTACAACTAACGAAGCAGGGGCACGCAAATAGAAATCCCTATAATAAAATATGAAAAAAGAAAGGGAAGTACAAGAGAAGGAACACTTGAAGTACAAGTTATACAAATGAGGAAGTACTAACACCAAAAAAAAGAAAAACCATACATATAAACAACTAGTGAAGGCATATAATAAAATATGAAAAAGGAAGGGAAGTACAGAGAAGTAACACTTGAAGTACAAGTTATACAAAAAAGGAAGTACTAGCACCAAAAAAAGAAAAGGAAGTACAAGAGAAGGAACACTTGAAGTACAAGTTATACAAATGAGGAAGTACTAGCACACAAAAAAAAGAAAAACCATACATATAAACACCTAGAGAAGGCATATAATAAATAAGAAAAGAACATGATATAACCTTAGGAATGTCATCATCAGAAACCTGATGATCCTCGACCACAAAATCCTCATCTTCTTTAAAACAAACAGTTTTCTTTCTCTTAGGAGCAGATTTTTTCACCGCCTTAGGGTTCACCTTCGGCTTATCGACAACACTCTTACCACCAGTAACATCAGCAGGCTTTTTCTTCTTAGAAGCAGAAACCTACAGATACAAAATTATCAAGTAATTAGAAAAAGATACACAGATATCAGGTAAGTTGATAAAACTTAAAATGAAGTGAGATGAACCTGCTTCCACCTTAGATTTAGCTTGCTTTCCCTTAGCAATAACACCAAGAGGGCTAGCTTTCTGCATATTTAGAATACGTGGGCTTTGCCGTGGGCTACCATCAACACTAGACACAGCAGAGACACGTGGACTTCTGCGGGGGCTACCAGCTATACCGAGCATTAGTAATCCTCTTCTTTCGGACAACACCCCTTTTCTTGTTCGTGATAACAAGACTGCTAGAAACAGCAATGGACAAATTAATATCAGACGCAGGAACAGCATCTGCATTATCATCGTGAGACGCCCCATCAGCATCTGCATCAGACACAGGAGCAGCATCTGCGTTATCATCATGGGACGCCACATCAGCATCTGCATCAGACGCGGGAGCAGCATCTACGTTATCATCATGGGACGCCACATCGGCATCCGCATCGGACGCGAGAGCAAACTCGGGATCAACGTGAGCCGCCACACTATCATCAAGAGTCGCATCGCTATCATCAGGAGCAGCCTCGCTATTATCATGAGCCACCTTGCTCCTCCGTTCCGTACGACTTGCTTCGGGAACAACAGCATATGCTTCTGCATCATTAGCCGCCTTGCTCCTCCGTTCCCTACGATGGTAAGCTATGGGACCAACATTAGATGCTCCTGCATCATGAATCGCCTTGCTCTTTCGTTCCCTAGCACGCACAATTTTCTGTGCAACCCTTTCTTCCTCAGCAGCAAGCTGGGCTGGCACATCTTCTATCTGAGTAACTGGCTTAGTGCCGTCAACATCCTGAGTAGGAGTTAACGACAACTCCAAAGAACCTATATCACCTTCGCCTTGCTCAGAACCGTCATGAGCAGACATTCGATCTACATCTCCATAAGTCTCTTCTACGAAGCAAGTACATCGAGTGATATCCTTGTCGACAGTTTCAGTTTGCAAGATATCCTTGTCAGCAGTTTCAGTTTGCAAATCTGCATCTGCATTAAAGAAAAAGAAACAAATTAAATACAACATCAATGAAAAAAAAAATATTTAATGGTAAAATAAAAGGTAAGGAAGTCCAACAATACATATCAGATAAGTGCAATGCAATTAACTGCATTATTTGAAACTAAAAAACAAGGGAAGTACAACTGCTACAAAAAAAAATACACAGTCTTCTTTCTCTTATGATTCACATATCAAAAAGAGAACAAGCATGACAATACAAAAATCACAAAAAAAGACAATGAGCACAAAAACAGGGATCATATTAAAAATGATTACCAGATGTAGAAGAGCTTTTCTTAACCTCATCCTCAGTTCTAATCCTCACAGTAACATCAGGAAAAACGATAGGGATACCGGCAACGAGACTTAGTTTGCCATCGGCGGCAAACAATTTCGCTTTCTTAATAACTGTAACTTCACCTAAAAAAAGAAAATGGGTTCAGACATAGTAAACATGAACAATGAAAGATGATAAGTAGAATAGAAACAATCATAACAATTCTAGGAGAGAGCAGTACTAAAAATAAAGAACTACAAAATAGGAAGATACACATGAATCTGGAAAAGAAGTACATGTACTAACATCGGATAAGTACATGTACATGTAGAAACAAAAACAAAAAATTTAGGAGAATTTCCATTGTCAAAATAACACAAAACAAAAGAAAGGTAAAAATAAAAATACAGTATTTGCAACTAAACAAGGGAAGTACAACTGGTACAGATAAATAAGTACATATAACAACAGCACATGACCGAATCTACATGGAGAAAAAAACAACAACCACAAAGCAACGCAAGAATTACTTAATTCTGCACAAGCAACGCAAGAATTAACATTGTATAAACTAGTTCGAAAATCTAAGGGAAGCACAACAAGCATGAGAAACAATTTCGCCAGAATTAAGTAACACAAAACAAAAACGAAAACATAAAATTACCTTGGGTTTCCCGAGGAAGTGGGGATTTCGGGGCAGGCTCCATGACTAAAGAAATAAAATAGACCTCTCCCGATCAACGCGCGGATCGAAGCACATGAACACGAACCCCGCAACCAACCACAAATCAAAAAGCAAAAATAAAAACGAATTAGTCCGAGGAGAATGCGGGAGACAAAACAAAGAAGACACGCCGCGCGATACAAGAAGGAAAGAACAAAACAAGATCTACAAGCGAGAAACCCTAAGCTATGAACAGTAACCCCTAATCCGGAACACAACCTCACGAGAGCATCCGCGGGAGAAAATTTGAGGGGCCGGAGAAGGATAGAGAGATAGGGAGGGGCGCGGAGATAGGGGAGGGGCGCGGAGAAGTAGATCCTACCGGAAGAAGGCAGCGGCTCCGTCGCCGCAACCGCGCAGCAGTTCTTCCCTGCGACGAGAGACGAGGAAAGCGAAGAGAGTGGGGAAGGTGGAGTAATGACATCCGGACCGTGCGGAACGGCTACGCAACTTGCAGTTATGGTGTAAGAGACGCATACGGACGCCACCGGGCCACAATTAAATGGGCCGAAAATTATGGACTGGGCCAAAAAACAATTACCATAGTTTTGTAATTACAAAATAAAAAATAAAAGGGAATTAAATACCAATTCGTAACAAAACGGGCCCAGAAAAGCCCGACTGGGCCGTTACCCGGCTCGTCAGACAAATAAGTACATCCTCAACCAAAAAACAAAGGGCAGCAAAAAAAGGAAGTACAGGATACAAGTACGAGTAAGTACAACCTTAATTTACAGGAATAAAATTAAAAAATATATATATCATAGATGACTCTGCAGCAATAGAAGTACAGGCTTGAAAAAAAAGTACAAAACGATACAAAAAGCAAAGTACAACCTCATAAAAATATTAAATTATAAAATAAATACATCAAGAATATCCCATGTAGGATAAAGTGAAGAAACATACCGAATAAAACTAATAGAAGTACGAGCTTGCAACAAAGAAAAGTACAAACTATGTATTACAGAAAGTACAAACTATGAATCTTGAATTCCAATTTACAAAATTACAGAGGAAGTACAAGAGTAGAGGCACAAGAAGTACAGAAGAAAGAGATACGAAGTACACTTTATAAATCTTGATCTGCAGTAACAAAAAAATATATTAGATTTTATGTATGGGGGGGGGGTTCCCCCCCCCCAACCCTTCCCCCCCACTCCCCCAACAGGAAGTACAAGAGTAGAGGCACAAGAAGTACATAAGTAAAGAGCTACGAAGTACACATTATAAAACTTGACCTGCAGTAACAAAAAATATATTAGATTTTATGTATGGGGGGAAACCCCCCCCCCACCACTCCCCCACCAGGAAGTACAAGAGTAGAGGCACAAGAAGTGCATAAGTAAGAGATACGAAGTATACATTACAAAAAAAAAAGGAAGGAGGACGAACTACGAAGTACAAACATATGTATCTTGATCTCCAGTAACAATCTAGATGAACAACCGGAAGTACAGTTATTGATCAAGGGGAAGTACTGCAGTGTGAACAAAAGAAGTACAAGCTCTAAAAAATTGAGTTCCATAAGAATAATAAACCTTTAGTTGCGTTAAAAATGGCAACAAACATGATATACTTGTAACTGAAAATAAAAAAAGAAGTAAATGTTTGTTCGCAAAAAAATAAAATGAAATTTATTAAGGATAAACTCGAATACCGGATTACATTATAAAAACTATATAAAACTAAAGGAATACATTTCGGATAAATTCATAAAAGGAAACTAATCAAACTACTTTAAGGTGTTCACCAATCCTCGCCACGTTTCTTCTCGGAACGTTTATAAAGAAAAAAATCCTCTCTCGAATACATCCAAACGCTTATACACCTCATAGGTCACATATGCATCCCTAGCAGCATATAAAATATGTTCAGGTGGGAGAGGAGGCGCATTAGCCCACATGCTATGCTCCGTCGTACCAAATCCATCTTTCATCTTCATGTAAAATGGATCTATAATGGCTGCAGCAACATCTTTCAGACCTTGAGTCCTCTTCTTGTTGTCCGAGTCTCTCCAAATCATCTGGATGTCCTTGATATTATGGATATAAAATTGAGAACGACCAAGAACATTACGATCTTCAGCGAGTGCAGAATCCAGCGAATGTGTACCGGTACCCATATAGGAAATCATACAACTTCTCACTCCTTTCATCGAGCATGGCAAACGTGGTACACCAAAACTTCGAGTGCCCACACAAAGTTGGATGACAGCGGCCTTCTTCGGATTAATGTCTGGATCCGCTAAGCTCGTCATACTCAACATCTATCCCCACAATCTTCCTTTCAGAAGCATCAAGGGTAGATTCAATTGAAGTAAGCCATGCCTCTACTCTGGATGCCGTGTTGGTGTACAACACATTCATCTCGGTTGTGCCATGGCAAGGAAGTTTGTATTCGTGGGAGAAGGGAGTTTTGGCCATTGGGAGAAGATAGAAAAAGAAGAAAGATCCGATCAAGTTTATGGCTGCGCTCAATGACAAAAGGAACACTTATATAGGCGCGAACAGAATAGAGAAAAACGTGCATAGAAGATAAACATTATCTGGATAGAAGTATAGCTAGACCGCCCGAGAAGTACGGGCGCGGATACGAAGAAGATCAATATACAAACCACAAGCAAAAATATCCATCCGCACAGCTAACAAATAAAAACACACAAAAAAGCAATGGATAAAGATACACCTTATCTAGAAAAACATGTAAATCGCAACGGAAAACAAAAAGAAAATAACAAACTACAGAGAGCAGAAGTACAACCTCGCTACACTGAAAAGTTCAGTTTGCAACATAGATGATCGGTCGATTTGACAAACAGGTCGGAAAAAAAAATCGAAACAAACAAACTAATATGAGTATATCTGGAATTAATAACGATATAACACCTACTACAACTCTATCAAAACAATAATTCAAGAAAAAAAATGATGAATCATACCCACCCCGCATGATACGACGGCAAATGGAACGCAAACCCGCTAACGTGATTCGATCGCGAACTCCAGTTCGACTTTTAGTAATTCAATGAGCATTATAGTATGAATTTGACGGATAAAAACAAATCAATTTAACAGAAACACAAACAAAAAAGCGAAATCTACTAGAAATCGATGAACTGACAACGGCGGAACTGCTCTCCACGGGCAACTACCGAATCAGCGATTCTAGCAAAATTGCAACCAGATTAAACATTTGATTCACTAATATATGCATAACGGTGCGAATGGAACTCGAATTCCATGTTAAAAACGACGATCCAGACGCCAATTTGGATTCGCGGAATAAGTACGCATCGGACATGCCGGCGGATCAATCCGATTCAAAAACTTGTTAAATCTTGTAAAAGTTGTAACGCGTGCGTGCGGATTGGTGTATACTAGCTAGAAAATATAATTACGACACTAGAAAACAACAAACGGATCGATTTCGGACGTAAACATCGATTCCATGAAGAACACAGAGAAGTACGAACGCACACTTGCAAAAAAGTTCGTAGGCAGTACAAGCTCGTGTCCAGAGAAGTACGAATCGGTGCTCGGAATATTATTCGCAACCGGTTGCGGAATAGTGCTTAGTATATATATATATATATATATATATATATATATATATATATATATATATATATATATATATATATATATATATATATATATATATATATATATATATAGGGTTACACTATTCCGAAACCGAGTGCTCAGAATATTATTCCGAGCATCTCCGGCCCCTATATAAGGTTTCGGCCGAAAGGCCCGCTCCGACCGAGCCCCCCGCCCCGACCAAAATCCACCTGCCTCGATCCCGCCCCGCTTCCACCCCGTCCTCCGCCGCCACCCCGCGCCCGCCCCCGCCTCCACCCCGCCTCCCGCCTCCCGGCGCCGTCGCGCCTCCGCCCCGCCTCCACCCCGCCTCCGCCCTCGCCTCCCGCCTCCGGCGCCGTCGCGCGGCGACGGAGCTCGCGCGGAAACCGACCTCGCCCGGCGACCGATCTCGCGCGGCGACCGAGCTCGCGCGGCGACCGAGCTCGCGCGGCGACCGAGCTCGCGCGGCGACCGAGCTCGCGCGGCGACCGAGCTCGCGCGGAGCGATCGAGCTCGCGCGGCGACCGAGCTCGCGCGGAGCGACCGAGCTCGCCCGAGCACACGGGATCTTCTTCTCCGGCGAGCCAAATTCTTCTCCGGCCGAATGTTCTCTGGCGCGCCCCCATCTTCTCCGGCGAGTCTCTTGAGGAATCTCTGAAAAATTCTTCAGCTTTGGAATCCTTCTCTGCAAATTCAAGAAATCCAAAGCAAATGGATCATCCAAAATCTAAGATGATGCAGATTCGACGGAAAAGAGTTGAAGATGTCGTTCCTACAAGATCTTCACCTCGATTTGCTCACAAATCTACTTTGCTCTCAGATAAAATAAGGGAAACTTGTATATCTGCAGCAGTTACACCTTTGAAACGAAGTACATCTGAACAAAATGAGGTGAGACAATGTTGTACAACTAGAAACTATAATCTTGAACTGCTCAGTGTACTTCTCTGCTTGTACTTGCCCTGCTCAGTGTACTTCTCTGCTTGTACTTGCCGAATATTGAAATTATACTTATTCTGTATGCTTATTGTACTTCTCTGCTTCTACTGCAACTCCAATACTTCTCTTTGAGCTTAGTAATGCTCAATTTGCTAGTTGTACTTCTCTGTTTTGTTAGTTGTACTTAGTAATCCTGTTGACCTGCACTTCTCTGTTTTTTGCTAGTTGAACTTAGCAAATTGAGCTTAGTAATGCTCAATTTGCTAGTTGTACTTCTCTGTTTTGTTAGTTGTACTTAGTAATCCTGTTGACCTGCACTTCTCTGTTTTTGCTAGTTGAACTTAGCAAATTGAGCTTAGTAATGCCTGTGTACTGTACTTCTCTGTTTTTTTAGTTGTACTTAGTAATCCTGTTGACCTGCACTTCTCTGTTTTTTGCTAGTTGAACTTAGCAAATTGAGCTTAGTAATGCTCAATTTGCTAGTTGTACTTCTCTGTTTTGTTAGTTGTACTTAGTAATCCTGTTGACCTGCACTTCTCTGTTTTTGCTAGTTGAACTTAGCAAATTGAGCTTAGTGTTTTGTCCTGTACTTCTCTGTTTTGCTAGTTGTACTTAGTAATCCTTTTGTCCTGCACTTCTCTGTTTTTGCTAGTTGAACTTAGCAAATTGAGCTTAGTAATGCCTGTGTACTGTACTTCTCTGTTTTGTTAGTTGTACTTAGTAATCCTGTTGACATGCACTTCTCTGTTTTTTGCTAGTTGAACTTAGCACTTGAGCTTAGTAATGCCTGTGTAATGTACTTCTCTGTTTTGTTAGTTGTACTTAGTAACCTCTCAGTGTTGTATTTAGTTATCTTGTACTGCTGATGTTGGTTATATTGTACTTCTCTTTCTCCATAATAGTACTTCTCTTTTTTCATGAACTAGTTATTTGATCCAAGTTATAATTGTGATATGTGTACTTGCCATTTCTAATTGGAATAAATCTCTGATATTCTACTATCGCGAGGATGAATCAATGGCTAGGCGAAAAAAAGAAGTGAGGTTGAGCTTGATCCAAAACCTCCGCAATGGGTGACTCCGAAATTCCACGCAACTTCTTTGTCACCGGCTACTCACCTTTTACAATGGGATTAGACTCGGACATGTATAGTCCGGAAACAAATTGTGATACGAACGTAAGGGCTGAAACGAAACAACGTCACAATTTCCTTACAATCCAGGGCCTGCTGTGCCACCACATATCCTGAATATTGCACGTGTCCTATCAACTAGACGACCTGCTAGAAAGGTTGCTGAGGTTGGTGCTACACATCCTCCAGATCATAATCAATATAATGGATATGCACATTCAAATCAACATAAGTCTACTGCCTACAAAATGACTAGTAGGGAACCAGAAGTACCTGAAACAGCAGCACCTTCATCCTCTGGATTTCCTCCTCCACGTGCACCTGTACATCCATCATCCTCTGGATTTCCTCCTACACGTGCACATGTACGTCCCTCGTCCTCTGTATTTCCTCCTCCACGTGCACATGTACGTCCCTCATCCTCTCGGAATTCCTCCTCCACGTGCACTCGTACGTCCATCATCCTCTGGATTTCCTCCTCAACGTGCACCTGTACATCCCTCATCCTCTCGGATTTCCTCCTCCACGTGCACTCGTACGACCCTCGTCCTCCGGATTGCCTCCTCGTGACCCTGTACGACCCTCGTCATCTAGATTACCACGCCGTGACCCGTCGGATCCATTGTTACACAAATCATTGGTGACACCGCCTTGCCCAATACTCCCGAAGAAGAAGCGAGATACCCCAGTGGAGCAACGTCGCTACAGCCATGTGAGTACATTTGAAGAAATTTAGTTTCTGAACATCTTGCTGTATCAGACTTGTACTTGTTGGTACATTATACTTGTACTTTCTTTTTTATGATACTTGTACTTATCATTGAACTGCCTAATGTACTATTGTTTTTTTGTTTTTGCAGGATAATGATCTTCCAGATTATCTAATACCAAAGATAAAAATGGTATTCAAAGATTTCGAGGCAGCCAAAATATTTTACAACAGATATGCAAGGCATGCTGGTTTTGGAGTCAGAACTGGACGAGCACAATGGTGCCAATCGATACCTATACTGCAACCGCCAAGGTCATTACGAGAGCGCTGTTGCAGAAACTGATCGCATGCGTGATAAAACCACTAGTCGATGTGGTTGCCTTGCTGGTATTAGAGTAAAAGAGAAGGAAGACAAGACTTATGTAATTGAGAATATAAAATTCGAACACAACCACCATATGATTCAAAGCTCCGACATGATGAATTTCATACATTCTCATAAAAATTTCGACCCTTCTTTGCTGGAATTTGTAAAGTTCCTGCAATTTGAGAATGTATCTCATCGGGTAATTTTATCGATCCTATATTCATCGGTGGGAGGCGCGCAGTACTTAACATTTCATGGGCGCGACTTGCTAAACAGGTAAAAAGCAACACTCTACCCTTTTTGCTCTTTTCAACTTAGAAATGAAGTTGTTTCTGAACCTCAAATTCCGTTTATGATAACTCTGTACTTAACGTGTGAAAAAACATTCCTGTTACTGCATGTCTATCTTTCCTTGTACTTTCGACTGTAGTACGATTGTACTTCATGCTAAAGCAATCTGTACTTCCATCCACATAATTGCAGGAAGGCAATAAATTCCCAAGAGGATATTAGGGACGACATTAATAAGCTTCTGTCTTACTTTGGAGAGATGAAAGCTTGCAACAAAGAGTTTTTCTTCGATTTTGAGCTTGATGAGGAAAACCGTATAAAGAATATATTTTGGGCTCTCGCAAGCTGTAGGGGATCATACGAGGATTTTGGGGATTGCATAACATTTGATACAACATACAAAACAAACAGACACAAAATGCCCCTCGGTGTCTTTGTCGGAGTAAACCATCACCTGCAGTCCACTATTTTTGCTTGTGCTCTTGTCAGGGATGAAAGTGAAGACTCATTTTATTGGCTGTTCAGAACGTTCTTAAGGTGCATGAATGGGAAGCAGCCCACAATAATTTTAACGAGTCCGTTTACGCACATTCTTTTGCATATTTCGTGAGAACATATAGCATAGTAAAAAATATACATATGAACCGAAATTCAAATTTGCCTCGCTTCACTTATGTATTGATTTGTAGACACCTTCTTTTTATTTACGGACCAATGCCCGTCCATGGCACAAGCAATCCCTCGTGTTTTCTTTAAAACACTCGCATAAACTATGCCGATGGCATATGATGAAAAATTCCACCTACACTTGTCAAGTCCGTACAAGAAGTATTTGACCTTCAAGGCTGAGTTTACAGGCAATCCTGAATTGGCCACTCATGCCTACAGAATTTTAACACGCTTGGCGAAATCTACTTGACAAATACAATCCGCACGATGATCCCATGATGTTGCAGCTCCGGGAAATCGGGGAGGAGTGGATCTCAGCCTATTTCAAGAACGTCTTCTGCGCAAGAATGACATCTACTCAGCGCTCGTAAAGCATGAATGCATCCCTAAAGCGTAGTCTGTTAAATGAGAAGCTCAGTCTGAACCATTTTGCAGAACAAGTTACCAAACTAATATTCCAAAGGAGACAGGCAGAAAATTTAAAGACATATGCAAAACAGGTACTTAATTTAAAAAACATTTACTACAAAATCTTGTGCTTCGTGTTAGCATTCTTGTTATCTTTTCTTCATAAAAGATTAAAAAAAATGTGTTGTGTCCTCTTTTCAGTCAAAAACAAATAAGAGAACCCATTATGGATTTGAGCATCAATTCCAGCAACTTTATACGAAGACTGTTTTCAAAGAGTTGCGAGCTCTGTCGAAGAAAAGCACACTCTTCCGCATAAAACCAAACCCGGACTACCCCGAACTTGATGAGTACAATTATCTGGTGACCTATCACCAACCAACAACCGACTTTTCTTGGTCAAACCATCAGTTCAGAGTACTTGCAGATCCTATTGGAGGCGAATACAGGTGCGAGTGTCTGCTATGGGAACACACAGGTACAAAAAACATTATAAAAAAACAAAAAAACAAAAACTCGTACTTACGTTACCTTGTGACTTAAACTTCGTTTCACCCATACTTGCACTTCTTACCGTTTCTAATGGATTGAAACTTCATTTTATTACAACAGGACTGCATTCGCCTACATGTTTTATGCCTCGCTGGACCACCCGAGGGTTGATAGCATTCCGATCAGTTACATACTAAGGAGGTACACTAATGGAGCGCGACATAGAGGAACTTTTGATAGGAGAGATTACAAGACACAAGCTTCGATGGAACCTCGTATCCGTACCGGCAAAATGAAGTACTACAGGCTGGCTATGAAAGTTGTTAGGAAAGCAACATGCTCGGAAGAACAGCGGGCAAGAGCAAAAGTTGGTCTGCGATCACATCGTATGACGAACTTGATGCAATGGGTTCGTCAACACCGAGATAATGATGAAGATGGTTCAGGCCGGTGCCCGGATATTGATGAGTTTGAGCCCGAAGAAACTCACTTTTGGACGGAAAACCAACGGACATATCCCGATTGTCCTAACCGAGCAAGATGATCAGCCGACAACGATGGTAACAAGTATGCCGCGGAGGGTTATACTACCACCACCTAAGTCCAAACCTAAAGGAAGCGAAATAAGGAACCTGGTGGCTCTAAACCTCCGGGAGCTATGAAGAAAAAGGTGCGAGAAGAATGTGAAGAGGGAAGGGAAGAACACTTGCAGTATATGCAAGGCTGAAAGCGGGACACAACTCTAGATCTTGTCCAAAAGATCCTAGAGTAATGAAACAACTGGCTATAAGTAAAATAAAAGCTCCAAGAAGAAAAATGTGTTCGGGGTGTAAAAAATATGGAACAGGCCACAACTCTCTTACTTGCCCTGTGAAAAATGGCTTGAACCTAAAGGGAAAATCGAAGAAGAAAGTGCTAACAAGACCAAAAAAGAAGGAGAAAGAAGAAGAAGAGGAAGAGGAAGAAGAAGAGAATAAGGAAGAGGAAGAGGAACAAGATGAAGAAGAAGAGGATGACGAGGGAGAGGAAGAAGAAGAAGAAGAAGAAGAAGAAGAAGAAGAAGAAGAAGAAGAAGAAGAAGAAGAAGAAGAAGAAGAAGAAGAAGAAGAAGAAGAAGAAGAAGAAGAAGAAGAAGAAGAAGAAGAAGAAGAAGAAGAAGAAGAAGAAGAAGAAGAAGAAGAAGAAGAAGAAGAAGAAGAAGAAGAAGAAGAAGAAGAAGATGACAAAGCGGAAGACGAGGATGAAGGAAATGAACCAACGCCACCAACACTAAGAAGGAGCACCAGAAATAAGTTAGCATAAAAAATAGAAAATAAATTACAATATTGTAATTAAGTTTACTTCCCATTCAGTAGTAATCTGTAAAAAATGGAAAAATGATCTTGGTTTACTCCATTCAGTAATTTGTTTACTACAAAATCAAAAGTCTGTACATCAGCAAACATCAGCAAAAAACAGTAGGAAGTACGATATATATTAACAGGAAGTACGAGGTAACTCAAATAGGAAGTACATAATCTGTTAAAAAAATATTAAAAAATATACAACAAAAATTAAAAGACACGGGTAGGACCGAGACATCAATTTCTAGCATGAATTATAAAAAGAAGGTACAAGCTGACATCGAATGGCAGTACAACACGGAAAAATTGATATATGAATACACAACTAATTTGTCTTACAGGTAAAAAAACAAAAGGGAAGTTCAGGAATGAACAACAAGGAAGTACAAGAATAGAAGCACAAAGAAAGTACAAGACAGAAGCACAAGGAAGTACAAGTCCCACCCCCGCAAAAAAAACTGCACACGTACGGAGCATGCTTACTGGGCCGAAAAGCCCGATCGGGTCGTTAACCGGCCTGTCGATTAAAGAAGTACAGCCTCAACAACAAAAGACTAGCAAAAAAAAAAAGTACAAATCACACAACATAGGAAGTACGGAACTCAAGTACAAGAAAGTACAAGCTTAATTTAGACGAATACAAAAAAGAAATGTATATATATCATAGATGGATCTGCATGAAATACAATTAAGTACAACAAGTTTACATTCTTGAAAACTCCAGTAAGAAGTTCATATCATAGCTTCCGTTTTGTAGGGGATACAGAGGAGGATTAAAAAAAATAGAAGATGACCGGGAAGTACAGGAGTAAAAACAAAAGAAGTACAAGCTGGAAAAATACAAAAGTACTAGCTTCTAATCTTCAACTACGAAAAAAATATATATCGCAAATTATTATATGGAAAAAATACAGAAGAAGTACAACCAAAATCTGCAGGAAGTACAACACTTCACTCGAAAAAATAAACACAAAGGCTAATTGAAAAAGGAAGGACAAAGATATGTATTGTAAGAAGTACAGGATAACATCAGTCAAAAAGTACAAGCTTACTCAGTACCAAGTACATGATTGATTAGTATGAAGTACACTAATGTTCCAAGTACAAAATGAAAAATACTGATGTTCCAATAGGTCAAACTATATTAAATTACAAATATGAATATCAAATTCAAATTATATACGAATATGAAAATTATGTTCCTATGACATCTCGGCTAATCATCATAATAAGCTCTTCTCCTTGGGTAGACAACACAGAATGTGGAGAAAGGCATTGAATTTCCACTGGCAGATCATGTAGAGGAACCTTGTTGTTGACATGGAACACAGTTGAGTACAAGTACTCTGCCTTCCAATCATCAACGCGAGGCTGCATAAAAATAAACAGAAAAAATCAAGAATTAAGAAAAGAAAAAAACAGGAATATAAGAAAAAAATTACTTCATCTATGAAGATAAAAACATACATCATCATCTGCAATGTCCAGAACGACTTGGTCACCGTCAAAAGAAGATGCAAACTTCAAACAGTAGTAGCCACACTGGTTGAAACCCCCGCTTGGGGACGTGCACGTAGTTCGGCTTCTTTGAAACATTGGTCCAATTGGGATGACCACTTTTGGCATACTGCTGTTTGCCATAAACTCCTTCCATGACTAAGGTCAACCTTCGAGCCTGTTTTAACATTGAAATGAAAAAGGAATGACATTAAGCAAAGGGATATTTAACCTAAGAAAACTGTCAGAAAATAAAAGCAGAAAATTATTAGAACATACGATTTCCTTGACATCTGCAGCATGGAACGAACTCCGAGAAAGTTCTTTGTGGCTACTCCAATCAAACGAATCGAGAACATCAAAGGTTGCACGATACTTGTTCATGAACTACAAGACATGATGCTTCTGTTGTGAACCAGGCATCGTCTTACAATAGGGCATGATGATCTGTTATTAAAGAGTACATAAAAAAAAAACATGTGACCAGTGAAAAAATACAAATAAAAAGGAAGAACATAGTTAAAACTCAGCAGAATTGCAGGCAGGTTAGGACATCAAAGTTTTTATTGAATGTATTACCAGATTTGCAGTCAAGAGATTCTCTCCTGGTTTCAAATAGTCATGGAAACTCTGCACAGCCCTTACAACATCAAAGTTGTTGCTCACAGACATGCCGTCCATTTCTAGCAAATACTACACAAAAAAGATTATAAGTTAAAAAATGTTATGACTATTCAACAAATAACAACTAGCTTATAAAAAAAAGAGGAGAAACTATATTATTCACCGTAAGAAAGTAGGGAGACAATAGGACACGCATTCCGGAAGCAAAGACATGATTCTGGGTGGGATCTTCCTTCCACTGGGAGATAATAAAGCTCATCATTTCACCCTCTAACTCCCCAAGATCTCCAAAGGCCTTAGCCAATTCTTTGCCGGTAAATAATGATTCAATATCATCACCAAACGTATCCTTCCCATGGACAAATCTACGGTAATTGATCGCTGTATAGACACAGAGAGGGAAAAAAACAGGTCAAAAAAAGAAAAGAAAAAGTTCAGGGAAAAAACATGTGGACAGAAGGATCATAAAGACATCATACCTTCCATATTTTTCGACTCCATGCTTGCTCAGCATGAAGTCCTTAAGCAGCCTTGCATTTTTGAGGTGATTGAACTCACCAGGCTTTAAAATCTCTACGAGTCCACTCCACTTCTTGGGTCTTCTTGGAGCCCTCTTTGTAGTCGTGATATTAGCGAGTCGACCGAAGGATCCTTTCTCTTCTTAACGGGAGTAAATACCTTTCCGGACCTAGTCTTTGGGGTAACAAAGTCATCATCGGAGGATATAACTTCGACATCCGCAACTTGTCTTTTCAATAACGGTAGCCTTCCCAAGAACATCGGCCAGCTTATTCTTCGGAGAATCAAGGGATTTGTTGTCGGTTCTCTTCGGAGAATCATCATCTTGACTACCGATGTTAACGACATCGGCTCCGGGGACAAAGGTCCGAGTCCGGGTATCGAAAAGACAGAAATTCTCTTCATCAAGATCAAGAGATTCACACCGCAAACAAAAGTCAGTTGTAAAATTTTAAAAAAAATGTATCTGACACTTATTAAAAATTAACTTTGCATGCAAAAAAAGAAGAAAATATAGGAAGTACAAGAAAATACTGTAAAAACATAGGGAAGTACAAGAAAATAAAACAAGAAGTACTATAAAATATATATTAGAAGTACAGAAGGTAGAAAAGGGAAGTACATGCAGGAACCCTACATGTAAAAAAGAAACGAACAGGTGAAGAACATGATATGAAAAAGAAAAAAGTACTAACTCGGATGATACCCAAACAAACCCACGAGATCCACTTAAAAAATTCCACACGTCGACCGAGCTAAAGAGCATGGTTTTCTTTATGTTAGGAATGTCCTTGCATGTAAATTCCGTAAGAGACCTACCATTCCAAGACCCAACGGTATGTAACATAAAGAAACCACAATCCCGACTAACGGAAAAAACAAGATACATCATGACAAGAAAGAACAAAAACATGAAAAAAAGGACATATAAATGATGTGCAAAAATTATAGATTAAAAAAATAACACATGTCTCACGCATTGTCCTGCTGCAGGTGTACACATGTACTCTGTCTTCAAGTCATCAATAGTAAGTGGACCGAGAGGGTCTTGCATATCTCGGGAAGCATCTCGCCCAAAGCTGCTTTATATTCTTCGTCATCTTGTTGAACATGAACCATCCAGTAGGATCTTTGCATGTATACAAAGAATCAATATACTGAAAAGATCTATCCCTCAGATTCAGTGTAACCACAGCGTAATGTCCAACCGCATCTCTAGATTTTGGAGGATCAAAAGTTGGAAAAACAACCTGTAAAAAAATGGACAATTAATATATAAGAAAGGCATCAGGCAGTAAAATTTATATTATACAAACAAATATAAAAGTTTTACTCACAATATCATGCCTGTCCATACGCTCAAGTCCAGTTTCGGTAAACCAAGACCTCACATTTTTGTCAAAAGATCCGTTCCATATCTTACGCTGAAATGTAAGTAACGGACTTCAAAAACCGGGGAAAAAAAGATAAGTAAGTACAAAACTACATCATAAAGATGTCCGCAACTTACACAAACCCGAGAAAGGAACAATAAGCTTGTTTGGTGCCCTTGTATTTCTCCCTCATTAGGTGAATACCAATTTCGGCTACAGTACTTGATAGCATCCCACGCAGGTTAAAAGATTCTGAAATATCCTTAACAGTAGCTTCGCAAAAATTATTATGAAACATCACCTTATTCCTGAAAAAAAAAAAAATATTTAATTAAAAATATCAATATGAGAAAGAGTTGCCATAAGAATTGTTGCATAAAAAAATAATAGCAACTTACGCTACTTCATCTCCGCTTTTTACTTTTGTAACAGTATAGAAAAACTTATCAATACTTTCTCGAAGTTTCGCAGAATAGTTGAGGTACTGAGAGGCTGCAGAAACAAAAGAAATTAAAACATCACGACCTTAAAAAGAATAAACCTAAAATGATATGATTCAAAGATTATAAAAAAAATACAGGTTGAAGTACACAGACTAGAGAAGTACAGGACTACACAGGAAAGAAGTGCAGGTCCATGTGCAAAGAAGTACATGCTGAAAAAAGTAGAACTAAGTGTACTTAACTACCTAAGTTGTGGGAAGTACAAACACAATTGCCAGGGAAGTACAAAGAGCAGAAAAATTCATGACTATATAGCTGCAAAGATGCACTCTTTTTCGTGCAAAAGGATGTACATGTAAGGAAGTACAAGCAAGCTAAAAACAGAAAAGTACATGTAACGTCAAGGTAAAAAATAGAAAGTGAAACAGGAAGTACAAGCAAATCTGCACACTTCTTTTCTATGTTTCCAACACACAAACTTAATAGAAAAAGAAACTGAATTTTTATTTTACAACCCGAGTCCGAGAACAACAACATACATAATCTAACGATAATTTGTTCAAGGCAGTTTACATTTCCCACACCCCCAACACTTCCAAACCACACCACACAAAAGCAACAAACAAAAGCAAAATCAAACTACCAAAGCATGAACTTTACGAGGTCTTGCCTAAATCTTGAGATGTCGGAGCTGGCTCCTCGGCTTGTTCGACATCATTCTCCTCCTGCCTAGAAGGGGCAGCGACAAATAAAGTACTTGCTGGCACAAGTTGCGAAACCAATGGTGAAATCTCTCGGTCAGCAGCAACGACGAAAGGGGCGCATCAACTTTATAAGTATACTGCTTCGAGCATTAAGAGTAGCGATGACAACATCACTCTTGGTAACTTCAGTAATAACGGGAGCAATTGTAACATCGAGCTGTAGCGGGAGCATGGACGAGAACCAGTATTAAGACCTTCACCGGTATGCGGAGACTTAACACCATCGGGAGCTTCCTGCTCATCAAAAGTTTCAGCACCGTCCTTCCAAGACGATAGATCATCCATGGCATCAACAAAATTGTCCTTGTCATCCCGACGTACATCCGTAACGATCTTCTCGGTCTCCAAATCATCACATGGAGGAATATCGCAGCGAGGCAACTCTTCATTAGTAGTAGCCTGCATGAAAATAAAATAGAAATAAAAAATTTGAAAAAAGAAAGCATAAGACAAACATAAAAAGAAAACGAAGTTCAGCTTTGCATCTAAAAAAGAAGATCAAAATAAAAATACAGAAAATCTCACATCTCCAGGAGATGAACCGGAAGCATCGGCAACAGTAGGAGTACGGGGACGCACAGCAGCACAATCAGGCACAGGGGGGAAACCAGCTGCATGGCACGCGGAAGAAGCAAGCTACGGCGAGCTGCATCGAGCATCATTCATGGCCTTCAAATATGCCTCAGCTTTTTCCTCATATGGTTTGCAACGAGCATCCCGGGATGCCTTGAACAGGCACAAACTGCGGCGCATGTGAACAATGCTAGTCTGAAAGTGCACAATGTTTGCAGCCTCCAAATCAAGGGTATCCTTTGCTGCAACTTCATTAAAACAAAGTTCAGGAGGCAAGAAGCCAGCAGTGTAGCTCAGTCGCTTAGCAGATGTAGGTATTTGAAGAGACATATCATATGCTTTTGAGAGGAGAGCTTCGATATCCCCACAAACATTAACAGTCAAAGACTCAGCTGGAGCACATTGCGCATCCAGAGCAGATCCACTGCTACTACTGCCAAAAAAGGTCTAGAAGACCGAAAAGATGCAAGAAAAGAGCTACTCCTCTTCGAAGGAGTCAAACGACCACCAACCATTCTAGATACATCATCAAAGAACACAATATCACCACGTGATTTCCACTGCAAACACACATGAAAAATAAAAAACAATGTTAAAATCAAAAGTTACATGAAACAAAAATAAAAAAACAAGAATAAAAGAAGAAAGTGGACTCACCGGTAACTTGCCATAAATCCACGAACAAGGCTTCCAGTCACCTTCCTGAATACAGTCAAGATCAGAAAGCTTCAAAAGATTCGAAGGATTCATGAAAAGTGCACGAGGTGTGCGTTTATCCCTAGGATTTAGCTTCCTGTGGTCAATGCAGTCAAGATACATGAGAAGAGGAGCAATGGCACAGCCAGGAATAGCAGCCCAATCTGATTTTGATGCCTGCCGATTCAAAACAGCTTTCCTAAGCTCATCAACTACAAGCTGGCACAAGTTAAAATCCTTAAGCTTGAGGATATCAAAATTTTCAACCATTGCGGCTTCCCTTGAAACACGAGTAGTATAGCCGGAGCGAGATAAATTTGTTATAAAGAACTAGACCGAAAACCTTCAAAGCCAAAGCATCATTGGTCGGGTCTTTCACAAGATTTGCAAGCAACCTCCTAAGATCCTTCGTCTCAATTTGCTTATTCCTGGCATAACCTAACTCAGCCTTTAACCTCATCAAAGCATCATCATGGATACTATCCGAAGGCCTCGGAGGTGAATTCTCGCCAAAAGGAAGCGCAAACAACTTGTGAATTGCATCGGCATTGATCCGAATAATCTTGGTACCATCTCCAAGATCCAAATTCATCGTGACAGGATCGATATTGTACATCAGAAAGGACATAAGACGTCGATTGATGTTTTTTCTAATCTTGAAATCCCCAATATGACACAATCCAGCTTCACGAACCAACAGCTTGTGTCTTTCCTCAAGCAAACCAAAGCACAAAGTTAATTCCTTCAAAGAGCACCTGGCAACAGTATTAAAGCGCTCATTTTCATCATCAACCACAGTACGAAGGTTACTGCTCGCCCTCTCCTCCTCTTAACAACCTTATACAAAAATTAAAAGAACATTACATATTAACACAGCAAAAAAAAATCATATATGTAATAATGGAACTAATAAATTTTCGTACGAGGTAAGTACAAGCAAAAATACATGCATGAGATAGAAGCACAAAACAGATAATTACAAAAACAGTACAATGATAAAAAGGGAAGTACAGAGAAGGAACACTTGAAGTACAAGTTATACAAATGAGGAAGTACTAGCACCAAAAAAAGAAAAATAGTGAAGCCATATAATAAAATATGAAAAAAGAAAGGGAAGTACAAGAGAAGGAACACTTGAAGTACAAGTTATACAAATGAGGAAGTACTAACACCAAAAAAAGAAAAACCATACATATAAACAACTAGTGAAGGCATATAATAAAATATGAAAAAGGAAGGGAAGTACAGAGAAGTAACACTTGAAGTACAAGTTATACAAAAAAGGAAGTACTAGCACCAAAAAAAGAAAAGGAAGTACAAGAGAAGGAACACTTGAAGTACAAGTTATACAAATGAGGAAGTACTAGCACAAAAAAAAAGAAAAACCATACATATAAACACCTAGAGAAGGCATATAATAAATAAGAAAAGAACAGGATATAACCTTAGGAATGTCATCATCAGAAACCTGATGATCCTCAGCCACAAAATCCTCATCTTCTTTAAAACAAACAGTTTTCTTTCTCTTAGGAGCAGATTTTTTCACCGCCTTAGGGTTCACCTTCGGCTTATCGACAACACTCTTACCACCAGTAACATCAGCAGGCTTTTTCTTCTTAGAAGCAGAAACCTACAGATACAAAATTATCAAGTAATTAGAAAAAGATACACAGATATCAGGTAAGTTGATAAAACTTAAAATGAAGTGAGATGAGCCTGCTTCCACCTTACATTTTGCTTGCTTTTCCTTAGCAATAACACCAAGAGGGCTAGCTTTCTGCATATTTAGAATACGTGGGCTTTGCCGTGGGCTACCATCAACACTAGACACAGCAGAGACACGTGGACTTCTGCGGGGGCTACCAGCCATACCAGCATTAGTAATCCTCTTCTTTCGGACAACACCCCTTTTCTTGTTCGTGATAACAGGACTGCTAGAAACAGCAATGGACAAATTAATATCGGACGCGAGAACGACGATTCGCATTATCATCGTGAGACGCCCCATCGGCATCCGCATCGGACACGGGAGCGAGCATACTGCGTTATCATCATGGGACGCCACATCGGCATCGCATCGGACGCGGGAGCAGACATCTACGTTATCATCATGGGACGCCACATCAGCATCTGCATCAGACGCAGGAGCAAACTCGGGATCAACGTGAGCCGCCACACTATCATCAAGAGTCGCATCGCTATCATCAGGAGCAGCCTCGCTATTATCATGAGCCATCTTGCTCCTCCGTTCCGTACGACTTGCTTCGGGAACAACAACATATGCTTCTGCATCATTAGCCGCCTTGCTCCTCCGTTCCCTACGATGGTAAGCTATGGGACCAACATTAGATGCTCCTGCATCATGAATCGCCTTGCTCTTTCGTTCCCTAGCACGCACAATTTTCACGTGCAACCCTTTCTTCCTCAGCGGCAAGCTGGGCCGGCACATCTTCTATCCGAGTAATCGGCTCGGTGCCGTCAACATCCCGAGTAGGAGTTAACGACAACTCCAAAGAACCTATATCACCTTCGCCTTGCTCGGAACCGTCATGAGCGGACATTCGATCTACATCTCCATAAGTCTCTTCTACAGAAGCAAGTACATCAGTGATATCCTTGTCAGCAGTTTCAGTTTGCAAGATATCCTTGTCAGCAGTTTCAGTTTACAAATCTGCATCTGCATTAAAGAAAAAGAAAACAAATTAAATACAACATCAATGAAAAAAAAATATATTTAATGGTAAAATAAAAGGTAAGGAAGTCCAACAATACATATCAGATAAGTGCAATGCAATTAACTGCATTATTTGAAACTAAAAAACAAGGGAAGTACAACTGCTACAAAAAAAAATACACAGTCTTCTTTCTCTTATGATTCACATATCAAAAAGAGAACAAGCATGACAATACAAAAATCACAAAAAAAGACAATGAGCACAAAAACAGGGATCATATTAAAAATGATTACCAGATGTAGAAGAGCTTTTCTTAACCTCATCCTCAGTTCTAATCCTCACAGTAACATCAGGAAAAACGATAGGGATACCGGCAACGAGACTTAATTTGCCATCGGCGGCAAACAATTTCGCTTTCTTAATAACTGTAACTTCACCTAAAAAAAGAAAATGGGTTCAGACATAGTAAACATGAACAATGAAAGATGATAAGTAGAATAGAAACAATCATAACAATTCTAGGAGAGAGCAGTACTAAAAATAAAGAACTACAAAATAGGAAGATACACATGAATCTGGAAAAGAAGTACATGTACTAACATCAGATAAGTACATGTACATGTAGAAACAAAAACAAAAAATTTAGGAGAATTTCCATTGTCAAAATAACACAAAACAAAAGAAAGGTAAAAATAAAAATACAGTATTTGCAACTAAACAAGGGAAGTACAACTGGTACAGATAAATAAGTACATATAACAACAGCACATGACCGAATCTACATGTAGAAAAAAAACCAACCACAAGCAACGCAAGAATTACTTAATTCTGCACAAGCAACGCAAGAATTAACATTGTATAAACTAGTTCGAAAATCTAAGGGAAGCACAACAAGCATGAGAAACAATTTCGCCAGAATTAAGTAACACAAAACAAAAACGAAAACATAAAATTACCTTGGGTTTCCTGAGGAAGTGGGGATTTCGGGGCAGGCTCCATGACTAAAGAAATAAAATAGACCTCTCCCAGTCAACGCGCCAATCAGAAGCACATGAACACGAACCCTGCAACCAACCACAAATCAAAAAGCAAAAATAAAAACGAATTAGTCCGAGGAGAATGCGGGAGACAAAACAAAGAAGACACGCCGCGCGATACAAGAAGGAAAGAACAAAACAAGATCTACAAGCAGGAAACCCTAAGCTATGAACGAGTAACCCCTAATCCGGAACACAACCTCACGAGAGCATCCGCGGGAGAAAATTTGAGGGGCCGGAGAAGGATAGAGAGATAGGGAGGGGCGCGGAGATAGGGAGGGGCGCGGAGAAGTAGATCCTACCGGAAGAAGGCAGCGGCTCCGTCGCCGCAACCGCGCAGCAGTTCTTCCTCGCGACGAGAGACGAGGAAAGCGAAGAGAGTGGGGAAGGTGGAGTAATGACATCCGGACCATGCGGAACGGCTACGCAACTTGCAGTTATGGTGTAAGAGACGCATACGGACGCCACCGGGCCACAATTAAATGGGCCGAAAATTATGGACTGGGCCAAAAAACAATTACCATAGTTTTGTAATTACAAAATAAAAAATAAAAGGGAATTAAATACCAATTCGTAATAAAACGGGCCCAGAAAAGCCCGACTGGGCCGTTACCTGGCTCGTCGGACAAATAAGTACATCCTCAACCAAAAAACAAAGGGCAACAAAAAAGGAAGTACGAGGATACAAGTACGAGTAAGTACAACCTTAATTTACAGGAATAAAATTAAAAAATATATATATCATAGATGACTCGCAGAAATACAAGTACAGAGCTTGAAAAAAAGTACAAAACGATACAAAAAGCAAAGTACAACCTCATAAAAATATTAAATTATAAAATAAATACATCAAGAATATCCCATGTAGGATAAAGTGAAGAAACATACCGAATAAAACTAATAGAAGTACGAGCTTGCAACAAAGAAAAGTACAAACTATGTATTACAGAAAGTACAAACTATGAATCTTGAATTCCAATTTACAAAATTACAGAGGAAGTACAAGAGTAGAGGCACAAGAAGTACAGAAGTAAGAGATACGAAGTACACTTTATAAATCTTGATCTGCAGTAATAAAAAAAAATATTAGATTTTATGTATGGGGGGTTCCCCCCCAACCCCCCCACTCCCCAACAGGAAGTACAAGAGTAGAGGCACAAGAAGTACATAAGTAAAGAGCTACGAAGTACACATTATAAAACTTGACTCTAGCAGTAACAAAAAAATTTATGTATGGGGGGGAAACCCCCCCAAACCCCCCCCCCCCACCACTCCCCCACCAGGAAGTACAAGAGTAGAGGCACAATAAGTGCATAAGTAAGAGATACGAAGTATACATTACAAAAAAAAGGAAGGAGGACGAACTACGAAGTACAAACATATGTATCTTGATCTTCGAGTAACAATCTAGATGAACAACCGGAAGTACAGTTATTGATCAAGGGGAAGTACTTGCAGAGTGTGAACAAAAGAAGTACAAGCTCTAAAAAATTGAGTTCCATAAGAATAATAAACCTTTAGTTGCGTTAAAAATGGCAACAAACATGATATACTTGTAACGAAAATAAAAAAGAAGTAAATGTTTGTTCGCAAAAAAATAAAATGAAATTTATTAAGGATAAACTCGAATACCGGATTACATTATAAAAACTATATAAAACTAAAGGAATACATTTCGGATAAATTCATAAAAGGAAACTAATCAAACTACTTTAAGGTGTTCACCAATCCCTGCCACGTTTCTTCTCGGAACGTTTATAAAGAGAAAAAAATCCTCTCTCGAATACATCCAAACGCTTATACACCTCATAGGTCACATATGCATCCCTAGCAGCATATAAAATATGTTCGAGTGGGAGAGGAGGCGCATTAGCCCACATGCTATGCTCCGTCGTACCAAATCCATCTTTCATCTTCATGTAAAATGGATCTATAATGGCTGCAGACAACATCTTTCGAGACCTTGAGTCCTCTTCTTGTTGTCCGGGTCTCTCCAAATCATCTGGATGTCCTTGATATTATGGATATAAAATTGAGAACGACCAAGAACATTACGATCTTCGAGCAGTGCGGAATCCAGCGAATGTGTACCGGTACCCATATAGGAAATCATACAACTTCTCACTCCTTTCATCGAGCATGGCAAACGTGGTACACCAAAACTTCGGTGCCCACACAAAGTTGGATGACAGCGGCCTTCTTCGGATTAATGCTTGGATCCTCTAAGCCTGTCATACTCAACATCTATCCCCACAATCTTCCTTTCAGAAGCATCAAGGGTAGATTCAATTGAAGTAAGCCATGCCTCTACTCTGGATGCCGTGTTGGTGTACAACACATTCATCTCGGTTGTGCCATGGCAAGGAAGTTTGTATTCGTGGGAGAAGGGAGTTTTGGCCATTGGGAGAAGATAGAAAAAGAAGAAAGATCTGATCAAGTTTATGGCTGCGCTCAATGACAAAAGGAACACTTATATAGGCGCGAACAGAATAGAGAAAAACGTGCATAGAAGATAAACATTATCCGGATAGAAGTATAGCTAGACCGCCCGAGAAGTACGGGCGCGGATACGAAGAAGATCAATATACAAACCACAAGCAAAAATATCCATCCGCACAGCTAACAAATAAAAACACACAAAAAAGCAATGGATAAAGATACACCTTATCTAGAAAAACATGTAAATCGCAACGGAAAACAAAAAGAAAATAACAAACTACAGAGAGCAGAAGTACAACCTCGCTACACTGAAAAGTTCAGTTTGCAACATAGATGATCGGTCGATTTGACAAACAGGTCGGAAAAAAAATCGAAACAAACAAACTAATATGAGTATATCTGGAATTAATAACGATATAACACCTACTACAACTCTATCAAAACAATAATTCACGAAAAAAAATGATGAATCATACCCACCCCGCATGATACGACGGCAAACGGAACGCAAACCTGCCAACAGATTCGATCGCGAACTCCAGTTCGACTTTTAGTAATTCAATGAGCATTATAGTATGAATTTGACGGATAAAAACAAATCAATTTAACAGAAACACAAACAAAAAAGCGAAATCGACTAGAAATCAATGAACTGACAACGGCGGAACTGCTCTCCACGGGCAACTACCGAATCAGCGATTCTAGCAAAATTGCAACCAGATTAAACATTTGATTCACTAATATATGCATAACGGTGCGAATGGAACTCGAATTCCATGTTAAAAACGATGATCCAGACGCCAATTTGGATTCGCGGAATAAGTACGCATCGGACATGCCGGCGGATCAATCCGATTCAAAAACTTGTTAAATCTTGTAAAAGTTGTAACGCGTGCGTGCGGATTGGTGTATACTAGCTAGAAAATATAATTACGACACTAGAAAACAACAAACAGATCGATTTCGGGACAGAAACATCGATTCCATGAAGAACACAGAGAAGTACGAACGCACACTGCAAAAAAGTTCAGAGCGATACAAGCTCGTGTCCAGAGAAGTACGAATTGGTGCTCGAGAATATTATTCACGCAACTGGTTGCAGAATAGTGCTGGTATATATATATATATACATATATATATATATATATATATATATATATATATATATAGGTCTGCTATTCTCGAACCGGTTCGAGAATAACTATTCTCGAACCCTTTCTGAACTTCCCGTTTCTTTACATGTGAACTTCTCGACGGAACACTGGAATTGCCTGATTTGACGGATAGTGTTTTGAGGATGATTTTCGAACCGTCTATCGGATTGATGCATATGATATAGCATTGGAAAAGTATGGAAATTGTGCAACTTTTTCATTCAGATAGTTTTTCGAAATTCGTGACAGTTTAAACTCGATTTCAAATATACTCAGATCAGTTTTCGAGAACTTCTCCATTTTCGTACTGTGTTTGAGGTGCCATTTTCAAACCGCTCGTCGGATTGTTGCATGCAATATACCATTTGAAAGGTATATAAATTGCGAAACTTTTCCTTTCAGATCGTTTTCCCTAATAATCTATGGTTTAAGAGCAGAATTGAATATACTCAAATCTGTGTTCGCGGATTTCTCATTTTTTTACCGTTTTTTGGGCGCTATAATCAAACCGCTTGTCGGATTAACACATATGATATACCGTTGGAAAGCTGTGAAAAATGTGCAACTTTTTTGTGCTGAACGTTTTTTCAAACACTTAACTGTTTGAAAGTAATTTAAAATATATTTAAAATATACTATAAACGGAGATAGTCGCCGACACACCGACGGTTCGAAATTGATGCGGCTTTAGTGCTCGGGTAGGGAGGAGCGGTATCTTAGAGTGAAATTAGGCTTATATTTGTGTCAATTACTTAATGTGGGGTCGTTTTGGGGCAATGGAACCTTGTAGGGATGACTTTGATACATATGATTTCCGCTCGTGGAAAAACAGAGTACTCAAACACCTTCTAACATGCAAGTGAACTTCCTTTTACGGTGCTTGTGAACTTCCGATCGTGATATATATTATTTTTGTTAAGTATCCACCCATCAAAATATAGAGTAGCCAAACTTCCTCCACATGCGTGTGAACTTCCAGTTACATATTAGTGAACTTTTGATCGCGATATATATGCTCTCCGCTACGTCCCGTGTTTTCGTCATAGCTTTCGAAGTGTTTGTCTAAATTATGCAAATGATATTCAATTGGAAAGCTGCGAAAATTCTGCATCTTTTAGGTATATAGAGTTTTTAAAATTCTTAAAAATTTGAGGGTAGATTTAGAGACATAAAAGTGTGTTTTTTAAAACTTCTCCCTATTTTTGGCTCTATTTTTCATAGTGAACTTCAATATTATATATAGTGAACTAGTAATATTCGTGTATTGAACTTTTGTGTATTTTGTGGTTTAATGTTAACGAAATGAACTCCGCAACAAGAAAAGAATGAACTTCCCAAAACGTAACTTCAAGGCATGTTCAGAGTGAACTCTGTGACAAAAAAAATGCAATTGTTATATGCTCAAGGCGAACTTGTGTGGCATTTGCATTAAACTAAAAAGTTTATTTTAAATATGTAAAATTGAGATTTTTTACTCTAAAGTTTTTCACGCTATTTCTACAGAGTGGACCTCGTTGGTTTCACAAAGTGAGCTTCTAAAGATAAAAAAAATTGGACACCCGAGTTTGATGTTCCATAGTTGCATACATCGAAGCTAATCTAGTTTTGTATTGTGAACCACTGTCATTTCTAAGTAGTCATCTTCCAAATCACAATAAGTGAACTTTCATAACCAGAGAACTGAATTTCAACTTGAAAGTGTATGCAACTATGTGTTTAAATTTGTAATAGCAAAACTTGTGTTTAAATTTGGACGGTAATCTTTCCTGAGTGATGAATTGAACTTCCTTTTGACAAAAAATGAATTTCATTCCGACCTTACCAAATGAGGAAGGAATGAACTTACCACTTCCCACTGTAAGAAAATGTATTTTTGAATCACCAATGAAGTAAACTTCACGGCTAAAATAACTGGACCTATACACAGATAAAAGTGAACATCTGACACAAAATGAACTCTCCAAAAATAAATGGTGAACATATGCTTTAAGCGAAGTAAACTTTGTTTCTCATATCAACCGCATCAACTCTACTCCATATAAATGAACTTCTGTTTTTCGATACATGGAGAAACTTTTATGTACTGCTAGTGTAACACACTGCATCCTGTAATGAACTGAAGTCTAGAGATTCTCTACATAAAAATGAAGTTCAGATATATGAGAGAGAGGGTCGATGCAGAGATGTCGTCGCATGCGGAAGAGCCCATCCCGGTTCACATCAAGCCTTGTCGTGCACACCGCCAAGCTTCATTTATTGAGGCGAGCCGACAAGGTAGGTGTGGCATTGGGAGGCTATCTTGCATCAACAGCATCAAGGAAGCCCTTTTAGATACAGTTTAAGGCAGTAGATGACCTGGAGCGTACTTGGATTCTCTGCACTTGTTCCAAACCTCAAGCAAAATTACAGACAAATCAGATATAATCTTACCATCTCTGTCCAGTTTTAATACATCACATGTAGCATCACAAACAACCTACACAAACATTGGATAAGTGTGAGCTTCACGTATTGGATAAATGAACACCCACATACATAGTTAACCAAAAAAAAAGGCCCATAGTGGCGGTGGCGATATGGATTTTGAATTGCAGCACGGCCAATACACAGATCTTGAGAAAATTTCAATTTGTGTACATAAATTGAATTACGAGTCAAGGTAGAAGTTAAAATTTAACTAAGTGAGGTGGTCTGATGGCCCTACCTACATGCGCCACTATTTATTTAGCAATTCCATTCGAAATATGCTCATATATGCCGAGTATGTAGTACGAGAGATTAGCATTGCTAAAATAATCAAATTTCCAATGCTAATTTTTACACACAATTTACTACTAAAACATGGAGGCTACACTATTTTGAACTTCAAGTGAGGAAGAACCGAACTATGCTAAATAGTAAACTGAACTGCAGCCAAATATGCGCTGTGAACTGTAGCCAAATATGCGCTGATCTAAACCGCAGTATCAAAGATGAACTTCATGGATAATCCTACTAGTATGTATATCTAAAGGAACTCCTGAAAAATATAAAGTGAGATGCCCCTATCAATAATGTGGACTGCTATTGGTATTGCACTGTACATGATACCTCCATGAGCAATATCCCGCAACACATCAACCCAGGACTGCACTCCTTCATAATTCGGAAAATATATACCTTTTTTGGACAAAAGTGGACTCCACGCATGTACAAACTGAACATCCTAACAAGGAAAACAGAGTTTAGATTTGTTAACTACACGTTTAGCCAAAGAAGAAAAGTAAGTTGCTCGGTTTACAGACAGAACATAAAAAAAAGCAATGTTGATGTAAACTAAAGCAATAAGACAGTGAATCTCCTATGGGCCTGAGTCCCTCTAGCTCTGCAATGCAGATACAAACTAATTATACTATGAATATACAAATATGTTTGAAATGTTCCTGAATTTCAATGTTCATCGCTTAGTGAACTGCACAACATGACTTTTTGAACTGCCGGTTCATCAAATACAATAGTGTGTGACACAAGTTGTGTGACCAATTTCTGAAGCTAAATACTTTTAATCAATCTCGTTCACATAGTCTTACTGAATACCAAAATTCAAAGACCTGTAGTAGTTCAGTTGACCAAAATACCAAAAGTGAACTTCCACGTATTACCAACTGAACTCTCTTTACACATAGTATACATCCTAGAAGTGGATCAGGGCTATGGAGATGTTCTGAAGCGTCAAGGAAGACGATCAGATAAGTGGCTGGGTAGTTCATCGCTAGAAAATGAAAAAAAACATGTAAAAAGAAGAATCGTTGCCAGCACAAACCTGGAGAGGCGTGGCTGCACATTGAACTGGCTTGCTCCCATGTCTAAATTGCACTACTTTTATGTCTGAAAAACTGGTAAAACTAACTCGCTAATGAAAAAGGCTAATAGACAAGGCCATCTCCATCACCTGTATCATGCTAGTAGAAAAGGTGAACTTCTCGGAGAAAGAAAGGTTAACTTTCAGGATTCTTTTGGATAACTAAGTAATGTTCAATTATTTTCGATCATCCCATTTTTTAAAGTAAGTTTTTTCCTGTCAAGGAAAAGTGAACTTCTCGAACACAGATAGTTACTCCAGATTTTTTTTTGGATAACTAAGTAATGCTTAACTCATTTTGCTCATACTTTTTTCAAATTAAATGAACTTCACAATTATATGAACTGTCCAGCAATAAGAAATGAACTTCTGCAAGAGGAAACTATTCTTGCAAGTCAAATCAAACTATTTTTCATGATGCTTTTTTAGAATGGACTTGACTTGGATAAAAAATAGAAGTGAACTTTACATAGGAACTGCCCAAAAGAAATGAAAGTGAACTTTTACATAGGAACATAGTGAACTTCTTTTTATTCTAAAAAATTGAAATTTTAACATGCGCATTTTATACTACTGGTACAGATAATAAATCTTGAACTTATACACATAGGATCTGAACTTGCCCAAAAAGCTGAACTTTCAGACAGAGAAAAAGTGAACTTCAATTGCCAAAAAATAATTGTGAATGCAAAATCCCAGAAAAAAGAAGGCGAACGTACCCCTGACATCAGTATTGCAATGGAATGCTATAATGAACCAGTGAATGATGCAAGCATATGAGACATTCATCTAACATCTGGAAACTAGAAATACGACTGAAAATCTCTAGATGATATTTTCTAGATATTCCAAGCGAACTTCTCTTGCTGAAAAAAGAGAAAATAGAAACTCAAACTTCTCTTGCTGACAAGCGAACTTTTCTTGCAGCATCAACGTAGATCATATATAATAAAATATGACAGGTAAATATGGAATCGCATAAAGCTAGATACGCAGAGCACGATTGCTATGATAGTTAATTCACAAGATATTTGAGTTTCAGCACATGATAAAAAACAAGCGAACTTCTACTCATCGACAATCTGAACTTTTACCAATTAAAATAATGAACCTTGGAACAACACGGTTTTTATTTAATTGCAATTGCCATGTACTTCAATATTTGTGTGTTGTGATAACTTCCGTGCAGACAAAAACGAACTTTACCCGTTGATATAAAATGAACTTCTCTACAATTCTTTAAAATAAAGTTTGCGAGAGAGCAAAGCTCGAACATAGCAGCTTCTTTTTACGCAATAAGGGGCACCCTCTATAAGCAGTTCACAACAACTACAAGAAATAGCCTCGCATGCCAATATCTAAAATATAATAACGTCCTGCCATCATTCAATTTGCTTTCCAAATAAAAACGAAATGAACTTCAAAAAGTGAACTTTGTGGCCAAAACATTTATGTTTTCATGTTTTTCACCGTTTTGCGAACTAAGTAAACTGTGGCTTCAAGACAACTTCTTAAGATGAACAAGTGAACTTCAAGAATTTAAGAAGTGCATTTGTTGATGGTCTACTCTACAATTATTTTACAAGAAACATCTCACCCAGCAGACTTTTAAATAAAAATTTCTGAACAAGAACTCCCGAGAAAATACAGCAAACTTTTAAACCAAGCTGATGGTTTAACACTGTGTGATTCTGATATAGGAACAGCGTTCTGCTAGTTTACACGCACCTGCACTTCCAGTAAGGGGGTGGGACTGGTGCGTCCGCAGGGGCAGCGAGCGAGCTCGGAGCTTGGTGGACTCCGGTGTGATTCATGGTGGACTCCTGATGGGGGCAAGGTGAACTACCCAGATGCAATCACCTGATGTAAAACGGGAATAAAATGAGTACTCAATGCCCTATCAAGGTGATAGTTTCAGATGTAGTCCAGTATATAGTACAAGCACTCCTAGTTCAAGCACAAATGCTATCGCCACAGAATGACAAAAAAATGATAAGCTTCTAGTTGGTAATTCCTTAAACAGATTAAACGCTATGACATGTGCTCATTCTATTTCACCAAACTACATTAGTAGTTTATTCTTCATTCTTAATAAGTGGACTTCATACTGTTTACCTTTTCTAAGTAAATAGGCGTAATGAACTTTCACACAAAATAAATACGAATTTTCACATTGAGAGATAATGAACTTGGACGAGAAATTGGTGTGAACTTGCCGATTAGAATAATTGGCATAGCGAACTCCCCAAAAAAGAAGAGGTGAGCTTCACGCATAGATCAAATGAACTTCGCCTATGGAATATATACATCAACAATATTCTAGACATTCGCTACCTTCTATTTGTAGGAGCTGCAACTTGCAGCTCCTTCTTCTACCTCGGGTTGCTTCTCACAACACACGCATGGACAAGATAGACAATCGTTTTTGGTCTTGTGCTGCCTCTCCACAGCCCAAGCTTTTCTCTCTTTATTATCTTGTCAATTAAACATGATGCTTACACTGCCTTAAATAGGCCACGCACACAACTAACCTGGCCAATATTCTAGTGCCACTAACTCACGAACGCCTTGATCTCTTCTTGCTCCTAGAATCTCTCTAGCTCCACAAGACTCGGACAGAACGCACGCACTAACTCCACACATGCAGACCTAATTCACCAATAACGCAAGAACCATTCACGCACCACGCCGCATCGCACAGCGCTTTGGCATCACACCTTGCCGCTTCTCACGGCCGCTGGCATCTCGCCTCCTTCGTGCTATGAACCTGTCCTACAACACCCTAAGCCACTAAGCTACATGCAGAATAAGAAACGCAAATGCAGATACAAAATCAAGATTAATCCTAACAGTGAATATCCTGATACTAAAAGTGAATCTCCTGAATGGGCCAAAGTGGATTCTGCGGCAAAGAGAAGTGAACTTTCATAATACTAACAAGTCCTCATGAACAAAGGGAACTTTTTGGACTACTTTCTCTTGTGGATGGTCTAAAATTCTGTCTCTCATTCAGAAAGTAACTTCTTATTCTATTTTTTTTACAGTTAACTTTCTGCTGTGTTCTTTAGCAAAAATCAGTGGACAAAGCAAACTTCTGTAACAAAAACAAATAAATTCATGCGAGAACAAGGTGAGTTTCTACTTTTTAACAATGCACTATCAGTTGCAAAGTTTGCCTGCCCGACTAGCTAAACTGCAAGAAAATGTAAGCTGGACCTTTACCTTCTCATCATCTGAACTTCGTAGCAGATCACCATGACCTGACATAACAGGAGTAGCTCTTCCACAGGCGTGGCTGCTTGAGGTGTTGTGCTTGGCCTGGAGCGGTGCTCGGGGAGATCCGGTGCGAAGCGTTCTAGGAGGTGCACAGCAGATTTGAACCAGAACATGCCCGTGCCCTGCGGGAGGAAGAAGCAGATACCCTCCTCCTCCAACTGTAGCACGGGATGTACGCCGGCTGCCGCGTCGGTGGATGAGAGGCCATCGCGCCCGCTGGATCCTGTCGGCGGAGCACTAGGTGGTGGCGGCGATTGGGATCCGGTGGTGCAGCGCATGTGCGGACAGAACTTCCTTTTAAAGAATGAACTCCTAGTGAATACCAAACAAACATCCAAGATGTTGAACTCTTTGGACCGAAGAAAATAAACTTACAAAATGGAGCCTACTTCTATTTTTTTTACATATAATGAACTGGCTATTTTTCTTGTATGTGCACTTCCGGACAAATATACTTTCTATTAGTTTCTCTATAGAGTAGGACTAAAAAGAGTGAACTTTTTTTGACAAGAAAATGAACTTCACTCTTATATTCGCGACAAAATAAAAATAACAAACTTCCAGTGCCAAAACCCTTGTAGAGTTAACATGTCGTCACTTGTTAGAACAAGCATCAACAGATAAATGTGAACCTTTTTCCTCGGTGAATGGATTTCTGGCAACAACAAAAAGTGAACTTCATGCTACACCAAGTTACATTCTGCGATCATACAATGCTACTTCAAATAAAAATGAAACGAATTTTTCTCAGGAAAGTACGAAACACCATTTCATGGCTGGTGGACTATAACATAAATTAACTTAGAAATGATCTTCTCTGTGTACAGCTAGTGAACTTATTTTTCGCAAAGAAGTATACTAACATAATGGCCTACATCACTGTACCAAACTAAACTTCTATTTCTTCTATTAGGCACAGAGCAACAACAACATACGTGTATTTCAATTATCAGTAAGAAATAAGAATCAAAGTAGAGTAGAGCAATGCAGTTCGCTCATATCAGCATTCATGTTTGCATCAGCAAGCGAGCCAGCAGTAGTGAGCTAGTCAAGGGCAGCACGCAAGCGAGATACCTTCTGACTGGTGAACTACCAGAGCAGGGCGGGGTGAACTTTCGGGGGTCGCGAATGTTGGATTCTTGGGGCCAGCCCCAGACTCGCGTGGATGCAGGGGAAGGATGGAGTCCAAGGCCCAGACTCGCGTGGATGCAGAGGAAGGATGGAGTCCAAGGCGCCACCGGTGTTGAAGGAGGTGGTGGGGCGCCGCCGGAGAGGAGGTGGTGGGGCGCCAACAGGGAGGAGGTCCTGGGGCGTCGCCGGGCAGGAGGATTTGGGGCTTCCGCCTGGTAAGGAGGCGGTGGCGGATTTGGGGCTGCCGCCGGGGAAGGAGGCGGTGGCGGTTTTGGGGCTGCCGCCGGGGAAGGAGGCGGGGGCGGATTTGGGGCTTCCGCCGGGGAAGGAGGCGGCGGCGGATTTGGGGCTACCGCCGGGAAGGAGGCGGGGGCGGATTTGGGGCTTCTGCCGGGGAAGGAGGAGGCGACGGATTTGGGGCTGCCGCCGGGAAGGAGGCGGGGGAGGATTTGGGGCTTCCGCCGAAGGAGGAGGCGGCGGATTTGGGGTGCCGCGTCGAGGTGGAGTAGGAGTCGTGCAGTTCAGATGGTGGGCGTGGGTTGTTACCGGTACGGGTTCGGTGGTATGCTTGGTTGGCTGGGTGGTTCGAGAATAGCTATTCTAGAACCCCTCTTAAGGGGGTTCGAGAATAGTTGGGCTCTATATATATATAGCTATTTGACTCCCTGGGGGCAGAATACTTATTCTGCACCCCGCCTGTCTTCCAGCCGCGATTTGCCAAAACCGCGCCCGCAGGCTCGTAGCGACATAAAAGACCTTCGCATGCGACGTAAGTTTACATTTGCTGGCGCGCGCGCAACCGTAGCCAGCCCGCTACATGCATGTGACATAAAAAAGCTACAGACCAACATAATAAAGTTATTTGAAAGGGATGGCATCCAATTAAAGAGAATTGCCAGCTCAACGTCCGGCTAGCTTAGGGATGGCACCCGCAGGGTATGGGTGTGGGTAGAGTCATCCCATACCCGTACCCGTCACTTTCAGTCTTACCCATCATCCGTACCCATACCCGTCACTGGGTACAATTTTTTCCCATACCCGTCACCCGGCAGGGTAAATGGGTACCCACGGGTAAAAATACCCGTGCTTATAGCACATTAAATTGATAAAAGAACATATGACATGAGGTGAAGCACTCATAAATTGGGGACTAATCCACACTAACCTACCAGTAATTGTGAGACAACAATGCGTGAGGTTCCACTTAGCTATGTGAAGACATGATTAGGCGGAATTATGTACTTTAGAATATTATAGCGTTCTACTTGTCAAATTTAGATGGGTACATGGGTAAGTGGGTATGGGTTCCACCGTCCCATACCCGTACCCGTCCTACCTGATGGGTATGATATTTTCCTATTTACAAACTCATGGGTAATATTTTGTCCCATACCCGTACTCCTATTGGGTTTTTACCCGACGGGTACGCGGGTCATGGGTACCCATTGCCATCCCTAGGCTAGCTACAACTAATTTACGTAAGAGCAATTCTCTAGAGATAAAATGACTTCAGAGTGGAGGGATCGAGTAAAGAAACCTGGTAGCTAGCTCCATGACTCCATCGATCAACTACCTACAAACTAATTGACGTAAGAGTTATTTTTCAGAACAATGGCGTAACAGTTTTGATTGTCAACGTAAAATTAAAATTTACTTACAATAAAGCACAAAAGAAATAAAACAATACAAATTAAACAGAAAACAGGTTTAGGGGGGGGGGCCTAAAACCCTAAACCTGCGGCGGCCTTTAGTCGCGGTCGGCCAGAAGAACCGCCACTAAAGGGCCTCCGCCCCGACGGTCGCCTGGCGCCCACGTGGACGGGCCTTTAGTCGCGGTTCGTAAGCGATAGCGACTAAAGGGGGGGCTTTAGTCGCGCTACTTTGGTCACGGTTGCGCAACCGCGACTAATGGCAGTTGCGAACCGCGACCAAAGGCCCTTTTTCCACCAGTGCAAATGCCAAACTTAATATGACGGTGTTGAATTATCAGTCAACCAAAAATACAGAGAACTAACGTAAACTCGTATCCGCAATCCACGCTCCAGCTTGTGAAACTACAATCAAAGTAAAAAAGCTGAAATCTGCAATCCATTATCTGCTCATAAGATTGTCACAAAAGCTCTTGAAAGTCACATAAAACATCAACGTACTTGACGCATCCTTAAAAAACGAAATAATTATTGGCATAATAACGCCACGAGTTATTTATATCCAGGCTTTATAGCACAAAGCTACACGGTTTCACATTTACATCCAGATGCACACCGTCAGGAAATTACATCAGCTAGAACTTGGCATCATGCTAGTTTCTTCCCACTTGCCAAATATTTGCCAGGCATTTTTCAACTCAATTGTGATTAACTTGCTGTTGGTGCCTGAAACTTGAGATAATATTACATAAGCATCCCGAAAAGTCTGTAAAGGGAAACGATATTAAGAGATAAGGATAACCAAATGGAGCACATAGCGACTAAAACAGAAGATGTAGGTTTCAGGTGAAAAACATTGCAACCGAAGTTAAGAGCTCTTTATAATCAAGTGGTTAGTGCCTGCTTCTCACTATACCTATCCAAGAAATGTATTCTGAAACAACTAAACTAAGACGCTAAGCTATGTAAATTTTCATACAAGATAAGGCAATTTATTATGAATACATAGCTGCAATTACGACAGGCAAAAAATTATACATCTACCTTCAACAGAAATACCCCAAGAAGCCTAACATCACTAGTTTTGCCAAAATATTTAAATACACCAGAGCTAGCTACTCCTCAACTACAAAATTCAGAACTGGAGCTTCTAATCTGAATAATTGAGTTGATGAAACCTGTACATAGACTGCCAGATAATTTCGTTTTTTACTGCCCTGACATTCTATGGACTATAATGCACGTGAAAAAGACATGTAAAGATGATTTCAGAATCTAACTAATTCATAAGCTTCTAGTGCTAAGTAAATGAATTGATAGACTTCTAAGGATGCACGGAAACTGGAGAGAGATGATATGGTGCAGCCTCACCTGGATCTCTACACGAACAAAATTGAACTAAAGAATCAGCTGTGCAAATATCCTGCAACCATTTAGAATTCCGTCATATTTGAGAATGGAGGATTGAAAATAATAGATTAATAAAGCAACAATGTCATCTAAGCTCAAAGGCCAGCTCCTGGAATATCCTCCACGGTGATTTTGCCACATCAAAATTACATTTTTGATATTGAAGCTGTGTCGGTCCGTAAATGCAAAATCTGATAGGCTAATAAGTAATAACTTACTTACGATTTGGTATTTTACACAGAACCTAGTTGAGCATGATGAGTAGCACTGGAATGAAGATACCATTGCAGCCAACAAATAAACAAAATGATGCAGAATTACTTATCACAAGATTTATTTCCCACATCAACAAAATTTTCTGTAAAATTGAATTATGGACCAAAATATTGCACAATGGGAGAGAAAATCGAGACTTTCTTTGCATGCTATCTAGAGGGAGCCCTAATGTTTTGCTGTTACACAGAATTACTAGCCATCTGACCTATTAGGCATCGCAATTCCAAAAATACATGCGAAGCAGTAGGAGGACTAATGAGGTGAGGTAGAAGGGAGCCAAGGGATTAACAGAGGTTGCAAATTGCAATGGATTATAAACTCAAAACCTGAATAGAAGAGGATGGGCAGCAAGCTCAGCATGGTATGGGTGAAACGAACACATAGAAATTTATTATTGGTGAAAGGGAGATAATTTTTCACCTGGCAATTAAGGAGCCACATAAGCTAAAATCCCTAAATGCCGTCGCTCCCAGTAGGCCACTTGCCGTAAAACACGCCTCAATCAGCTCCCGGCCGTCGTCGCTCGTCCTCGACCCCTTATCGGGCAGCACTCAATACCTTGGCAAGCTGGTCCAAGGTAGTAGCGCTAATACTGTAGCCCTATGATCAACAAGAGCTTCCTTTCCCTCTTCAGACAAATGTAAGCAGACACATCACTGGGTCACAAGGAATAATTTAGAATTAGCCACATTGCGTGTTAAAACATAATTTATACCATTTTACGCAACCTTTCTTTTCTTTTCTACCACCAAACAAAAGTAAGTTGCTGAATACAACAATATTGACTAACCGCCAAAGAGTAATTTTCTTTCTGAAGGTCACCAAAGGAGAATAATTTGAGGTAAATGAATGAGTGGACTCAACTCTAATATGTGAGCATTTAAACTACTACCTCGTGGAAAGTTTTGTCAACAAAATGGTATGCACGTATATACAGTCCACAGGTAGACAAGAAGGACAAGTAATATACAAAGGGACATTAACCTACGCCTTATTACAGTGCCCCTTGTCAAAATTAAATTAATACTCACAGGCATATAGATAGGTGTGTTTATCAGACATGCCATCCATTTTTACCACAATGAAATAGAGGAGGAGCTGGGAGATTATGTGATAAATAAACTACTAACCATCTTAGCTCTTAGGCATAGCAATTCCAAATGTACTCCACCTCTCTGACCACGAAACCAATGTGAATCTGCCAATAACACATCATACCTGCAGTTCAAAATATCACCAAACTTCAGCTAGAAGTAGAACATGTGACATCGCGTCCAAATCTGATAAGAGGAAAACGTAGAACAAAAAATTGATCCACCGGATCGGGAGTGATAAAGGTAAGAGTAAGGGGGCAAGTGCGCTAACCTCAGCGCTTGCACTCCTGGTTGAACTTGGATTATTGAGGCCCTCCTACGGAGGTTGCCGTGTGGGTCGATGGTGAAGTTCGGTACGGGCTTCCTGCCTCGGCCGCGAGATTTGTTCGGCCTTACCGACGGAGCAGGAGGCGATTGACGGAGGGGATCCGGAGACAGAGCAAGAGGAGGCCGAGGCCGCCCTCAAACACCACCCGCCGTGCTGCCCGACATCGATGCTGATTCGGCCCGCAGCCACCAGCTGCCGCACTGCAGCGCCGCCGGTAACCACCACCGCTTTGCGCCACGCCGCCGATCCAGCCGGCCAACCACGGCGCTGTCGATTCCACCCTTGAACGGCGACAGAGCTGAGGGCGACAAGAGCGCATAGACCACAGCCATCGCTCGCCGCCGGTCACTTGCCGCTGCCGCGTCTGGCAACCGCTCGACGCCCGTGTGTGCACGATTGGAAAGCCGGGGGAGAAATGAGGTGACGGGGTGGTTGCCACTAATGAGCTACAGTCCTGGTAAAATTACCTGGCTAGGCGGTGCGACCCACGAACTAGGTGGTCTGGCTCGGTCGACCGACCTGGGAGCAGAATTATTATTCTACACCCAGGGTGTTTAATAGAGTTTCTCTCTCTATATATATATATATATAGGATAAATACTTCCTACCCCTGGGTGTAGTTACACCCATGTCTAATATACTACCATACGGAAGTATCTATGATACTTTATCGGTTTGAGTATGTTCGTATACTATATCTAAGATACTCCAAATAAAGTTTTGTGAAAAAAATGCAAGTGAACCCATAGTTTGCACTACATATCTGAAATACATGCATATGTATACGTATAAAATGAGTCTACGTAAAAAAATGTACATACTGCGTGCAAAGTAGTATATATACTTCCACAATATTTTTATATACTTCATACTACATGTACATACTATCCGGTATGATAGATACTCTCTAGATTATGTGAAACACGCGTGGGTGTAACTACACCCGGGTGTAGTATGAATATGGACATATTCATACTACACCCGGGTGTAGTTACACCCACGCGTGTTTCTCATAATCTAGAGAGTATCTATCATACTGAAGAATATGTACATGTAGTATGAAGTATATAAGAATATTTTGGTAGTATATATACTACTTTGCACGCAGTATGTACATTTTTTACGTAGACTCATTTTTTACGTACATGTATGCATGTATTTCGGATATGTAGTGCAAACTACGTGCTCATTTATATTTTTTTCATCAAACTTGGTTTGGAATAACTTAGATATAGTGTAAGAACATACTCAAACCGATAAAGTATCATATATACTTTCGTATGGTAGTGATGTCTACGGGAGCTTCTATTCTTGTAGACAGTGTTGGGCCTCCAAGAGCAGAGGTTTGTAGAACAGCAGCAAGTTTTCCTTAAGTGGATCACCCAAGGTTTATCGAACTCGGGGAGGAAGAGGTCAAAGATATCCCTCTCATGCAACCCTGCAACCACAAAGCAAGAAGTCTCTTGTGTCCCCAACACACCTAATAGGTGCACTAGTTCGGCGAAGAGATAGTGAAATACGGGTGGTATGAATAAGTAGTAGCAACGGCACCGGAAAAGTGCTTTGCCCAGGACAATAAACAAGCAGTAGTAACGGTAGCGAGTAGTAACGCAGCAGTAGTAACGCAGTAAAACAAGTAAACAAGCAGCGATAGCAGATATTTAGGAACAAGGCCTAGGGATTAGACTTTCACTAGTGGACACTCTCAACATTGATCACATAACAGAATAGATAAATGCATACTCTACACTCTTGTTGGATGATGAACACATTGCGTAGGATTACACGAACCCTCAATGCCGGAGTTAACAAGGTCCACAATTCAATGTTCATATTTAAATAACCTTAGAGTGCAAGAAAGATCAACACGACTAAACCAAGTACTAACATAGCATGCACACTCGTCACCTTCACGCCACGTAGGAGGAATAGATCACATCAATACTATCATAGCAATAGTTAACTTCACAATCTACAAGAGATCGTGATCATAGCATACGCCAAGTACTAACACGGATGCACACACTCTGTCACCATTACACCGTGCGGGAGGAGTAAACTACTTTAATAACACATCACTAGAGTAGCACATAGATAAATTGTGATACAAAACACATTGCAATCATAAAGAGATATAAATAAGCACTTCACTACGCCATTCATAACAGTGAGTAAGTATTCTGTGAAATATAGCCTAAGAGACCCACACGGTGCACACACTGTCACCTTTGCACACGTGGGACAAGGAGTCTCCGGAGATCACATAAGTAAAACTCTCTTGACTAGCATAGTGACATCTAGATTACAAGCATCATCATATGAATCTCAATCATGTAAGGCAGCTCATGAGATTATTGTATTGAAGTACATAGGAGAGAGATGAACCACATAGCTACCGGTACAGCCCTTAGCCTCGATGGAGAACTACTCCCTCCTCATGGGAGCAGCAGCGGTGATGAAGATGGCGGTGGAGATGGCAGCGGTGTCGATGGAGAAGCCTTCCGGGGCACTTCCCCGCTCCGGCAGGTGCCGGAACGGAGACTCCTGTCCCCCAGATCTTGGCTTCGCGATGGCGGCGGCTCTGGAAGGTTTCCCGTATCGTGGTTTTTTCGCCTCAGGGTTTTCGCGACGGAGGCTTTAAATAGGCGAAGAGGCGGCGCAGGAGGGTCGAAGGGGTGGCCACACCATATGGCGGCGCGGCCAGGGCCCAGGCCGCGCCACCCTATCATCTGGGGCCCACAGGGCCCCCCTCTGGCGGCTCTCGGGTGTTCTGGAAGGCTCCGGGAAAAATAGGGACCCGGGTCTTGATTTCGTCCAATTCCGAGAATATTTCGTTACTAGGATTTCCGGAACCAAAAACAGCAGAAAACGAGAACTGGCTCTTCGGCATCTTGTTAATAGGTTAGTTCCGGAAAATGCACGAATATGACATAAAGTGTGCATAAAACATGTAGGTATCATCAATAATATGGCATGGAACATAAGAAATTATCGATACGTCGGAGACGTATCAAGCATCCCCAAGCTTAGTTCTGCTCGTCCCGAGCGAGTAAAACGATAACAAAGATAATTTCTGAAGTGACATGCCATCATAACCTTGATCATACTATTTGTAAACATATGTAATGAATGCAGCGATCAAAACAATGGTAATGACATGAGTAAACAAGTGAATCATAAAGCAAAGACTTTTCATGAATAGTACTTAAAGACAAGCATTAATAAGTCTTGCATAAGAGTTAACTCATAAAGCAATAAATCAAAGTAAAGGCATTGAAGCAACACAAAGGAAGATTAAGTTTCAGCGGTTGCTTTCAACTTGTAACATGTATATCTCATGGATAATTGTCAAAATAGAGTAATATAACAAGTGCAATATGCAAATATGTAGGAATCAATGCACAGTTCACACAAGTGTTTGCTTCTTGAGGTGGAGAGAGATAGGTGAACTGACTCAACATAAAAGTAAAAAGAATGGTCCTTCAAAGAGGAAAGCATCGATTGCTATATTTGTGCTAGAGCTTTTATTTTGAAAACATGAAACAATTTTGTCAACGGTAGTAATAAAGCATATGAGTTATGTAAATTATATCTTACAAGTTGCAAGTCTCATGCATAGTATACTAATAGTGCCCGCACCTTGTCCTAATTAGCTTGGACTATCGGATCTTTGCAATGCACATGTTTTAACCAAGTGTCACAATGGGGTACCTCCATGCCGCCTTGTACAAAGGTCTAAGGAGAAAGCTCGCATTTTGGATTTCTCGCTTTTGATTATTCTCAACTTAGACATCCATACCGGGACAACATGGACAACAGATAACGGACTCCTCTTTAATGCATAAGCATGTGGCAACAATTATTATTCTCATATGAGATTGAGGATATATGTCCAAAACTGAAACTTCCACCATGGATCATGGCTTTAGTTAGCGGCCCAATGTTCTTCTCTAACAATATGCATGCTCCAACCATTAAGGTGGTAGATCTCTCTTACTTCAGACAAGACGGACATGCATAGCAACTCACATGATATTCAACAAAGAATAGTTGATGGCGTCCCTAGAAACATGGTTATCGCACAACAAGCAACTTAATAAGAGAAAAAGTGCATAAGTACATATTCAATACCACAATAGTTTTTAAGCTATTTGTCCCATGAGCTATATATTGCAAAGGTGAATGATGGAATTTTAAAGGTAGCACTCAAGCAATTTACTTTGGAATGGCGGAGAAATACCATGTAGTAGGTAGGTATGGTGGACACAAATGGCATAGTGGTTGGCTCAAGTATTTTGGATGCATGAGAAGTATTCCCTCTCGATACAAGGTTTAGGCTAGCAAGGTTATTTGAAACAAACACAAGGATGAACGGTACAGCAAAACTCACATAAAAGACATATTGTAAACATTATAAGACTCCATACCGTCTTCCTTGTTGTTCAAAACTCAATACTAGATGTTATCTAGACTCTAGAGAAACCAAATATGCAAACCAAATTAGCAAGTTCTAAGTATTTCTTCATTAATGGGTGCAAAGTATATGATGAAAGAGCTTAAACATGAGCACAACAATTGCCAAGTATCAAATTATCCAAGACATTTTAGAGTTACTACATGTAGCATTTTCCAATTCCAACCATATAACAATTTAACGAAGAAGAAACTTCGCCATGAATACTATGAGTAGAGCCTAAGGACATACTTGTCCATATGCTACAGCGGAGCGTGTCTCTCTCCCATAAAGTGAATGCTAGGATCCATTTTATTCAAACAAAACAAAAAACAAAAACAAACCGACGCTCCAAGCAAAGTACATAAGATGTGACGGAATAAAAATATAGTTTCAGGGGAGGAACCTGATAATGTTGTCGATGAAGAAGGGGATGCCTTGGGCATCCCCAAGCTTAGACGCTTGAGTCTTCTTATAATATGCAGGGGTGAACCACCGGGGCATCCCCAAGCTTAGAGCTTTCACTCTCCTTGATCATAGTATATCATCCTCCTCTCTTGACCCTTGAAAACTTCCTCCACACCAAACTCGAAACAACTCATTAGAGGGTTAGTGCATAATAAAAATTCACATGTTCAGAGGTGACACAATCATTCTTAACACTTCTGGACATTGCATAAAGCTACTTGGACATTAATGGATCAAAGAAATTCATCCAACATAGCAAAAGAGGCAATGCGAAATAAAAGGCAGAATCTGTCAAAACAGAACAGTCCGTAAAGATGGATTTTATTAGGCCACCAGACTTGCTCAAATGAAAATGCCCAAATTGAATGAAAGTTGCGTACATATCTGAGGATCATGCACGTAAATTGGCTTAATTTTCTGAGCTACCTACAGGGAGGTAGACCCAGATTCGTGACAGCAAAGAAATCTGGAACTGCGTAGTAATCCAAATCTAGTACTTACTTTACTATCAAAGACTTTACTTGGCACAACAAAACATAAAACTAAGATAAGGAGAGGTTGCTACAGTAGTAAACAACTTCCAAGACACAAATATAAAACAAAGTACTGTAGCAAAATAACACATGGGTTATCTCCCAAGAAGTTCTTTCTTTATAGCCATTAAGATGGGCTCAGCGAGTTTTAATGATGCACTCGCAAGAAATAGTAGTTGAAGCAAAAGAGAGCATCAAGAGGCAAATTCAAAACAAATTTAAGTCTAACATGCTTCCTATGCATAGGAATCTTGTAAATAAACAAGTTCATGAAGATCAAAGTGACAAGCATAGGAAGATAAAACAAGTGTAGCTTCAAAAATTTCAGCACATAGAGAGGCATTTTAGTAACATGAAATTTTTTACAACCATATTTTCCTCTCTCATAATAACTTTCAGTAGCAACATGAGCAAACTCAACAATATAACTATCACATAAAGCATTCTTATCATGAGTCTCATGCACAAAATAATTACTCTCCACATAGTCATAATCAATTTTATTAGTTGTAGTGGGAGCAAATTCAACAAAGTAGCTATCATTATTATTCTCATCAAGTGTAGGAGGCATAGTATAATCACAACAAAATTTACTCTCCATAGTAGGTGGCACCAAAAGACCACTATCATTATAATCATCATAAATAGGAGGCAAAGTATCATCAAAGAAAATTTTCTCCTCAATGCTTGGGGGACTAAAAAGATCATGAAAACCAGCTTCCCCAAGCTTAGAACTTTCTACATTATTATCAACAATGGTGTTCAAAGCGTTCATACTAATATTACTACCGGCATGCAAATAAGATTCCATAGGTTTTTTAATTTTCGCATCAAACAATCCATGTTTTAAATCAGGAAATAGAATAAGAAGCTCATTGTTGTCCATTATGCCAAACTAGTGTAAACAAGAAACAAAAAGATGCAATTGCAGGATCTAAAGGAAATAGCTTCGAGCACAAACACAATGGCGCCGGAAAAGTCATGTTACTGGAACCGGAGTATGAGTGCCTTTTTACCTTTCCTCCCCGGCAACGGCGCTAGAAAAGTGCTTGATGTCTACGGGAGCTTCTATTCTTGTAGACAGGTGTTGGGCCTCCAAGAGCGGAGGTTTGTAGAACAGCAGCAAGTTTCCCTTAAGTGGATCACCCAAGGTTTATCGAACTCGGGGAGGAAGAGGTCAAAGATATCCCTCTCATGCAACCCTGCAACCACAAAGCAAGAAGTCTCTTGTGTCCCCAACACACCTAATAGGTGCACTAGTTCGGCGAAGAGATAGTGAAATACAGGTGGTATGAATAAGTAGTAGCAACGGCACCGAGAAAAGTGCTTTGCCCGGGACGGTAAACAAGCAGTAGTAACGGTAGCGATAGTAACGCAGCAGTAGTAACGCTGATAAAACGAGTAAACAAGCAGCGATAGCGATATTTAGGAACAAGGCCTAGGGATTAGACTTTCACTAGTGGACACTCTCAACATTGATCACATAACAGAATAGATAAATGCATACTCTACACTCTTGTTGGATGATGAACACATTGCGTAGGATTACACGAACCCTCTATGCCGGAGTTAACAAGCTCCACAATTCAATGTTCATATTTAAATAACCTTAGAGTGCAAGAAAGATCAACACGACTAAACCAAGTACTAACATAGCATGCACACTGTCACGTTCACGCCACGTAGGAGGAATAGATCACATCAATACTATCATAGCAATAGTTAACTTCACAATCTACAAGAGATCGTGATCATAGCATACGCCAAGTACTAACACGGATGCACACACTGTCACCATTACACCGTGCAGGAGGAGTAAACTACTTTAATAACACATCACTAGAGTAGCACATAGATAAATTGTGATACAAAACACATTGCAATCATAAAGAGATATAAATAAGCACTTCACTACGCCATTCATAACAGTGAGTAAGTATTCTGTGAAATATAGCCTAAGAGACCCACACGGTGCACACACTCGTCACCTTTGCACACGTGGGACAAGGAGTCTCCGGAGATCACATAAGTAAAACTCTCTTGACTAGCATAGTGACATCTAGATTACAAGCATCATCATATGAATCTCAATCATGTAAGGCAGCTCATGAGATTATTGTATTGAAGTACATAGGAGAGAGATGAACCACATAGCTACCGGTACAGCCCCGAGCCTCGATGGAGAACTACTCCCTCCTCATGGGAGCAGACAGCGGTGATGAAGATGGCGGTGGAGATGGCAGCGGTGTCGATGGAGAAGCCTTCCGGGGGCACTTCCCCGCTCCGGCAGGGTGCCGGAACAGAGACTCCTGTCCCCCAGATCTTGGCTTCGCGATGGCGGCGGCTCTGGAAGGTTTTCCGTATCGTGGTTTTTTCGCCTCAGGGTTTTCGCGACGGAGGCTTTAAATAGGAGAAGAGGCGGCGCAGGAGGGTCGAAGGGGTGGCCACACCATATGGCGGTGCGGCCAGGGCCCAGGCCGCGCCACCCTATCATCTGGGGCCCACAGGGCCCCCCTCTGGCGGCTCTCGGGTGTTCTGGAAGGCTCCGGAAAAAATAGGGACCTGGGTCTTGATTTCGTCCAATTCCGAGAATATTTCGTTACTAGGATTTCTGGAACCAAAAATAGCAAAAAACAGGAACTGGCTCTTCGTCATCTTGTTAATAGGTTAGTTCCAGAAAATGCACGAATATGACATAAAGTGTGCATAAAACATGTAGGTATCATCAATAATATGGCATGGAACATAAGAAATTATCGATACGTCGGAGACGTATCAGGTAGTATATTAGATATGGGTGTAGCTACACCCAGGGGTAGGAAGTATTTATCCTATATACTACACCCGGGTGTAGTTACACCCACGCGTGTTTCTCATAATCTAGGGAGTATCTATCATACTGGAGAGTATGTACATGTAGTATGAAGTATATTAGACTATTTTGGTAGTATATATAATACTTTGTAGGCAGTATGTACATTTTTTTACGTAGACTCATTTTTTACGTATACATATGCATGTATTTCGGCTATATATTGCAAACTACATGCTCACTTGCATTTTTTTCACCAAACTTGGGTTAGAATATCTTAGATATAGTGTAAGAACATACTCAAACCGGTAAAGTATGGTACATACTTCCGTATGGTAGTATATGAGACATGGGTGTAGTTACACCCAGGAGTAGGAAGTATTTATGTAACATCCCAAATTTTAAAGCAAAGAGAAAATGAATTTCCTTTTTCCAAAAATGAGAACCAACAAAAACTTTTCTACATAGAGTACTATGTCTAGTGCTCATACATAATAATTGTGTTTTGTCATGATGTGTGTTATTTTGCTATGTGACAAACCCTAAAACCCTAAAGTGATCAAGTGAAGATCACCAACCAAATAAAATAAAAGAGAAAGAAATCAAATAAGAAAAACCCTAAACCCTAACCTTCTCAAAAATCATTTGGATCTATTTTGAGAAACCAAGATAAAAGAAAAAGACATATGTGGGCCTATAGCTCTAATATATAAATTTTGAACTCTACCATTCTTTCTTCTCTAAATAGTGATGAACCATGGTAAACCCCACTAAGACCTAAACCTCATCTTCATTATCACCATCTATTTGAAACAAAATAAAAAGAAATGATATTAAATAATAAAGGCATCTGGACTTAAAAATCCGGGTGTTGACAAGTTGGTATCAGAGCCATTGTTTGACCTTAGAAGACCCTAGTTAGAATTGACGTTTGAAAAACATAGTTTCAAAAACCAATGAAGTGAATATTTGTGAAAACTTGTTCTTACTCTTATCCCTGAGATCTTTTGCAAAAGAAATCTATACTCTGCTTTCTTTACAAGCCTACCTAAAATTTTGCACACTTGATTACTTCTTTAACTTACTTATCCTAATTGCTCACAGATGAAGTACCAATGGGAGTCCTATCAACTTGGTCCCGAAGGCGACCTAAGGTTCGAAAAGGATTTGAAGCAACTAGTGGAATATCTAGGACACCCGTATCCCGAATTCTTCGGAATACCCCTCAACAACCACTCCGGAGAACCACCTCGGTGGGACGTTTCTACTGATCTACGAAGGAAGCTTGGAGCCCCGGTATGGGAAACCATCTGGTTTTCTGTAACGGGAAACACTTGGGAGGAAGGACTAGTCGAGCTATGCAAGAAGCAATTTTCCGTCTGTGTGGACAAAATGAGAACAAGATCAAGAACACTCGCTTCATCTACTACCCAAGACATGACTCCATGGGAAGACCAATGACCATGCCCCCGCACACGGAGATGAACCCCTATGTAGCACACCAGGACTTCAGGCTGTACAAAACCCGCAGGGATTTGGACAACGCCCTTGCCTCTCGCCAAGCACAGCACCCGTGAAGACGAAGAATCCACCCGGAATAGTAGTATCACCCCAGCACTTAAGTAGGTGTGAGTTGTATCAGGATCCCCTTGTATCGTAGAGCGAATGAATGGTTCTTCAAACCAATGGTGTGTTAGATTTGTAATGTGTGATGTTTGGTATGAATGAAAAAGTGTTGTTGGTTTTTACCCCCTCAACACTACTCAATTTTCAAGTTTTGAACTTGTGAACTTTAATTCAAACAAACCGTAGAAATTTCCCTCTTATCTTATCATCTACTCCGATGTTCAGATGGCCCCACCAACCCGCAGCGCCACCCAAGACGCCATGATGCAGATGCTAGAGATGATGATGGCGGACCGAGAAGCCGAGAGAGCTGAACGCCAGGCCAACATTGCTGCACTCGCGGCTGATTGCTCGGAACAACAATGGCCATGGAAACCACGACCACCCCGGGTCAAAACCGAAGAACTTTGAAAACACCAACCCACCTATTTTCAGCAAGACCGAAGAGCCCCTCGATGCCGATGAGTCGGCTCCGGACAATGGAGAACAACCTCGAAGTTGCGCAAGTTGAAGCCACCGAGAAAGTACTGTTCGCCACCCACTATCCGTCGGGACCTGCACAAGCCTGGTGGACCGGCGCCCGCGCAATGAATGCTTGGACGAGATGATGACCTGGGAAGACTTCAAGCTGAAGTTTAGCAAGTACCATGTGCCCCAAGGACTGATCAAAATGATGAGAGACGAGTTCCGCGAACTCAAGCAAGGCAGAATGTCTGTGGTAGAATACCGCGACAGATTCCTTACTCTGTCAAGGTACGCCCCGGACGAAACCGACACCAATGAGAAGAGGAAGGAAAGATTTCTGAACGGACTCCACGACGAGATGCGGACTGTACTCGGTCAACATTCCCTTTGCGGACTTAGAATCCCTGGTGGACTCCGCCATCCAGATGGAAGGGAAGCTTCACCAAGCCAACGAGAACCGCAAACGCCGGATGATGAACCAGCATGGGTCCAGCAATACCCAGAAGTACCGCAACAACTCATCTGGAGGATATACTCCAAAATACAGCAAGCCCCCTGCTCAGAATTACCGCCCAAACTACACCAACAACCACGGAGGACCCCCGAAGCCCGGAGGCAACAACAACAATCACACCGGCAACAACAACCCCAACAACAGCAACAACAACGGGAACAACAACAACAACAACAACACCAACAGCACTGGCCCAAGGACTGGAAGCAACACGGTGCCCCTCAACCCCAAGGACAAGTCAACCATCACTTGTTATGAGTGTGGAGTGGTTGGGCATTACTCCAATGAGTGCCCCAAGAGACTCGCCAAGATTGCCGGCAACACCGCCGCACCTGCTCAGAACCAACGCCGCTTTGCCGCAAGAAAGAACCAGAACAACAACGGCCGCTACTACAACATGACTGCCGCAGAAGACCAAGAAGCACCTCAAGCCATGCCAAGTATGTTCCCTGCTAAAATCATATCGCTCCATCTCTCTTAGGAACCTAACTTTTCTTAAAATCTCGGGACGAGATTTGTTTAAGGGGGAAGGGTTTGTAACATCCCAAATTTTAAAGCAAAGAGAAAATGAATTTCCTTTTTCCAAAAATGAGAACCAACAAAAACTTTTCTTACATAGAGTACTATGTCTAGTGCTCATACATAATAATTGTGTTTTGTCATGATGTGTGTTATTTTGCTATGTGATAAACCCTAAAACCCTAAAGTGATCAAGTGAAAATCACCAACCAAATAAAATAAAAGAGAAAGAAATCAAATAAGAAAAACCCTAAACCCTAACCTTCTCAAAAATCATTTGGATCTATTTTGAGAAACCAAGATAAAAGAAAAAGACATATGTGGGCCTATAGCTCTAATATATAAATTTTGAACTCTACCATTCTTTCTTCTCTAAATAGTGATGAACCATGGTAAACCCCACTAAGACCTAAACCTCATCTTCATTATCACCATCTATTTGAAACAAAATAAAAAAATGATATTAAATAATAAAGGCATTTGGACTTAAAAATCCGGGTGTTGACAATTTATCCTAAATAGTTCCTACCCCTGGGTGTAGTTACACCCATATCTATATACTTCCGTACGGAAGTATATACGATACTTTATCGGTTTGAGTATGTTCGTATACTATATCTAAGATACTCCAAACCAAGTTTGGTGAAAAAAAATGCAGGTGAACCCATAGTTTGCACTATATATCCGAAATACATGCATATGTATACGTAAAAAATGAGTCTACGTAAAAAAAATGTACATACTGCCTACAAAGTAGTATATATACTTCAAAAATAGTTTTATATACTTCATAGTACATGTACATACCGTTCGGTATGATAGATACTCTCTAAATTATGAGAAACACGCGTGGGTGTAACTACACCCGGGTGTAGTATGGGACATATTCATACTACACCCGGGTGTAGTTACACCCACGCGTGTTTCTCATAATCTAGAGAGTATCTATCATACCGGATAGTATGTACATGTAGTATGAAGTATATAAAACTATTTTGGAAGTATATATACTACTTTGCAGGTAGTATGTACATTTTTTACGTAGACTCATTTTATACGTATACATATGCATGTATTTCGGATATATAGTGCAAACTATGGGTTCACTTGCATTTTTTTCACAAAACTTTATTTGGAGTATCTTCGATATAGTATACGAACATACTCAAACCGATAAATTATCATAGATACTTCCGTATGGTAGTATATTAGACATGGGTGTAACTACACCCAGGGGTAGGAAGTATTTATCCTATATATATATATATATATATATATATATATATATATATATATATATATATATAGGACATATTCATAGTACACCCGGGTGTAGTTACACCCACGCGTGTTTCTCATAATTTAGAGAGTATCTATCATACCGAATAGTATGTACATGTAATATGAAGTATATAAAACTATTTTGGAAGTATATATACTATTTTGTAGGCAGTATGTACATTGTTTTACGTAGACTCATTTTTTACGTATACATATGCATTATTTCGGATATATAGTGTAAACTATGGGTTCACTTGAATTTTTTTCACCGAACTTGATTTGGAGTATCTTAGATATAGTATACGAACATACTCAAACCGATAAAGTATCATATATACTTCCGTACGGAGGTATATAGATATGGGTGTAACTACACCCGGGAGTAGGAAGTATTTATCCTAGTATATACGATACTTTATCATTTTGAGTATATTCATACACTATATCTAAGATACTTCAAACCAAGTTTGGTGAAAAAATTCAAATGAACCCATAGTTTGCACTACATATCCGAAATACATGCATATGTATACGTAAAAAATGAGTGTACGTAAAAAAATCTACATACTACCTACAAAGTAGTATATATACTACCAAAATAGTTTTATATACTTCATACTACATGTACATACTCTTCGGTATGATAGATACTTACTAGATTATGAGAAACACACGTGGGTGTAACTACACCCGGGTGTAGTATGAATATGTCCTATATATATATATATATATATATATATATATATATATATATATATATATATATATATATATATATATATATATATAGGGTCGCACTATTCTGAAACCGGTGCTCAGAATATTATTCTGAGCACCGACCGACCTATAAGAGGCGCTGAAGAGAAAAAAAGCTCCGTCTCGAAAACCCACTGAAAATTGCCACGGTTCTTCCCAATCCACCCCTAATCCCCCACGATACCAACCACCTCCCCCCATGTCTCTCACCTCCGTGGCTCCGTGCAGTACCCCGCCGCCACCGACAATCATGCCGGAGCGCCGGCGAACGAGCGCCGCCGCCCCTCGCCGCGCGCGCGGCCGCCCCTGTCCCGCGCGCCGCCGCCCTTTGCCCGCGCGCGCGGCCGCCCCTCGTCCCGCGCGCGCCGCTCTCGCCCACGCGCCGCCGCCTCCCGCGCCCGCGCGTGTCCGCCGCCGCCTCCCTGCCCACGCGCCGCCGCCTCCCTCCTGCGCGTGGCCATCCCTCGACTCATGCGAGTCAGCCGCGCCCGCGCCCGTGCGTGTGCGCCCCCGCCTGCGCGTGGCCGTCCCCCTCCTGCGCGTAGCCGTCCCACGACTCGTGCGAGTCCGCCGGGTCCGCGCCCGTGCGAGTCCGCCCCCGCCCGACGTGCACATCCGCCGCCAAGGCTCGATTCTTCCAACCGGTGCTTCGTCCGACCTCTCCCCGCCGCCGCCGCCGACCCTAGATATCCGGCGCCGCAACGGGGCTCCACCATCGCTACGACTTGGTCAACCCGGGTCTCCATTCTGTTTTTTCTCTTACTTCTTCTCTGTTCCCTCTCTCAACAGCAGTACAATTGTGCTAATTACATGCAGCGTAAGTCCTGATTAATAGAAGTACAATGTGCCTGCATTTTCTATGATAAGATTCATTTCAGTTTAGCTGCAGGATTCGATTCTGTTTCAATGTCCATGATTTTGCTCTGATAGAAGTACAATTATATTCATACTGCAAGTACACGTGCATATGTTATTGTGTATATGTTTGTGTCAAAATTTCTAGTTCAACTAGTCTCTCCCTTGAGCGTGTGCGATGCTGCTCCCTGTCCTCCATAGTAGTGCCATTGTATGAACAGAGGCAGTGCAATTGTTGGTTAAGAGAAGTATGAAAGATTTTTTATTCCGGCAGCAATTGTTGTTTATGAGAAGAACAAAAGATTTTTTTATTCTGGCACCATGTATTGCAGCCTCCTTTGAGTAAATTCGCTGTGCATAGTAATGTGCTTGACCACGTTCGACTGTGAGCTTGCAAATAGCTAACTAAATTTGTCCCAGCAGTCACACTACTAGTAGTAAGTACAGTCATTAGGCGTCGCGAGTACAAACATTCAGACTAGGAATTACAATTGGCACATATACCATTGTCTTCTTTTTCTCTTAGACCTGAAATTTTGTTAGTCATGGACCTGTACTTCCGATAAGCATCACTCTATATTTTCCTTGTGATAAAAGACATTAACTCGTGATAAAAGATACCGGTAGCATCTTTTGTCGTGTGTACTTCTTAAATTAGTCGGTTTGAATTTCCCACCGATATTATCATTGGAAGTATGGGACTATTATTTAGTGCAGTTCACACAAACGAAGTGAACGGTATTGATGTTGAAACTTTGAATAGAATGAATACATTTGGCAAGAAGTACAAGTCATCCTCCGTCGGCAGGCACAATTTCAGGTTAACTACATGGTGTCGGAGAACCACATTGATATGTCCATAAGAACTCTGCATCTCTCTTTCTTGTTGATTTTTATTTGTGATTGCAAAAGTTTGACATGAGATCGCCGCTAAAAAAGTCTTTAGGTGCCCCCAATACTGGATACAACAAGCACATGATATCCTTCATGCATGGCTAGCTAGCTATTTATCTGCCTCTTGCATTAATAGTTTTTAAATTTTGAGTTTGTTATGTATTGGTACGGTGCTCACTGAAAACTCCTAATGAATGCAGTGATTCGGCCTTAAAGGCAGCTATATGAAGCACTAAACAGAGAAGTCAGTACTCTGCATATGATCCCGATCCGGTCAGTTCTTTCGAGCCTGAAACTAACCTCCTCGTCGCCGGCGGAACTTCGTTGATTCGGCGCCCATTGTTGCAGCTTAGGCGCCGCCGCAGGTCGAAGTTCGCCGCCGTTATCCGGTGGTTTCCGGTACAGCCGCTACCCACAACGCCTTGACGACAGGGCGAGATCGAGATGTACATGAGCCGACGGACGGACACTGGAGTCTCATGATCCCGCGCGTGGCATCTTTTTCTTTTGATTTTTTTTGTCAGTTTCGCAGCTTGTATAATCAGAGCAGTGCAATATTTTAGCAACGGGCGGTGCGCGTCCCGGAGGAGTGCTGCTCTGATTGATTCCAAGAGCTAGCTTGCTACCTAGCTCTCGCTCTATCTTTTTTCCCTCCTCGCTCTCTAGTTTGCTACGAGCCGCGTGCTCCGGCCGCAAACTAACTTCCTTCATCTTCACCATCGGCGTCCGCCGCCCAGCACAAGCACGAGGCTGCAGCCTTCACTCTGTCTCCTCGTGTTGTTGTTCATGTGCTACCTCTCGTATTTTCTATTTGTTGCGTTCGCGCGATACAGAGTTGATTCAGATGAGAAGTGTAAATGTATAGTGCTGGGAAGTGCAAAATCCAGCGAAATGCCGACCAGCCCCTCCCTCCGGCACCGGGCAGTGAATAAACCTCCTTCCCTGGGCCGGCAGCTCCTCCCGGCAAGGTGGCCTGATGGCTGCAGTCTAAAGTCGGCTAACTGAAGAAATGAACTATGTGCGTTGTTGCTCCTTGCTAAGAACTAGAACTTGGGGATTACAACCCATGGACGTCTCCTAGAGCGCATACGGCAGCCACCAAAATCAAAGACAACGGTGATGTAGCAAAGATAAATATGTTTCACCTTTTTTGCTGAAATTTTGGTATGTTTTATGTTGTTTAAATTTGTTGATGAGAAAAACTCTAAAGAAATAGGATGATTTGAAAGAATGAGATGCAAGTAAAAGTGCGCACGCATCCGTCGTGCAATACATATACACAACTCGATGCAGTACATATGCCCGGCTCGTTTGCTAAAAATTGCCCCCTAGAAGTTCAATTTAAAAAGTCCCCTAAAATTCACTTCTACCGGAATATTCAGAAAATAATTAAGTCATTGTGAGGAATTAAGAGCGAACATCATTCGAAGCATGTGAAATCAAGCTCGGAAGTTAGTGAATTGCCTCTACAAGTTTTTGATTCATTTCAATGTCCATCTAAAAAGGAAGTGCAATATGATCAACTCTCCAGAAGCACGAGTATACTCGCAGACAAGTCCATCTGCAAATGTTTTTGTCGGGCAGTGCATTTGTTAACAACATGAGGTGTATGTGTTCATGTCGAGAATAAAAGTTCATCTAATAAAGTTGATGCTGAAAAAAGAAGTGAAAACGACTACAACAATTTGACACGAGAAGTACATCCATTAAAATACTTGATGACGAGAATTACAACCATTTGACAAGAGGAGTGCACCCACTTAATATAGAAAGTACAAGAAAACCGATAAAATCCAAATGTAGAAAAAATAAAATAATCTGGTCATCCGTGAGGAACTTCAAATACTTAACGCTGAGAAGTACAACCATTCGACAGAGCAAGACATGCACTTACTATAGGAAGTAAAAGAAAACTGGCAAAATAAAAACATAGAAAAAACAAAATAATCGCGTCACTAGTGAGGAAGTTTAAATACTTGACGACGAAAAGTACAACCAGTTGACAGAAGCAAGACACCCACTTAATATAGAAAGTACAAGATAACCGGCGTCGGTGCCGTGCTCCAAGTTGTCGTTCGGTGCGCCTCCGCGGAACCTTGCTGGCCGACAAGATCCACTGGTGTCCCTCCATTGCCGGGTTCCTACGTGCCTCTCTACCAACCCCTGACCCGCGAACTGATGACCTCTACCCTTATGTGGCCGCCCCTGAACAGCGCGGCGTCGACCAGCGCCCCACCGGCCCTAGCCCGCGTCCCGCTACCCCTCTTCCATGTGTCCCTTGTCGACAAGATCTACTTATTATAGGAAGTGGAACAAAACCGACAAAATCCAAATGTAGAAAAAACAAAATAACCCCGTCATCCGCGTGGAAGTTCAAATACTTGACGACGAGAAGTAAAACCATTCAAGACGAGAACTACAACCACATATTATAGGAAGTACAAGCAAACCGACAAAATCCTAACGTAGAAAAACCAAAATAATCCTGTCATACGCGAGGAAGTTCAAATACTCGGACAATGAGAAGTAAAACTATTCGACACGAGCAAGTACAACCACTTATTGTAGGAAGTACAAGAAAACTCGATAAAAATCCAAATGTACAAGAAAAAAACCTCATCATTCGCGAGGAAGTTCACATACTTAAAGCTGAGAAGTACAACCATTCAAAACAAGCAGTACACTCAATTAATATATGAAGTACAAGAAAACTGACAAAATCCAAATGTACAAAAAACAAAAAAGTCCAGTCATCCGCGGGAAGTGCAAGCTGTGATTCCGAGAAGTACAACCGTTGACTATAGGAAGTACAAGCACTAACTACTGGAAGTACAAAGTGCTCAACTAAAATTATATCGGTTTTTCTGAACAGCTTTAGAAACCGTACCGAGAAGTACAACTGTATTGCTCGGGAAGTATAAGCTCATGTCGAGGGAAGTTCAACGCTCTGTTCTTGCGGGGCGGAAATCTATTGCGAAAATTTAATGTAGAAAAAAATCCTACAATCCGCGGGGGAGTTCAAATACTTGACGCTGAGAATTACTACCATTCAACACGAGTAGAACAACCACTTAACATAGTAAGTAAAAAAACTGACAAGATCTAAATGCACAAAAACAAAATAATCCCATCATCCGCGAGGAAGTTCGAATACTCGATGATGAGAAGTACAACCATTCAACACAGGCAGTACAACCACTTATTTAGGAACTACAAGAAAGCCGATAAAAATCCAAATATACAAAATAATCTCGTCATCCGCGAGGACGTACAAAGACTTAAAACTAAGAAGTACAATCATTCGACACAAGAAGTACACCCACTTAATATAGGAAGTACAAAAAACCGACAAAATCCTAATGCACAAAAAATAAAAATAAAAATCCTCATCCGCGGGAAGTACAATCTGTGATTCTGAGAAGTACAAGCGGCGATCATGAGAAGTACAAGTGGTAACTACGGGAAGTAGACAATGTTAAGATAAAATTTATTAGTTTTTCCGAACGAGCTTCGTGAAACGAGCATCAAAGAAGTACAACCGCATTGCCCGAGCAAGTACAAGCTCATGTCGGCGGAAGTTCAATGCTCGTTTTTTGCGAGGCGGAAATCTATTGTGAAAATCTCATTGTTTTGTTCACTAACCAACTCAACCATTGCCACCCAAAGCTTTATATGATAGAGTATGAGTCTAATTTCATTACCTACAACATTTCACAACAAATAAATGGATCTAATCCACCGAATTCGAGTCATTATCTCGCAAAGTATACCGGAAACATGATTTCAAAACTTCTAAAATTACTTTTAAACCGTTTGGATTTGGCAAAATGGTAGATACGAAAAAGATGCGCCCTTTCGACACCTTTCCAACCGTATATCATTTGCATTGTTTCAATATACCGGATGGAAATCGCGGGCAAAATCATTCGGTGCCCGTCACATAAAACGGGCGGACAAGTAATTCAAGTTGTTCTTTTAAACCGTAAGGAATCAGAGAAAACAATTGGAATAAGAAAGTTGCGCCTAGTTCATAGCTTTCCAACGCCATATTATTTGCATCATTCGACAAACGGTTGAAACAAATCATCCAAATTACCGTCCGCTCGTTTTTAAGTACGTCCGAATTTCGGTATTTTCAAAATTGTTCAAAAACTGTGAGGATTTTGAAAAAACGTAAAACATGAAAAAGTTGCGCAATTTCATTATCTATCCAGCGGTATATCATTTGTACATTTCCGATAAGCGATTCGAAAATCAAGCTAAAAGTTCGTTTTCTGGCCATATAGAAGCATTTTCGTATTTTCAAAATTAAATTTAAACCGTGCTGAATCTGTGAAAGTTATGAAGATGAAAAAGTTGCGTTTTTTGATTATCTATCCAACGGTATATCATTTGCACATTTCCTCCAAATGGTTGAAAAAATCGTAGTGTAATCAGTAGCTCTTAAGAAAATGGGAAGTTCAAGTAAGTTCCGACAAAAAAGGTCAACCCTCTTATCTAGGAAGTTCAACCTTGTGTCCAGAAAAGTACAAGTCGGTGCTCAGAATATTATTCTGCAACCGGTTGCAGAATAGTGCTGGTATATATATATATATATATATATATATATATATATATATATATATATATATATATATATGGGAAATAGTGGGCTACCATGGGGCATAGCTATGCACATCAATCCAACCATTAGATCATCTATAGGGAGCACAAAGAGAGTACACGGTGTTAGTCTATTATACATGCACGGCATGCTGCTCCGTTATATTCAAATCACTTCCATCCACATCGTTTCATGGTTGCAAAGTATTTTTTAGTGAGACCATGCCATAGATGGCATAGGCTGCCGACATCAATTCTACTTCCCTTTTGATACCAAAACAACAACCAATTTGTAAAGAAGCCTAATAAAATAAATACATACAAGACAGTGCGTGGGAAGGAAAGCACCTACACACCTAACCATGGAAGATATCTACTGCATTTTTGTTCTAAAATGACAACCAAAAAAACATACACATTCCGAACCAAATTTACCACGGAGCAACGGTACGGTCCGTGGCAAAACAACAAGTTTGCCATGGTATGGTCGATTTCTATTACTCAGCGTTCAACTAGAAAAGAAAAAATATCCGTTGTTTCCCATTCGGTCGAGGTTTTGAATTTTAAGAGGCAAATAAGTCGGCCTCCTATACACACACATGTTCAACGGCAGTGGCCTCCCCGGCCCGCTCTACGGCGGCTGCGCCGGGAAGAAGGAGGGCGTTCACACTGAGGGTCAAGCCTGGGAAGACGTACATGTTCCGGCTCATCAACGCCGCGCTCAACGACGAGCTCTTCTTCGCCGTCTCCAACCACACGCTCACCGTCGTCGACGTCGACGCGCTCTACGTCAAGCCCTTCGCCGTCGACAGCCTCCTCATCGCGCCGGGACATACCAGCAACGTGTTCCTCACGCTAAATCATCATTTCCCGGTGCAAGGTACTACATGCTGGCCCGGCCCTACGCCACCACGCGCCCGGGCACCTTCGACAACTCCACCGTAGCCGGCGTCCTCGAGTACGAGGAGCACGACCTCGCCTCCCCCACCTCCGACAAGAATCGTCTGCCAACCTTCACGCCTATGCTCCCGCAGATCAACGACACGACCGCCGTGTCAAACTACTCCGCGAGTTCAGCGTTCGGATGAAGCTCGTCGATGGTGGCTCCGCCGGCACCGTCACCTCCTTCTACGTAGGCCCATCCATTTCATCCGTGTAGAGGATATGCATCTTGTGCTTATTTTTTCTTTTCTTTTTGGCTAAATCAATGTCGCTGGATGTGCTCAGCTGATGTCCGGGGAGAGCAGTACCCACGACGAGATTGACATCGAGTTCATGGGGAACTCGAGCGGGCAGCCTACTTGATGAACACCAGTGTCTGGGCCAGCAGCGACGGCAAGAAGGAGCGCGTTTATTTTTTCTGAACTGGATTTACTTTATATCCTTTTCCAGATCGTGGTCTAGATCCACATGTTGCAGATTTTTCTTCTCATCTTATTTTTTCTTTCTGATATTTCAAAAGAATGTTCCTGCTGGGGTTCATGTTGTATTAGAGATCCAAAAGAATGTTCTTTGTCGGGATGACTGGATCCACCTGTTGCTGGCTATTTTTTGTGATCTTAGATGGGCATAAGCTTTGAGGTTGTACTTGATGTTCCGTGGATGAATTTTTACCTTTTATTTTATGAACATGGGATCTGATATTAATGTTGAGTGCATGTGCATCGCAATTGTTTGAAAATATACTACAACTCAAATAATTTCATGATCCGAAATTTTCTCAACTGAACCACACATGTGCATCAATCGTTTGAAAATGTAAAATCATCCGCGGGTCGGATGCGACAAGGCAGCTGCTAGGTGGATGATTTTTTCCATTTCTTTTCACACTTCTTACATGACATGGGAAATCGTTTCCGTCTAGTCAAGCTTTTGGCGCCGACCGTCTCGTGGGAATTTTATTATTTTTCTTTTACTAATACACTACCTGCACGGCATGAGCGGCCGCGCTGCCGTCTTATCATGCTTTTTGCCGTCAATGCTCCACAATTATGTTACGGCATCTGTGATATTAATACGTGCCAGCATTGCCGTTTGTCACCCCTATGATCAATAAATGACGTCAACAACAGAAAGATGAGTGCTGAGTGCAACGTCTACCTCCTAGGCCTATAGCCGTCCACATTTTGTGAATGTACCTAGGGAACAAAATCACCATACCATGGCTTGGTTGCACTTTTAGTTTTTTTTTGTTTGTATATTGGTCACGGCTATGCCGCACGGGTACATGGATGCACATTCCAGTCCATTTTGATACCAAAATGACCATTTAAAAATTGACAACTTTATCACGTCCAAAATCTGAAACCAAAACCACAACTAAACATAGGTCACTATTTTTATTTTTATTTTTTGAACTTCCTATTATGCAAAAATGACAACCTTTACGGTCGAACTTTGATACCAAAACGACAACCAAACTTTGATACCAAAACGACAACCAAACTTTGATACCAAAACGACAACCAATCATCGGTCACGGTTGTTCTTTTTCAAACTTTCTTCTACCAAAACGAGGACCATATTCACGGTCAAACTTTGATACCAAAACGACAACCAAGCATCGGTCACGGTTGTATTTTTTTCAAATTTTCTTCTACCAAAACGAGAACCATATTCACGGTCAAACTTTGATACCAAAACGACAACCAAGCATAGGTCACGGTTATTTTTTTCAAACGACAACTCACACACCAAATTCCATAACGGTGTTACATGAGATGACAGGCTCTTTTTTTGATCTCGCACCTGGAGAGAGTTGGAGCCCCACTATCCAACGGCTGCTAACCTATGCATAGCTATCACCCTTGGTAATATATATATATATATATATATATATATATATATATATATATATATATATAGGACATATTCATACTACACCCGGGTGTAGTTACACCCACGCGTGTTTCTCATAGTCTATAGAGTATCTATCATACCGGAGAGTATGTACATGTAGTATGAAGTATATAAGACTATTTTGGAAGTATATATACTACTTTGTAGGCAGTATGTACATTTTTTACGTAGACTCATTTTTTACGTATACATATGCATGTATTTCACATATATAGAGCAAACTATGGGTTCACTTCCATTTTTTTCACCAAACTTGGTTTAGAGTAGCTTAGATATAGTGTATGAACATACTCAAACCGATAAAATATCATACATATTTCTGTAAGGTAGTATATTACATATGGGTGTAACTACACCCAGGGGTAGGAAGTATTTATCCTATATATATATATATATATATATATATATATATATATAGAGGACATATTCATACTACACCCGGGTGTAGTTACACCCACGCGTGTTTCTCATAATCTAGAGAGTATCTATCATGCCGGAGAGTATGTACATGTTGTATGAAGTATATAAGATTATTTTGGAAGTATATATACTACTTTGTAGTCAGTATGTACATTTTTTTACGTAGAATCATTTTTTACGTATACATATGCATGTATTTCGGATATATAGTGCAAGCTATGGGTTCCCTTGCATTTTTTTCACGAAACTTGGTTTGAAGTATCTTAGATATAGTGTACGAACATAATCAAACCAATAAAGTATGTTATATACTTCCGTATGGTAGTATATGAGACGTGGGTGTAGTTACACCCAGGATCGAACCCCCCGTAAGAGGGTTCTAGAATAGCTATTCTCGAACCCCCTTGCATCCGTCCGAAAACCGCTACCCAACCGATCCACCCGACGCACCGCCCACGCGAGAAAAATCTCCCCCGACCCCCCTGCCTCTAAACCACACAACACGCACCCGAACTCCCCAATCTCCTCCCAACATTCTTCCCTACCGACGGGGGCATCGCGCCGCCCCAACCCCGGCCGACTCCCTCTCCGCCTTCTTCCCGGCGAGAGCCCGCTCGCCGCCCGACCCCAGCTCCCGCTCCGCCTTCTTCCGGCGGCAGCCCGCATCGCCCCCGCCCCGTCTTCCCCTAGCGCGCCGCCCCGCTCCGTCCCCCCCAGAGCGCCGCCCCCCCGCTCCTCCCGCAGAGCGCCGCCTGGCCCTTTCTCTCCATCGCGCCGCCCCATCCCCTCCACCCACGGCGCGCCGCCTCGCCCCTTCCTCGATCTCCGTCCACCTACAGCGCGCCGCCCCGCCCCTTACTCTCCATCGCGCCGCCCTAATCCCCCTCCACCCTGGTGGTCTTCCATGCCTTCCTCAAGTGGGCCGTCGGTAGGAATCCCTGCCATCCTAACATCCTCGCGCGTTGCCCCAGGATCCTGCTCCACCGTGCGGGGCCACCCCGACCTCCCATTTCGCCATCCCGTGGAAGTCCACCCACGCAGCCATGGGAGGGCAACCGCGCGACCACTGGAATCCACCGATGGAAGGCAGTGGAGTCCACCGAAGGCAGACAGGGGCCTCCTGCTCGTTCCCCGCACAACAAGTGCGGTGTCCGTGGGGGAGAAAGAATTTTAGAAGACGTGCATGAGGCTGCTGCTTCTACTGGACATGCTGCTGGTAATGGCCTCTCCTTCAACGCAGGTAATGGCCTCGAGCGTTGGAGCCCTTGTGCCTCTACTTTTACTTTGATTCCATACGAAATCTTCTCTGTTGTTGTATTCGATGCCATCTGAAGTTCAGAACTTATGAAGTTCAGTTCATACATATGCGTAGTCTACTTCAACTATTTTGTCCACAAAAGGAAATTCATTTTCTTGTGAATCATGTGGGAGTGTACTTAGTCGTGGAATTCAATAAATTCAATAAATTATAAACCACATGTGGGAGTGTGTTAGATTGTCCTCCATGCATGCCGAGCTCTCCACCGTCGGCTGACATGGACGTCAACCCTCCGCACTGGTATTCATCGATCAACGCTGATCCTCCGGCACCTAACACGTCAACAGCTCCGGCAGAGAAAGCCATACAACTGCAGCTGTAGTACATTGCAAGAGCATGTTGTTTTGAGCCGCAGCCTACCTGAAAACATGCACCCATCGTTCCTAGTTTCATGTATGCTTGCAAACGGTCATTAGTTGTTCTATGTAGCTAGCCAAGCTAGGCACGACTAAATTCGAATGCTATAGTGATCCACTATTTAACTAGCTAGTTTTGTTAACATGCTAATCCTAGTGAGGTTATATTATTTATGATTCTGCGGAGTGTCTAACAGGAATATTATTGGTGGCAATGTCAAGTCAACGAGTCAAATTTTACCCCAGATATAATTCAACTATATTCTTACAGTAAAACAGCACTTCTCAAACACCTTGCATTTTTTGTCAAACCTGAGGAATACTTCGGTTTTAAGAAACTGCAGTATTCTTCCGTTGTTCACTGTAATACTTTAGTTTTAGAAAAACTTTGTTGCCAAACTAAGCCTTATTTACATGGAATTAGTTAAGAACTTCTGTAGAACATATTGCAATTCTCACTGAAGTGCATATTCTCAAGTTTTAGTTTTGGTCCTGAAGTGCACATTGTCCGTTGCTGAAGTTCAGTTTCCTTTGTCAATAAATTGTTATATGCTATCAGAGATTTCACTCTGGCAGAGCTAGAAGCTCGTTAAAAAATATGACAAATCCAGTTAAAAAAATCATAGACTGCAGTTAAAAAGAAGTCCAACACAAGCTAGAGTTAGTTACAATTCATGGTAGCCCACGGCTGTCCAACTCAGGTTTGTCATTTCCTTTTTCCTTCTTAGTTTGTCTCCCAACAAGCCATTGCTTCATACACCCCTTTCATAAAACCAGTCTGTTAGAAAAACCAAGTGCATATACGGATGTATATAATGGTATGAAATGATGATGGAGGACACTGAATGTGAGAAACAGTGCAGTGTACACCCACTTTGATTTGACCGCAATAGAAGTTCTATTTACTGTAAAAAAAGTGGAAAATAGGAAGTTCACTAGTTAAAGCAACAACGGTTTGTTAAAGTGTGAAGAGACATGCGGTAGTAGAAGTTCATGGAATTTCACTAGTTAAGCTACAGTGGTTCGTTATTTGTGAAGTTTGTGAAGCTCACTTCTTTTAATTCGCGAAGTTCACATTTTGATCGATATGAAACCTTCTCTGTTTGTTCTATGAGAAAACAGAGGGAGGAAAAATCCATGAGAAGCTTCACTTTTTTTGTGCTCCCGACCTGCCGCTGCTCCCTCTATGCCACAATGCGTGTGCTGACCCGTCCTGCACCAACAGACTGCACCGTGTCTGCTGAAGACACTGATGAATTTTTTTGAATGATGTAGTGTACTAAGGCTTTGCTCACTACAGAACGAGTGCAAAACTGCTGCTGTTTTAGTTCAGAACTGCCCATAGTTTAGAGTTGAATCGCAGTGTTTTTGGTTTAGAACTACTGCTAGTTCATAGCTGAACTGCTGCTTGTTCCCCTTGCCAGCATGCTTGGCCTCCCCTTCTCACCGTTTAGGACCTCCGCCTCCATGCTTTTCCCTGCCCGAGTTGGTCATTGCGAGCTGAAGCACGACTGCGACCCCGGGTGCTCCACGACCGCCTACCTGCACAATGCTAGAAGCCGCCCCGCTTTCCCATAGGAAAGTTCACTTTTATATTCAGAGCTTCATTTGTTTGGCTGCATGTTATGGTTTAAAATCACAAAAGAGTAAAAGAGAAACAATTGCGAAAAGTTTCACTTTATGTGACCACGAGCGTAAAGTATGTGCGGCCATGAGCTCTGTGCATCTGGAAGTCCACATTTGTTGATCTCCACTATTTAGTTGTGTGTATAAAAATGGTTCAGTTTAGCCGTGAGTTAAAAATAGCTGTCATTTTCTTGCTAGCCAACTTCTTTTAAGTTTTATGCTAACCAAGTTATTGTCATATTACATTTCAGGTTAATAGTGGATTCTTAAAGTTTATATGATCATGGTTCTTACCAAAATGCGCCATTGAATATGTGAGTATTCAGTAACAACTCAAGTTTCCTATAAAAGTGTTTACCTTTTGTGTACGCTCTTGCTATTCAGCGTATAAAATTGTTGCTTCTACCATAAAAATAAAGTATTGCTGAAAACAACCTGTAGGAAGTTTGGAATGCTTCTACAGTTTTGCTTTCATTATATATATCTCTATCTCTTTTGGTCAGTTATTTCTCTCAGACTTTAATTATGTAGCATCTCATTTATCCACTGTAGGGATGAAGGCGATGCAGAAACCACAGCAAATTGGCATGTCTATGTAACTGGACATAGTTTAGGTGGAGCTCTAACAACCCTTCTCACTTCCGAACTTTCATCTAGTCAAGTGTCCAAGTAAGATCAATTTGATCCCGATTAGATTTAGTCTCTTGTTAGATCAGCATAAGGGAAATGTTCTTGCAGCAAGTCGGATCACACTTATTTGATGGAATATCCACTAGGAATGTTGTGCCATGTTTCACTACATGGCGATATTATTTGTTCTCAAAAGTCTTTTACTTCGCTGCCAACAGAAGTTCACTCCTGAGTCTAAAACAGTTCACTACATTAGGAAAATGAAAATAAATAAATCAGTATGTGAATATGCTAACCAAAAAATTCCCGACTTGAACAGAGACCTGTGCATAGCTCGGTTGAAAGATGAACTCTGTAGTTCACTGTTGCAAGCGAATTTATTTAGCAGTTGACTGACATTATATCGAAAGTTCAGACACATAAATAGGCGAAGTTAATTTTGATCGATATGGTTTATATTTTGTTTTGATGAAAAACACATTAAAAAGGATGCTTTTAAAAATGTTCTCTATGAGATACTCACCTATGCACAATTTTTCTGTAGAAAAGAAACTGCAAGATTTCTGTGATTCTCAGCTGCCTATCTATGGTCTGTGTATCACTGCTAAATTCATTTTTATCTGTTTCCAGGGGAGTTCAATTCGTCCGAAGGCGAAGTTCATTATTTTCTGTAGAACTGTTCGATTCATAATAAGCTAGCTATTTATTAATCAGCTAGTTATTCATTTACCGGAACAGAAGTTGCACGGAGTCAAGGTAATGATGTGAACCATTTCCAGGGGGCTGTTTTGACAAACATAATCTGCTAGCTATTCATTAAGCAGAGACAACGAGAGCTATTCACGCATGTGACAAGTCATCTATATGCCAGTTTCCTATTTGAATCTACACTAGTATGCCGATGCTAGATATCTAGTTGAGCTAGTAATGATGGTAGTTGAAAAAAATATGGTCGGGAAGGGCACTTCTTTCTGATAGGAAGTTCTCTTTACCCATGCAGGTAGTAGACGTAACATATGTCATTTCATTCCTCTAGCATGCGGGCTTCATTTGCTACTACTGGTTCAGATGCATCCAGGCACAGGTTCTTGTTTATCACCAAGCTATGGAAAACACATTGCAAAAAAGCTTGTATGCATCTTCTTTTGGAGCATATGTTTTCACTTAGCTCGTAGAGGTGTACCACACTAATTCTATAAATGCCACTGGAGAAATTCATGGGAAGTGTGATGGCCCTATATGATGCTATGCAATAAAAATAGTAGTTTTGTGTATGAAAGAAAGAAGTTAACTTCATCCCATTTGAGAAGTTCTGTTTTTTGTGTGCCAAAAGTTCACTCTTTTTAGTCCTACGCTACATAGAAACTAATAGAAACTATATTTGTCCGGAAGTGCACATATGAGAAAAATAGCCAGTTCATTATATCTAAAAAAAATAGAAGTGGGCTCCATTTTGTAAGTTCATTTTCTTCGGTCCAAAGAGTTCAACATTTTGGATGTTTGTTTGGTATTCACTAGGAGTTCATTCTTTAAAGGAAATTATGGCCGCACATGGATTTTGTATTTGTTTTACTGTGAAATTCAATCCGTATGCACTTGAAAGTTCACTATTTATATATGTAAAATTCGCAGAAATAACATAGGCGGACAAACTGCAGTTCACAATTTAGTGTTCTGTCTTTTTACAGGTGCACATGGCAGAAGTTCACATCAACTATATTGTGAAGCTCGCCTCTTCTTTCCCGTGAATTCGCCTCGTCAATTATTTTGTCGCCAGTTCACATCGCCCTCGTGAGGAAGTTCACCTATTCTCTATGTGAAAATTTAGTTTTATCCCGTCGGGAAGTGTAGTTTGTCATCGGTTATTGTGACCTTCTGTCACTTCCTAATAGAGTGGTTTGCTCCTGACTTGGTTGGTTGGCATTTTCTACCATATGTTCAACATGGCTTTTTTTTTGCATTGTGTTAAGACATCATATACTGAAATCATTGATATAAATTATGTGTTCTCCTATGATATTCGGCGATGTAACATTAGTTCAAGCTTTATCAATTGCACCTTTCCACTCTCTGTGTTGTTTTGTTGTATGAGAGCACTATGTACTGTTTTCTTTTATTTTTGAGAATATACTGGTGTCCACTACTATCCTTATGATGCCCTTTGTTCGTACATGTAAGAAACACTACTGAATCAGAATCTTTACTATTGTCATCTGATTTATAACTTGAAAATCTCGTCTCTGACTTGCATATTGCCACTTTCTCTTTACATTATTCGTTACTTACTTTTATGGTTGTACCACGTGGAAGTTCTCCATTGATATGCTGAAAATTTACTCTTTGTCGATGTTACAGATGTAGAAAACTAGAAGTTCGGATATAATTGTGGAGCACTGCAGTTCGCATGGGCGTTGGCGAACATCCCTCGGTGCACCTACCTCCGCATCGGCGTTGGTGAACATCAGTGCACACCAAGATCCTCGTCAGGCTGAGATGTTTTTGCAACTGACTGGCTATGAAGTTCACATCTCTTTTTATGGTAAGTTCACTACGTGAGGGGAAAAACGTTCATTTAAACAGTACAGTAGCAAATATGTTGTGGTACAGTTCATCATTGCTCATGATATGCTGTTGGATGCTGCTGATGTATTAGCCGTCGTGCAGTTTCCATTGATGCATTAGCTGCACATAAAAACAATTTCACCTAGTTCACGTATGAAGTTTACTAATTTTTGTTTGAAAATTTATTGTTTCATAGACGGTGAAGTTTGCTTTTATTAAAAATGCAAGTTCGCTTGTCCAACCTAAGTATGGACTAGTATAGTTCACATTATTCAGAAAAGGAAGTTCGTATTTATTATCAGGAAGTTTATTCTGTCTACCTTTTTAGTTAAAACCACAAGCAGGAAAGAAATAAAATGTAGAGGTTCATTTTGCTTACGAAGAAAAGTTTACATATCATTTTGTAGAAGTTTTATTTCTGTGGTGAAAGCTTTGCCATAAGTTCACTGTCAGCCAATCTAGAAAAAATAGCATCTCTATTTATACACATAAAATTAATTCATATGTGGTTTATTTGTTCTTTGCTATGGAGAAGTTCACTTATTTGTTCCTGAAAAGTTCACTCTTCTTAGGTTAGCTGTGTGTATGTGTGTTCGCTCTATTCTCATATGGAGTTCACTCTTTTGATTTTATTTTGACCGTACTTGCTTGTGTTTTTCATAGCGGGCGGTTCACATGTTAACTGTGAGCAATTCGGTTATACCAAAGTATATATGTTATCATCAAATACTAGTTTGTTCGTGGAGAAGTTCGGATATTTCTCAGAGAAGGTGTAATCCATGTTTTTGAGAAGTGCACTAAATGGTCTGAACTTTAAATCTCTCAACTCATATATATGCTATGTTTCCTATTTGAACCTACACGCGCATGCTGATGCTAGTGGAGCTAGTAACGATGTAATTATTAGCATAGAGTTATCGTAAAGTGATCGACGTGCATCTGGTTGTTTCAGGTAAAATCTCATGTGAATTTGAGGAACCCAAACAAACAGATGGTATATCAGCCTCAGATAATATAATGAAGATTGTTGAAGATTATACTGTTACGCCTAATCTGGCTATTGCGTACAACAGAAATGATGGTGACAAGCTGGGCTGCTGTTTCAAGGTCACTTGCTAGCGTATTGAGTATAAATTTACTCGTGAACCGTGTCAGGCTGGGTTGTGAAAACAGATGCAACAGCTGGTTTGCGAACTTGCTCAATGACCTGTGTAACTATGAACTTGTGGCTGCTATGTGTGTGTGATTTTCATTTACAGATTGAGTGTTTTTTTATGATTGGAAATGTATTCCTGTGACTTGCACTTCGTTTACAGTACTTTCACTCTTTGATTTTGCTATTATGTGCACTTTACTTGGTTGTCAAGTTCACTTGGCTAGCTCCAGACAGTTCACTTTTCTTTCCCAGGTTCATTGGTACTTTTTTCGCTTGGAAGTTTACATTAAGTGCGCTGCGAGTTCAGCACAATTGCCACAAAAAGTTAGCCTTGAACATGTCGCAATTTTTTCTGTTTAGTTGTGGAGAAGTACTAATAATTATTGGTTTAACTTTTATTGTTGAAACTCAGTTAATGCAACTGGAAAGTTCAATTTTGCCATCCATGATATGTTTGTGTTAATGCATCACTAGTAGGAAAACCCTTATAGGCGATGCTTAGTTCTGTGGCGCACCGTTTAAAATGCGCCACAGAAAGTTATTTTGTGGCGCACCAGACACGGTGCGCCACAGAAATAGCTTAATTTTGTGGCGCACCAGGGATCCATGCGCCACAGAAATTTGGTGGGGCCAACCCCAATCATTGGTTTCACTATTTCTGTGGCGCACAGGATCACGTGCGCCACAGAAATAAGACATTCTCGTGGCGCATCGGCCCGGTGCGCCACCGAATTAAGACTTTCGTGGCGCATTGTTCCTGGTGCGCCCCCGAACTAAGACTTTCTGTGGCGCACGTGGGGTGGTGCGCCACAGAAAGCCTTATTTCTGTGGCGCACATGAGTTCCATGCAACTCCACCCCCCCCCCCCCCCCGTGGATCGCCTTTTTAACCTCTGTAAAAAATAAAAAAAATAGATAAAAATTACAAAAAATAAATCCCTTCAAGATGCCTATGTATTATGTCATCTTTTACCACTGAGAATTAACAAACAATAATTTCGACTTTTTTTGCAAAATTGCGTGGGAAAATCATCAAACTGGATTTCTGGTTGCATACGAACTCGAAAAAAAAACGCATAATATTCCCGGTTGGACAATTTTTAGAATCCCAAAATTCGAAAAGAGTAAAAAGTTACGGCCAGTTAAAGATTTTTTGCTGCAAAATACAAAAAAAAGAAAAAAAAATTCTGTGGCGCACCAAGTGCCCATGCGCCACAGAAATAACGTTCGAAATTTGAAATTTCTGGCGCCCACTTCTCCTTCATTTCTCCACTTCTCCCCTTCTCCACTTCTCCCCTTCTCCTCCTCTCCTCTTCTCTTCCTCTCTTCCACTTCTCCACTTCTCCCCTTCTCCTCCTCTCCTCTTCTCTTCCTCTCCTCCACTTCTCCACTTCTCCTCTCTCCTCTCCTACTCCGGCGACCAACTCCGGCGACCAACAACTCCGGCGAACTACTCCGGCGAACTACTCCGGCGACCTACTACGGCGACCACGACCAACACCTCCTCCGGCGACCACCTCCTCCTCTACCACCACCACCACCACCACCACCACCACCACCACCACCACCTCCTCCTCCTCCTCCTCCGGCGACCACCTCCTCCTCTACCACCACCACCACCACCACCACCACCACCACCACCACCTCCTCCTCCTCCTCCTCCTCCTCCTCCTCCTCTACCACCACCACCACCACCACCACCACCACCTCCACCTCCACCTCCTATTCCACCACCACCACCTCCGGCGACCTTCCAGAAAAATTTTAAAAAAAATTCGGCGGCCCCAGATCTAGATCTAGATCTAGATCTGGCCGCCACTTTTTTTGAAATTTTAAAAAAAATTCTGTGGCGCACCGGCGGTGGTGCGCCACGTAAATAAGACTTCCGTTTCGTGGCGCACCACCGTCCGGTGCGCCTACGTAAATAAGCTTTATGTGGCGCATTGGCTGGTGCGCCACAGAATCCTTATTTTTGTGGCGAGAATTCTGTGGCGCACCACCCATGCGCCACAGAATGTGTTTTTGGTGCGCCACTGATGAGGCTTTTCCTACTAGTGCATGTACAGGGAATTACATGATTTAGGTTACATATGTGTACGACAGTTCACTAGGACAACGGAGGAAGTTCATTACAAAAAAAACAGTTCAATACACACTTATTTGAGCATTCAAACTGAGCATTCTGTTGACACACTTATTGGAGCTTTGGAGGAAGTTCACTTCCATACTGGAGCAATTCATGTACTTTGAATATTCATGCAACTTTTATACCCCGACTAGAAGTTCACTAACAAAAATTGAGAAGTTCACGTACATATTGAAGCAACTCATGTACTTTGGATATTCATGAAACTTTTATACCACGACCGGAAGTTCACTAACTGATATCGAGAAGTTCACTTCCATATTCGAGCAGCTCTATTTTTATGGTTGGAAATCATAGGCATAGAAATCATTCATATGGCCTCTGATTGCGTAAATTGACCAACGCCACATACAATTAGCAATCATATAACTCTATTAATACCCCAACACACCACAATACCACACCTAATCAATCTAGATGAGCCAATTTCAAAAATATTCTCGTGTCGGCGTTATCTTCACTTTCGCGTATTTCAAAAATTAAACTTAAAACCTATAGAATTTGGAAAAACCTTTAACACGAAAAAGGTGCACCTAGTCAATATCTTTCCAACGCAATATCATTTGGAACATTTCGACAAGTGGTTCGGAAATAAGACCCAAAAAACAGTATGAAAAACCGAGAAGTTAAAAAAGCGGAATCACGTATTTTTAAATCTGCTTTTAAACCACAGAGAATTTGGAAACATGATGTACATAAAAAAGGTGCGCCTAGTCAATAGCTTTCCAATGGTATATCATACGCATCGATCCGATAAACTGTTTGAAAACTAGAACCCCAAAACTGCACGAAAATAGAGAAATCCGCGAAAACGTTGTTTTCTATATTTAAAATTAGTTTTAAACAATACAGAATTCGGGAAAACAATGAACATGAAAAAGTTGCGAAATTTCTGTACGAATCCAACGGTATATTGTATGCATCAGTCCGATAGGCGGTATGAAAATCAACATGAAAATAGTGTCCGCACGAATATGCAATTCTGGTATTCCGTCGAGAAGTTCACAAGTGGTTCCAGAGAAGTTTCAGATGCGACGGAAGTTCGCTATATTTTCTGAAGTTCACTTCAAACTAGACTCAAGTTTCGGAAGTTCGCCCTGTACAATATTGAAGTCCGTCGGGAAGTTCAGATTCAGGGAAGAAGAAGTTCAGATCCATGTACCGGGAAGTTCAGAAAGGGTTCGAGAATAGTTATTCTCGAACCGGTTCGAGAATAGCAGACCTATATATATATATATATATATATATATATATATATATATATATTGCAGGCAATGAACGAGATGGGGTAGAAATAAATCACTTACAGAACGTAGCAACTGATGATAGATTTGTCGAGCTCGCGCAGATTGAACAATCGGAACAATTCACTCAGATGAATTGTTACATAGTAATGTTTGAAGTGATGCTCATGTCTAACTTCCGCATAAATATAATCTTTGCCGGCGTTAGTTTTTATGTAACCCTTGTACCAAAGTAGTAGAGTTCTCATTTGTGGAGGTAGATCCTCTTCCTGCGTAGACTCGACGAGAGGCCCATTCGACACATATGTAATTACTACCTCACTCATTGGCGCCTCCTCAAGGCCTAACACTGCACGAAGAGTCATACCGATCTGGGCCGCTTGTTCTCTGGCACCCGTTACAGTCATTCCCTGTGCTACCGCAGTTGCTATGATTGTGGGGTCCATTAGTTCAGCATCCGGACCGACGGCTTTCACTATGAGCGGGGGGATCGATTGTTTACTTTGTTCCCCGAGCTGGGCAACGCGTTTCCCGCTTTTTTTACTTTCTAATTCTTTCTCGGCTTCCTCCAAGGATTTCTTCTCCTGCTTCTCCGCCAAGTCTTTCTTGTCCTTCAACATGAGTGCTTGCCTACGAAGTTCACGTGCATAGTCGTCAGGCAAATTCTTCGCGGCTTGGGACGGTGTGCTCAAAAATGACTTGGCCCACTTCTTGTCCTTCTCAGAAAATACTGGCTTGGGCTCGGGCTCTCTTTTCGCCTTCACATCCACCTTCCATTTCTCATACTGAGCAGCCGCGGCCGCGTCAGTTTCCTCGGCACTACGTTCCCAAGGCCTTGTGAGGAGAGGCTTCAGTGATGGCTCCGGTACCTTTGTGGTGTTAGGTACATAAGGGTCCGGGTTAATAGTCCAGGACTGCTTCTGCTTCTTCTCCGGAGGTGGATTGGGGGGCGGCGTCTGCTCACCCGCCGGACGAGGACTGGGGGGCGGCGGCTGATCACCTGCCGGAGGTTGTGGACTGGGGGGCGGCGTCGGCTGACGTGAAGGAGGTGTAGGTGAACCACCACCACCACCACCACCACCACCGCCACCACCACCGGAGGGGGGTGGACTTGTTGGCCTTGGCGCCTCGCCTGGAAACTTGATAAACTTCTTTTTCCATAGAATGAACTGGCGCTTGACATTTCCAAGTCTTCTCTACCCTTCGGGTGTAGCAATGTCAATCTCCAGGTCCTCAGACCCTGGGACTATGTTCTCCACCGTGACACGAGCATAGCCATCTTGAATGGGGTTGTTGTGGTGGAGTGCTCCAGGTAAACATGGTAAAGCACTGCCGATGGCTACCTTCATGGAAATGTTCCCCATTGGATAATGCAGATGACATTCTTTCATGTCCTTTACATTGTCCACGGGGTAGCGAGGAGGCTCCGGTGCAGTAATACCGATCGTCGGTGCATTAGCACTAGTCGGCGGGGCCTCCGTGGAAGCCACGCTGCTTCTCCGCTGCTGGCTTCCGAGATCCGCTAGATGATCTTCATCCGTCCCACCTGCCGATCTCTCTTGTACTAGTATATTTATGGTTTTCTTTATCTCATCGAATTCCGATGCCAACCGCGCCACAACATCTGTATCCCGATCCATCTTTCTCGTACGGCTTCTGTAACCGTACGGGTCATCGTCCTGGGAGAACCCTACTTTCCACGGAATGACGCCTTTGCCTCGTACACGTCCTGGGTGTTCAGGATTCCCGAGGGCTTTTGTCAGCGCGTCATTCTCTCTGTTGAACTTGATCTTCCCCTCTTGAGCATCCCTCATTGCGTCAATAAGGGCTTGGGTGGGTTTAAACGCTTTGTTCCGGTGAACACACATCCCTGTCTCCGGGTGTAGCGTTCCCCCATGCCCGTACCACCAGCTTTTGGCCCTTGGGTCCCATCCCTCTGTACCTAGAGGGATTCCTCGCGCCCTCAGGTCGTTCTCCATCTTCTCCCACTTAGGCCCCGAAAGGCGATACCCTCCTGGCCCCATAGTATGATTGTACTCTTTCTTAGCCACATTTTCCTTATTTTTTTCGATATTTCAATGAACTGCTCCGATTTATTTTGCCTCACAAATTATGGGCAATCATCTTAGAGTTTCTCATATTGTCCTTTGAAATCCGGAGTCTTGTTCTTGTTGACATAATCACGGGCTAGATTTTGCTTGAATTTCCGGAATGCGTTGGCCATCTTATGAAGAGCGAACTGTTTGACTAGCGAACTGTTCGAATTTGTTGTATTCCGGAGGTAGAACGAAATGTTCCATAAGCTTTTTCCAGCAATATTTTTCTGTTCTCTTGTCGACAAAACTGAAACCAAGACGTGCCTTCTTTGGCTCATTCCACTCCTGGAGGGTGATCGAGACGTTGTCTCTAACAACGGCTCCGCATTGGTTGATAAACTTGGTGGAGAACTTTTGGGGCTCCAGCGGCTTGCCGGTTGCACTGACAACCTCGATGGTATATGTTTCTCCTGGTTTCAGCTTCTTGGTTGCGCCACGCTTTGACGACGTACTCGATTTTTTTGACGATCCGTCCGAGGGCTAAAATAAGAAAGAGAGTCACGCGCGTTAGTACACACATATTTTTTCAAATCAGTAAGTTTGTATCACCAGAGGCTCAATGTATATATATACCTCGCCGGAGGTGGTTGCTACTTGCAATTGAAGATCGTCGTTTATCGACGTTTCTTCGTCATCATCTCGCTGACGGCCTTCATCTTGACCGTCAAGGTTCAGATAAGAAGAGATATCCTCTTCTTCATCTTGTTCGGTCGGCACATAAAGAACATCGCCGTTTATGAGGCCCATTATATGTTCTTCAGCTTCCGGATCATAGTTGGCCATAATCGGGTCAGCTCTATCGTCCGCCATATGTCAGTCCTGAAAACATGTAGTAAAAACTAATTAATTGTGTATATGCCAGCATTATCACATCTCTTCTACATATAAAGAGAGAGGGCGACGAGGGAGGCGAGAGGGGGGACGCGTATTAGATGTGTATATGCGTACAATCGACCACGCCTCGCAGTGACCGCGTGACCGAGAGACCGGTGGCGGTGGCGAAAGGGCGGTGGAGAAAGGGCGGCGGTAGCGAAAGGGCGGTGGCGAAAGGGCGGTGGCGGTGCCGAGGACAACACACATAACCCTCGCCGCCCCCTCTCGATCCCAAAAAAAACACCGCGCGTATACGGAGGGGGCGACGAGGGGCTCGCTGCCCCCTCTGTATATGCGCGGTGGTTAAGTCAAATTTTAGTTAAGTCAAAAAATTTAAGACAAAATTTTTAAGTCAAATTTGAGTTCTTTTTAAGTGAAATTTTAGTTCATTTTTTAGACAAACTTTTGTTAAGTTATTTTGTTAAGTTATTTTTGTTAAATTTTGTTAAGTTATTTTTTGTTAATTTAAAATTTTGTTATGTTAAAGTTTTTGTGAAGTTCAAATTTTGTTAAGTTAAAGTTTTTGTGAAGTTAAATTTTTTGTTAATTAAATAAAAAAAGGGATTTCTATTTTCGTGCTCTCGGGTCCTTAGTTGTGCTCAGTTTTCCCCAGCTCCTTAGTTTTTCCTCAGTTTTCCCCAAGTCCTTGTTTGAAACGCGCAGAAGCAGCTCAGACGGCAGGATTCCCGTTTAGTTGACCGTTCCGTGCTGACGTGTGGGGCCGCGTCGTGTGGGCCCGCGTCACGTGGGGCTGGTAGAAAGGGACCGCGTGGGACAGGACGAGATAGCGTTTGGTTGCACGTGAGCGGGAGCTGGGTTTTGTCTCTCTCGGCCCAAATTGGCATTTTCCCTTTTAAGAGTACCTTTTCCGCCTCCTTCTCTCTCGCCTTTTTTCACCTAATTAGTATCAAATCTAGAGAAGTTTGCATTTCTGTCTTTCTTCAATTATTATTTGTGCCTTTTGGCCCTCGTTGTTTGCCCAATATGGCGAGCAAATCTAGTAGGGAGCCCAATCTAGTACTCCATCTGGTCCATATGTATGTAGTTAAATCTAGAAGCAAATCTACAGGGAATGTACGATAAATTCACAAGGTCATATAGTAGAATAGGGATAGATAATAGGAATCCCTCCCTAGATAATAAGTTGCATTCAGCAGCCAAACATAGTAGGGTTCGAGGTTCTTCACAACACCATCATACTAACAACATAACAACGAGGGATCTCTAGCTAACAACAAAGGGATCCCAACAACAAAATGGAGGAGGCAGCAGCAGCACACGTCCAGGACTCCGCCTACCCCATCTGCCTCTGCCTCCACTTGTTTCTCCCCTTGGGAGCCTTGGGCTTGAGCGGAGGCATGCGCCCGGCGGAGATCTCCACCCGCTGGATGCTGTGGAGGTGCATGCCGAGCGCCATGTGCTTGGCGCGGAAGGAGTGGGGGTTCACCGACGCGCCGACCTTGGGGTTGGTGTTGCCGATGTTCTCGGCATGCGTGAGGACGCAGTTGAAGTCAGTGCCGCCGAGCCTCCTAGTGCGAAGGGGCACCTGTAGACACCCTTGGCGAAGTAGGAGACGTACTGGCCGACCTGCAGCCTCCGCGAAGCACTCGGCGAGTCTTGATGTCATGGTGCTCGTTGTCGCTGCCGACGTCGCTGCCAGACAGCTGATCCATATCAAACGGGAACTATTAGTGAATGAGTTGCAACGATGACTAACGTGCATGATAACAAAGTTAGGAAAACAGAGGCAGCCTCGGTTAGAGTGGACACGATTATATGTCTACAGGGACGGTGTAAGCGAACCAAAGCTCATGCACAACAGATTTGTACACAGAAATGGTTCGCTGAACCGTCCCTGTAAAAATCTGTGCCCACCGATTCATCATAGGCAAAGAAACAGATTCCAGATCTGAACTTGAACACATTCCAGATTATTTTGAAAATTAAACGGTTGATATCTTTTGATTCGTGCATAAAATAACTGATTGAGATCCTATGATTACTTGCATAAATTAACTGATTGAAATCCCATTATTACTTGCATAAATTAACCGAACGGCCGAACCCCAAATCAAACGAAATCAAGGAGGGATCAAAGCAAAATGGAATAAAATCGGCGCAAATATTAGCCCAATACTCATCCATCCACAGATCCATCTACACCAACAAAAATAGGGTTCAAAAAGGAATGGGGAACAAAAAAGGAAGCAAACCGTAGTTACCTCGTTCCATGGGTCCTCCATGGAGGTGTCGTAGGGGTTCGGGGGCGGGACGTACGGCACCTCCTCGTAGGGGTCCCATCCCGGCGGGATCTGAGCGCCACCGGCGGCAGCAACCTCCGATGCACCGGCGGAGGAGGCGGCGACGTCCGTTGAGGGGACGGCGGCGACGTCCGTTGAGGGGACGGCGTCGAAGAGGGAGGCGTCGCGCTTGGAGCCGACGGCGCCGTGGACGATGGGATTGGCATTCTCCTTGTCCATCTCGCCGGTAGAGGAGAGGGAGAGGGAGAGGGTTTTTTGCTTTGGAGAAGATGATGGGACGTGAGAGAGGCGGCGTTGCGTAGGCGAGTGAGAGTGACAGAGATAGTGGGAGGAGGCGTCTATAAAGGCAAGGGGTGGTTAATGCGACCCGCGTCCTACGCGTCCACCGCTGCACGTCTTGGACTTCTGCAATGCGACATGCGTCCACGATTGCACGTCTTCGACTTGTGCACCGCGACCCGCGTCTACGCGTCAACAATTGCACGTCTTCCATTTCTGCACCGCAACACGCGTCCTCGAGTCTAACCCTGGAAATTTAGATATACTCAGGTATAACCTCGAGTATTATACTAGCATTTTTTGTGTGCTCAGTTTTCCCCTTGAGTGCTAATACCGGCTAGTGCAATATGCTCAGTTTTACCCTCAAGTAGCTGGTCAACAGTACAGATCAACAAATGGAATTAACTAGTTAAATGAGTCATTTAATGTGCAAAAAATTCCGAAAAATAGTGGCACATACTCATGGAGTCTTTACCACAAATTGCCAGTTCTCAAAACATAGATAAGTCATAGATAAATCAAGTTTTACCACAAATTGCCACTTCTCAAAGGCCTTCTCAAATCACCTAGTAGCTATGAAGGTGCATGGTTTTCCACAATAAGCCCTTCCCAAAACAGTTTTCCCCAAAACATACTTTGTCTAAATGAGGCCACAATTCTCACACTCATGTATATTTGTATTGCAAATAGTTTGAGATAGGCCAAGATGGGTTTCATTGTACAAAACACGCATTTTCCATTTTTTAAATCTCATATTTGAATCCCTTAGTCTGTTTATTACATAGGTGCCCTTGGTTTCTTGATACTACTCAGTTTTGCCCTCTCCCTCCACAAATTTTCTCACACGTGCAACATTGCCCTGATTGGTCTAGCCCATGTCACGCGGATCGTGCCCGCCGACCGTTGATCGTATGATCTAACGGGCGGGATAACCCCTCTCTCTCTCTCTCGTCGGCGGTTACCTTCCACTCTCTAAGTATGCTAAAGGGCGGTTTTCCGTATTCATTTTCACGCGCTAAAAATTATAAACTCTTTTAGGCATTACTTTTCACGCAAAAAATGATAAACCATCACCGATTTGTTGTAGCCATTAATTTTCACGCAAAAAATGATAAACCATCACCGATTTGTTGTAGCCATTAATTTTCACGAAAATAATGATAAACCATCACCGATTTGTTGTAGCCATTAATTTTCACGCAAAAAATGATAAACCATCACCGATTTGTTGTATCCATTACTTTTCACGCAAAAAATGATAAACCATCACCGATTTCTTGTAGCCATTACTATTCACGGTAAAAATGATAAACGAACCAATATATCTATCTCTGTATTTGAAGTTTGGAAGGGTTCACCATCTAGTTATGTTAACTTTCGAGGTTTTGACCTGAAAACAAATGGGTATTATAAAGGGAAATAAAAGTTCAAAAAAATATAAAAACGAAACAATCTACCTATCTTTGTATAGAAGATCGTCCGTATGATTTTTGAGGTCATTTAGAGAAGGTAGAAAAAATCCCTTTTGAGAAGGTTGAAAAAACCTAACTTGTTACAAAAGCTGGTTTCAGTGAGACCTAACCAAATTTGGCATACATTATGCCATATCTATAACAACAAGTAATATCTAAACGGGAAAGTTTCACAAAATTTGAAATTTATGGCGAAAATGATGCCATACATGATGCTGTTTTTCGAGGTTTTGACCTGAAAATCAATTGGGTATTATAAAGGGAAATAAAAAGTTCGAAAAATATAAAAACGAAACAATCTATCTATCTATGTATAGAAGATCAGCTGTATGAAATTTGAGGCCATTTAGAGAAGGTAGAATAAATCACCTTGTTAGAAAAGCTGGTTTCGATGAGACGAAACGGCATGCGTTTAAGCAAAGTGATTTTTTCGAACATCTCCAAATGACCCCAAATTTGCCATACATGATGCCATACGTGTAACAACAAGGAACCCTATCTAAAAAGTGTCAAAAAAGTTTGCCCAACCGTATAGCTCTATCAAAAAGAACCTCACCATGGCGCTAGTATAATTTTGGGCTTAGTTACAAACTTTCGTTACCTAACCTTCAACACGAAACTTGTTTCAAATCACTTTTGGCGTACAAGAAACAAATCCCACCTTGATTCGAGCACCACAGCCTCCAAACTTTGCCGATGCCGATATCGGCATGGTCAGAACGGCTATGCTCGCCGCCATCTGCTAGGTCACCGTCGGGATGCACCCTCAATCTCGTCCCCTCATTCGATCACTGACACACCAGAGATACCGCCGAGGCCAATGCCGAACGTACATGCTGATGCCAATGCCGAACATGCATGCAGGCCGATGTGGGCACGGCCACGCCGCCCCGCTATGCTGGACGCCACAAACCACCGCGAGGTCTTTCCCTTCGCCACCACACTCTTCTAGCACCCATCTATACACGCCAGAAAGGAGAGACACTAGTTTTCTCTACATTGCTCGCGTTCGTGTCGGACACGGTCAGTCAAAGTTTTGAGGTAGTCGTCGATGTCGTCGACCATTTCTTCTCTTCTTTGCATGGTTAAACGCGTCTAGTTTATATCTATCTAATGCGTCTGGTCTCGCCTCATGCAGTTCTTTGTGGACGTCGATCTCATCTCGGCACCCCGCAGGCCACCTCCTCCGTGCCATCGCTGTAGAGCTCCGTTTAATAATCTATTCCTACCCGTGTATTGCCCCTTGTATCAGCGCCATGGCCCACTTGTCATTCGATATACCGAAGCCCCACTCGTGCGCGTTTTGGTGAGGGATACAACGATGCTCACGGTCAAACAAAGATGGATGGTCTGACGTGTCTTTGCGGGCTCTACGTGGCCCCACTAGTCAGAAGATAACGGCCAACCGTCGGGCAACCGGCCGTTACAGCATCTGTGATGGTTTCAGACAAGGTCTTGGGGAAAACTGAGGAAAAACTAAGGAGCTGGGGAAAACTGAGCACAACTAAGGAACCGAGGGCACGAAAATAGAAATCCCTAAAAAAAATGGGAGATGGAGGGGGGCGCCGCCCGTGTACTGTGCGTGGCGCGTGCCCCCGGCCTCCTCCCTGTGTGTGTGTGTTGGCGGCAGCGCCGACGCCGGCGGGGAAGAAGAGCGGCGCGCCGCCGGGGAAAGAGAGCAGCGCCGGCGGGGAGAGCGCGTCGGCAGCACGTACGTCGACTGTGGCGTTCGTGGCGACGGCGTCGAGGGGCGACGCGCCCGCCGGCAGTCGGCGAGATCGAGTCCGGGCGCGGCGACGACGTCTGGTGGCGCGGCGACGACGTCTGGTGGCGCGGCGACGACGACGGTGGCGCGGCGGCACGGCGACGGCATCGAGGGCGCGGCGGCGGTCGGCGAGGGGCAGCCTGACGGCGTCGCTGCAGAGGTTCCTTCGCGCGGAGAAGAGGAGAATGGGGCGCGGCGGTTTGGGCGTGGCGCTTTTATACTTGGCGACCTTTAGTCGCGGCCCAACCGCGACTAAAGGGGTACCTTTAGTCGCGGTTGGGGACACCAACCGCGACTAAAGGGTTTTTTCGCCGTGTTTTTCTTTCCCGCGCGCAAAGACCTTTAGTCGCGGTTGGCGAGGCCAACCGCGACTAAAGGTATTTTTCAAAATATTTTTCTTTTTCAAAATGTTAAAAATACATATAATATATCAATAAATTCAGAAAAATAAAACTAATTCATTTCAAAATCTTAAAATATAAATAATATATCAAAAAATTCAGAAAAATAAAACTATTTCAATTCAAAATCTAAAAAATACAAATAATATATCAAAAAAATCAGAAAAATAAAACTAATTAAATTCAAAATCTTAAAAATACAAATAATATATCAAAAAATTCAGAAAAATAAAACTAATTCATTTCAAAATGTTAAAAATACAAATAGTATATCAAAAAATTAAGAAAAGAAAAACTAATTCAATTCAAAATGTTAAAAATACAAAAAAATATCAAAAAATTCAGAAAAATAGAACTAATTCATTTCAAAATGTTAAAAATACAAATAATATATTAAAAAATCAGAAAATAGAACTAATTCATTTCAAAATGTTAAAAATACAAATAATATATCAAAAAATCGGAAAAACCCAATTTCTTCCCTCATCTGTCTTCCTGCCCCCCGCTTCCCACCAGTTCTTCCCGGCCACCTCTGTCTTCCCACAAGTTCTCCCCGGCCCGTCTTCCCGCCAGTTCTTTCCCGCATATGTCTTCCCGCCATTTCTTCACGCCTCTGTCTTCCCGCCTCTGTCTTTCATGGGCTTGCAGGAAAAAATTCCGAGGCGCAACTTCCGAAGATGCCGTAGGGCGTGTAAACCAACGACATCTTCGAGAAGCTGCGCCACGGGAGATTTTCCAACCCTTTACCCAACACTGTTAGAGGAGATGGAGTCTTTCACGGGCCTGCAGGAAAATTTTCCCGAGGAGCAACTTCCGAAGATGTCGTAGGGCGTGTGCACCGACGACATCTTCGAGAAGTTGCGCCACGAGAGATTTTCCAACTCTTTACTCCATCCATGGGGATTAAACTCTCCCTACCTGCTAGGTTGGCTTGTTGGTCTGCTTTCCAAGGCGTATCGATGCTCCTTTTATAGGCACGGCGCCGCTTCTGCTTTGTCTTGTTCCTCCGACAGGGCGTCGTGCGCTACATGCTTTATCTCATCGAGCAGTGCGTCCACCCACGGCGTCCTTATCCTGCCGACAGCCTTAGTCACGGTTGCACCCTCCAGCCGGGACTAAAGCTTACCCAAACGTCCTTATCCCACCGACAGTTTTCTTAGATGACACAAAAACCACATTTAGTCCCGGTTGCACCCACCAGCCGGGACTAAAGCTTATCCAGACGTGCTTATCCCACCGGCAGTTTTGTTAGATGATACAAAACCACCTTTAGTCCCGGTTGCACCCACCAGCCGGGACTAAAGGTTAGATGACCAGCTCTGGATTCCTCTTCTTCCCGCCATTTCTTCCCTGTCTTCCCGCCTCTTTCTTCCCGCCACTTTCTTCCCGCCTCCTGTCTTCCCGCTCCCATTTTTCCCGCCATTTCTCACTACATATATGTAGCCCGGCTTGGCCAGCATTATCACATCTCTACAATCTCTCATCACTCTCTCATGGCTTCCACCGCACCCAATCTAACCTACCAGCAGGTGGAGGAGCTTTGCGCCTCGAACTACCCTTGCCCACCGGGCTACCGCATCCCCGCCGGGCCGGAGCCTAAGCGCCGGAGGCGTGCCGGTCCCTCCCGTCCCTCAGGGTACTGCGCGCCGGGCGGCCATCACGAACCACTACTACCTCGATCTCACGCCGGAGCAGCGGATGAATCCCCGTTGGCATCCCGATAACCAGCATACTTGGGACGCCTTCTTCATCAATCGGCGTGACAGGGCGCTCGCCAGGTATGAGGAGGACGGTCTGCCTCCTGGGAACTTCCACGAGGCCGGCGGTCGGCTATGGTGGTACGGCCGGACTCTACAGAGCGTCATGGACTACATCACGGCCGGCGATATCCCCCGCCTGCGCTACCCTAAGTTCGAGCCACGAGCGCCGCCCGACGGCAGCGACGACGACGGCAGCGACGACGACGACGGCGACGACGACGACGGCGACGACGACGACGGTAACTTAGAAGGCGACGACTACCAGTAAAATGGCGGCGACTATGAAGACTACGAGTATGCATATTATACGCCTAGGCAGGAGTATGACTAAGTCACTCCAAATTTCATGTATCATCAGTGGTATTTATGGCATGGCCAATCAATTTCGGCAATGCTAGATCCACCAAATCCCATGCAATTACGGCTCCTCTAGTCCTTTTCCCATCATGCATGGATGCGTTCTTATTTCTATCTCATCGATGATAACCTGATTGGCAGACACGTCCATATGGATCATCCTGCAGCTTCATGTATGCATATTACACGCCTAGGCAGGAGTATGACTAAGTCACTCCAAATTTCATGTATCATCAGTGGTATCTCGAATCAATCGAATCATTCGAAAATGGACACCAAACACATCACAGATAATATAATTCACATGATCCATTCAACAAAGTTTGGTACAATAAATTATTACACATCATTTCTTCCCTTGTGTCCCCGCTTGCTTACGATTGGGCCGTATCCATGGAGCATCCTCATCATTTAACTTAATGCTTGGGTCGGTGTTCATTTTGAAGGGCGGAATTTCACCAAACATATTATAATCTTCTCGACATGTCTGTCTTGTCCTCCACTCCCACGATGTTTCTTTTCCCCGAAAGAACAATGTGGCGCTTTGGATCATTGCATGATGTACTCGATCGTTTTCTTATCTTTTCGTTTCCTCGGTTTTCTACTCATGTCCTTCACATAGAAAACCCGAGCGACATCTTTCGCTAGGACGAATGGTTCGTCAAGGTAACCAAGATTGTTGAAATCCACCATTGTCATTCCGTATTGCTGGTCCACCTTTACCCCACCTCCCGTTAGCTTGAACCATTTGCACTCGGAACAAAGGGACCTTAAATGAGGGTCCATAGTCAAGTTCCCATATCTCCTCTATGTAACCATAATATGTGACCTTTTGCCCATTCTCGGTTGCTGCATCAAAGCGGACACCACTGTTTTTGTTGGTGCTCTTTTTATCTTGGGCGATCGTGTAAAATGTATTCCCATTTATCTCGTACCCTTGGAAAGTCGTTATAGTCGAAGATGGTGTCTTGGCCAACATGTACAGCTGATCTCCAACATCACTAAATGTTTTCTCAACCAACTGCCGAAAGTCTCCATGTGGGCCTTCCTAATCCAGGATTCAGGCTTCCCCGGGTTGTCCGAGCGTAAAATATTCTTGTGTTTCTCAAAGTACGGAGCCACCAAGCTAGAATTGGTCAGAATTGTGTGGTGTGCTTCAGTCATAGAATGGCCGTCCATACATATCGTTGATTTCCTTCCGATCGTGCCTTTTCCACTTAGTCTCCCCTCGTGCCGCGATCGAGGAAGACCAATCGGCTTAAGGTCAGGAACAAAGTCAACACAAAACTCAATTACCTCCTCATTTCCATAGCCCTTGGCAATTCTTCCTTCTGGCCTAGCACGGTTACGAACATATTTCTTGAATACTCCCATGAACCTCTCAAAGGGGAACATATTGTGTAGAAATACAGGACCGAGGATGGAAATCTCTTCGACTAGGTGAACCAGGAGGTGCGTCATAATATTGAAGAAGGATGGCGGGAACACCAACTCGAAACTGACAAGACATTGGACCACATCGTCTGTAGCCGTGGTAGATCTTCTGGATTGATTACCTTCTGAGAGATTGCATTGAGGAATGCACATAGCTTCACAATGGCTACTCGAACATTTTCCGGTAGGAGCCCCCTCAAAGCAATCGGAAGCAATTGCGTCATAATCACGTGGCAGTCGTGAGACTTCAGGTTTTGGAACTTTTTTGTCCGCCATGTTTATTATTCCCTTTATATTCGGCGAGAATCCAGACGGGACCTTCATACTACTCATGCATTCAAAAAATATGACCTTCTCTTCTTTGGTAAGAGCGTAGCTGGCACGACCTTGAAACCATTCCGGATGCCGGTCATCAGGGTCTTTCAAACGTTGCTGGTCCTGCGGTGCTTCCTTTGTATCATTTGTCTTCCCATACAGGCCCAAGAAACTTAGCAGGTTCACGCAAATATTCTTCGTAACATGCATCACGTCGATTGCAGAGCGGACATCTAGGACTTTCCAATATTCTAGCTCCCAAAATATAGATTTCTTCTTCCACATGGGTGCGTGCCCGTCAGCTCCTTGCGGAACTGATTGTCCGCCATGACCCTTTCCAAAGATGACTTTTAAATCCTTGACCATATCAAATACCTCAGCACCAGTACGTTCCGCAGGCTTCGGCCAGTGATCTGTCTTGCTGTTGTAATGCTTGCCTTTCTTTCTTACGTTATGAATTTTCGGAAGAAATCGACGATGCCCAAGGTACACGTTCTTCTTACAATTTGGCAAATATACACTTTCAGTCTCATGTAAGCAGTGCGTGCATGCATTGTATCCCTTATTTGACTGTCCCGAAAGGTTACTAAGAGCAGGCCAATCGTTGATGGTTACGAAAAGCAACGCTCGTAGGTCAAATTCCTCTTCTTTGTGCTCATCCCACACACGTACACCAGGTCTGCCCCACAGCTGTAAAAGTTCATCAACTAATGGCATTAGGTACACATCGATGTCGTTGCCGGGTTGCTTCGGACCTTGGATGAGAACTGGCATCATAATGAACTTCCGCTTCATACACAACCAAGGAGGAAGGTTGTAGATGCATAGAGTCATGGGCCAGGTGCTATGGCTGGAGCTCTGCTCGCCAAAAGGATTCATGCCATCTGTACTTAGACCAAATCTTATGTTCCTTGCGTCAGCTGCAAAATCTTTAAACTCTCTGTCGATCTTTCTCCATTGCGTTTGTTGTGGGTATACTTTATGGGTATATCAACGGCATGGCCTAGATCCGGCAAGCCCGGGTGGCCCATAGTTGGTGATGAGGCATGTGGCCCATCGGGTGGCCCAGTTGCTGTAGATCCTGAAGGATGAAGTCCAACCCAGGAACAGGAAGCCGGATATCAACCGACCTACGAAGGAGGCCGGATCCGTGACGGCCCATTAAGTATCCGGATCCAGCATGTTCTTAGAGGAAGGCGGATCCTTGACATACACGGCAAGACATTGTACCGTAGTTAGGCAACTTGTATTCCAGCTAGGACTCTCCATGTAAACCCTAGATCCGTGCGCCTTTATAAGCCGGATCCCGGGAGCCCTAGAGGCACAACCACAACTCATTGTAACAACGCGAAAGCGCCCGGATAATTCCGGACAAGCAGCAGTAGGGCCCCGTCATCGTGCGGGTGTTCCGAAGCTGGGTAAATCGCGTACCACCGTCCCGTGTGCACTCCGCCCTATGGCCCCTACTTCTTCTCCCCCTCGTGAGGATCCCTCCTCCGAGGTACCGTCGATTAGGCAATGACAGTTGGCGCCCACCGTGGGGCCAGCGGCGTCTGGAGGCCGGAACCGGGAGGGTTCCGCGATGGGAAGCTTCGACGATACCATCGCTGTGGGGCGCGTCCTTTACGCCGGAAATCTGCCGATCGTCCCTCGGGATGAGTGCTGGATTCCGGCTAAGACAAACCCCGTCAAGCTCTCCATCGTCCCAGTTGGTGGCATACACATCTTCATCGGGGAAACCGTCGATTCCGACGGAAACCCACTGGTAAGTAGCGCTGACGCGACCGCCGTTGAGCGGGACGCAGTCGCGAAGATCCGATCTGAGACGCAGGAATTTCCCAAGGAAGATTCCGCCTTAGATCTGAAAAAAACAAAACCCACCCAATCCACCCCTGAGCAGGAAGTAAAGGTGGAAGACCAATGCAGATCCGCCTGGGTCTCCCAGGTGTTAGAGAAGCAAAGGTGTCACTTCGTGCACTTCTTGGCCCATACCGCCGGAACCGCCCCTCAAGAAGCCGGAGCTGGTCCCGAGCAGGTCGAGGCCCCGAAAAAGAACGCTGCTCCGGATCAGCAAGAGGCTGTCGGAGAAAGCGGAAATCCGGTTGAAGAGTCGATCTTGGGTAACCTAAGCCCAATTTCCCGGGATGCCCCCTCCATGGATACTGAAGAGTTCGATCGCAAGGTGATGGAATACGGATACGGTGATCAGCCCGAAGTTGAATCCTCCCAGCCTAAACAGGTCCTTGCAACCTTGGCGGCGCTGGATCAACGCGAATCAGAGGATGACAACACCTATTCCGATCCACATCCGTCCCGTGCAGGATCTCCGCTCTCACGGGAGCGTCCGCACAAGGAAGTGATGTCCCCAGAAGAGCTGGTTGAACAAGCAAGCATGGAGGCAATCGCACACTCGGATATTCTCAACAAAACCATAACCCCTGACGATGCCGCAGATCCGGAGGCTCTAGAAGCTAAAAGACAGGAGATGCTGGTAACAGCCCAGAAGTTTGCCAGAACCGCAGCGGCAATGCTGGATGAGAGGAAAGAGGCCGCGCACTTCGTGGAAAATTTCCACCAGCGAGAGCTTGAGGTTGACGAACAACTGGTAAAAGTCAAGGAACTCCAGCAACACTGGAAGGACAAGGTCACCGAGCTTCAGCAGGAGGCCGATAAAATCAAGCGGGATGCTATACCTCCACGCAAGATCACCTTCGCGACCCCCACGGAGAAACAGCCACTCGCACTTCCAAAGGATAACATGAAGAAGGCTGCGGCGATCTTGAAGAAAAAGACCGAGGAAATTGACATCGAGTACGTCCGTACGCTCGTTGCCTCAGCAATGAAGCAACAGAGCAAGGCAGACACTTCGCGCAGGTTGGAATCCAACCCGGAGCATTGTGTCTCTATCGCGCGAAGGACGCCTACGACAATCGCCATCACGATGACGAATCGCGAACTGGATCCTCGGAACGCAGAAGGAAAACCAGAGAACACCCAAATCCAATCCCCGTACCATCAAAGACACCACCGTCAGATCCGAGAAAGGAAAAGGATGCGATGTACACTGGTAGGAACAAGTACCGGAACCCTTCACCTCCGCCCAACGGACACCCGCGTCCTCCACTCCCTCGCCGCCGTAGTCCAGTCGGAAACACCAGGCCTCACGGTCCAGGTGGAATAAACATCCGCGACAACGTGCAGCCTCCGAGACACAGAGAGCGTACGCCGGAACCACGCCGGACCCGGGACAACGATTGAGAACCCGAGCCTAGGAGGAGTCGGAACGAAGAGCGCGACCCGGAGCCTCGCAGAAGCCGGAACGACGAAGGCAACCAGCACCAGGGTGAAGGCAGCCATCGAAGCCGGAGTCAACACCGCGAAGGACGGGGAGATTCGGATGGCGGAAGCAAGAGGTCACATCGGCCCCCTCACAGGTCTCCCTCACCACCACCCAGCAGTGGAGGCGGAGGTGGAGGCGGAGGAGGCGGCCGGAGATCTCGCTCTCGCTCAAAATCCCCCCGCCACGGCTCGCGTGACGCACGGGAACGTCTCAACGAATACAGCACTGATTACATAGGCCCAAAGTGCTTCGACAGGATGATTCGAGAGGAACCAACGCCAAGGATGAACCTCAAGCTACCCGGAAACCTGAAAACCTATGATGGCACCGAAAGGCCGGATACCTGGATCGAGGATTACTATAATGCAGTAACTTTTGCCGGAGGAACCCCTAATATCGCCTGCCGCATGCTTCGCTTGTACCTTGTAGGTCCAGCCCGGATCCGCTCAGCGACCTCGAGAAGAATTCCATCTTTTGCTGGTTCGACCGAAGACCGCCTTCGAAAAGCACTTCAGTGGGCACCTACAAAAGACCTGCCACAACAAGCGACTTACGGGCGTGTATCCAGAAGAAGGGTGAAACATCAAGGAATTTCCTCACCCGATGGTTGGCATGCAGAAACGAGTGCGAGAACGTCGACAACCGCACAGCAATGCACGCCTTCATTGGTGGCTTGCAGCGAGGAGGACTGCTGCGGCACAAGCTAACCTGCTTGGTCAATGCAAACAAACTGACGTTGGATGACATGATCACCATCGCCAGCGATCATACTGCCGCCGATGACGACGCAGGCGGAGATCTAGCAGCCACAGCAATTCCCCTGCATCAGCAAAAGAAGAACCGTGACAACGGCAGCACCAGCGGCACTAAGCGGAAAAACCCACCTGATGACCAGAAGAGTGGCGGATCCGAGATGGTCGCCATGGCTTTCCAACGCGAAGGTCAAGGAGGCGGAAGAGGCCGTGGCCGCGGAGGCGGAGCCGACAGGGGCCAGCAGCGAAGTGACGAGGTCAACGCTGCCGGAACCCGCGCTCCCCAAACATACGAGGAGTACAGAGACATGCCCTGCCTGGCCCACCTGGATCCGGCTACGGGGAAGTCCACTCACACTAACCGCAACTGCAAGTGGGTCAATGATCTGAAAAACGACCCGGAAGCAGGATACAAGCGAGCCCGGAAGCACCGCCCACGCGGCAAAGGAGGCAAGGGCAAGAACAAGGACAAAGAGGAAGACAGTTCCGAGGCGATGGACGAGGATGATAACTCGCCGGATCCCAAAGTAGGGTCCGCAGGTAAATCCAACCCCTTCGAGAAAAAGAGTGTGGGCGCGTACCACACCTTCCTCGGAACCCCAACAGTCCGCGCCACCAAGTCAGCTATCCGGATCCTGAACGCCACAGTTCCGGCTGTGCCGCAGTATGTCAGGTGGTCGGAAGTCCCGTGCACATTTGATAGGCAGGATCACCCTACCATTGTGCCAAAAGAATGCTACGCGTTGGTTGTAAGTCCCCGCATTGACGGGTATGACTTCTCCAAAGTGCCTCATGGATGGCGGAGCTAGCTTGAACATCATGTACCTGGAGACTCTGGAGCGGATGAACCTTACCAAGGAGCAGCTTAAGCATAGCACCACTGAATTTCATGGTGTGGTTCCGGGTAAAAAGGCGAATTCCCTTGGCAGCATCAGACTTCCCGTGGCCTTCGGCGACATTAATAATTTCCGCGAAGAGATGATCACATTTGAGGTCGTGCCCTTCAAGAGTTCCTACCACGTCATCTTTGGCAGGCCCACCTACCACAAGTTCCATGCAAGAGCATGCTACATCTACAACAAGCTCAAGCTTCCGGGTCCAAATGGTATGATTACCGTATCCGGAGACTACAAGAAGGCTCATGAGTGCGAGTTGGGCGAAGCCGCCTTCGCAGAGTCTGTGATATCCGGAGAGGAGCTGAAAGGCTACAGAGCCGCGGTGGATCCGACTGAGATGCAGACCACCAAGAAGCAGATCTCCGAACAGAAAAATTCCTTCAAGGCCGCGATAGAGGCCAAGAAGCACGACCTCATCGTAGGCGACAGCTCTAAGCAGGTTTCAGTCGGAGCCAGCATGGACCCCAAATAGGAAGACGCGTGATAACCCACAAGTATAGGGGATCGCAACAGTCTTCGAGGGAAGTAAAACCCAAATTTATTGATTCGACACAAGGGGAGGTAAAGAATACTTATAAGCCTTAACAACTGAGTCGTCAATTCAGTCCGCACCTGGAAAAGCACTAGTAACAGGGGTTATGTGAAAGCAGCAGTAATATGAGAGCAGTAGTAACAGAGTAATACGCAGTGAGTAGCAGTAATATGAGAGCAATGGCACCAGAAAATAGTTGATACTACTTCCAATGTCATATAGAACGAGTATATGATGATGACAGATGGACCGGGGTTCCCAGCTATCTACACTAGTGGTAACTCTCCAATAACAAGTGTTGGGTGAACAAATTACAGTTGGGCAATTGATAGGATTGAAATAGCATTAAGACAGAACATCACGATTATTAATCATGTAGGCATGTTTTCCATATATAGTCATACGTGCTCGCAATGAGAAACTTGTACAACATATTTTGTCCTACCAGCCGGTGGCAGCCAGGCCTCTAGGGAATCTACTGGAAATTAAGGTACTCCTTTTAATAGAGCACCGGAGCAAAGCATTAACACTCCGTGAAAACATGTGATCCTCATATCTAAGCCTTCCCCTCCAGCTTGTCCCAATTTCGTCACTTTGGGGCCTTTGGTTCCGGACATAGACATGTGCATACAACTTGTAGATACAATTTAAGCAATAAGTATAGAGCTTAAATCTAAGATCATGCCACTCGGGCCCTAGTGACAAGCATTAAACACAACAAGATTGCAAGCAACAATAACTTCACAAACTTTATAGATAGACTAATCATAATGTAACAATCCATCGGATCCCAACAAACACAACACCGATTACATCGAGATGAATCTCAATCATGTAAGGTAGCTCATGAGATCATTGTATTGAAGTACATGGGAGAGATGATACCAACTAGCTACAGCTAGAACCCGTAGTCCATGGGGGAACTACTCACGGAGCATGATGGAGGCGATGGCGTTGATGGAGATGGCTTCCGGGGGCACTTCCCCGTCCCGGCAGGGTGCCGGAACAGAGACTTCTGTCCCCCGAATTGGAGTTTCGCGATGGTGGCGGCGCCCCTAGAGTCTTTCTGGAGTTTCGTCAATTGGTATCGCGTTTTTAGGTCGAAAGGGCTTATATAGGCGAAGAGACGGAGTCGGAGGGTGCCTGGGCCCCCTCACAGTAGGCCGGCGCGGCCGGGCCCGGGGCCGCGCCGCCATGTTGTGTGGTGGCCCCCTGGCCCCTCTCCGCTCTCCTTCGGTGTTCGGATGCTTCCGGGAAAAATAAGATGTTGGGTCTTCGTTTCGTCGAATTCGAGAATATTGCCCGAACAGCCTTTCGGAACCAAAAACAAGCAGTAAAACAGAAGCTGGCACTTCGGCATCTTGTTAATAGGTTAGTTCCGGAAAATGCATAAAACATTATAAAGTGTAAGCAAAACATGTAAGTATTGTCATAAAACAAGCATGGAACATCAGAAATTATAGGTACGTTGGAGACGTATCAGCATCCCCAAGCTTAGTTCCTGCTCGCCCTCGAGTAGGTAAACGATAAAAAGAGTAATTTCCGTAGTGACATGCTACTTACATAACCTTGATCATACTATTATAAAGCATATGAGATGAATGCAGTGACTCAAGGCAATGATCTATAGTTGCTAACGAATAGATAACATATAGCAAAACTTTTCATGAATAGTACTTTCAAGACAAGCATCAAAAGTCTCGCACAAGAGTTAACTCATAAAGCAATAAATTCAAAGTAAAGGCATTGAAGCAACATAGAGGAAGATTTAAGTTTCAGCAATTGCTTTCAAATTTCAACATGCATATCTTATGGATAATTGTCAATACAGAGTAATATGATGAATGCAAATAAGCAAGTATGTAAGAATCAATGCACAGTTGACACAAGTGTTTGCTTCTAAGATGGAAGGAAATAGGTAAACCGACTCAACATAAAGTAAAAGAAAGGCCCTTCGCAGAGGGAAGCGAGGATTAAATCATGTGCTAGAGCTTTTTAAGTTTTGAAATCATATAGAGAGCATAAAAGTAAAGTTTTGAGAGGTGTTTGTTGTTGTCAACGAATGGTAGTGGGCACTCTAACTACCTCATCAAACAGACTTTCAAAGAGCGGCTCCCATGAAGGACGTTATCTCTACCCGCAAGGTAGATCATCCCTCTTCTCTTTTGTTTACACATGTATTTTAGTTTTATTTATGGTTGACACTCCTCCCAACCTTTTGCTTACACAAGCCATGGCTAACCGAATCCTCGGGTGCCTTCCAACATTCACATACCATGAAGGAGTGTCTATTTGCAAAATTAAGTTGCTTACTGATGAATCAGGGCAAAACACGTGAAGAGAATTATTAGTGAAGGTTAATTAATTGGGGCTGGGAACCCCGTTGCCAGCTCTTTTTGCAAAATTATTGGATAAGCGGATGAAGCCACTAGTCCACTGGAGAAAGCTGCCCAACAAGATTGAAAGATAAAACACCACATACTTCCTCATGAGCTATAAAACATTGACACAAATAGGAGATAATAAATTTTGAATTGTTTAAAGGTAGCACATGAAGTATTTACTTGGAATGGCAGAAAATACCACATAGTAGGTAGTTATGGTGGACACTCATGGCATAGGTTTTGGCTCAAGGTTTTGGATGCACGAGAAGTATTTCCTCTTAGTACAAGGCTTTGGCTAGCAAGGTTGTTTGAAGCAAACACAAGTATAAACCGGTACAGCAAAACTTACATAAGAACATATTGCAAGCATTATAAAACTCTACACTGTCTTCCTTGTTGCTCAAACACTTTTACCAGAAAATATCTAGACCTTAGAGAGACCAATCATGCAAATCAATTTCAACAAGCTCTACGGTATTTCTCCACTAATAGGTTTAAACTACATGATGCAAGAGAAACATGATCTACTTGAGAGCTCAAAACAATTGCCAAGTATCAAATTATCCAAGATAATATGAGGCATTTCTATTTCCAACCAAATAACCATAAGTGCAATAGCTTCCAACTTTTGTCATTGAACATTAAAAGTAAAACGAAGAACACAAGTGTTCATATGAAAAAGTGGAGCGTGTCTCTCTCCCACACAAGGATTGCTAGGATCCGAATTTATTCGAACAAAAACAAAAATAAAAGCACACAGACGCTCCAAGTAAAGCACATAAGATGTGACCGAATAAAATTATAGTTTCAATAGAAGAAACCTGATAAGTTGATGAAGAACGGGATGCCTTGGGCATCCCCAAGCTTAGACGCTTGAGTCTTCTTGAAATATGCAGGGATGAACCACGGGGGCATCCCCAAGCTTAGACTTTTCACTCTTCTTGATCATATATCATCCTCCTCTCTTGACCCTTGAAAACTTCCTTCACACCAAACTTCTCATAAACTTCATTAGAGGGGTTAGTACTCAAAAAACTTTAATCCACCTTGTCCCTGTAGTGACAAATTGCAAGAACTCAATAAAACATTAGCTACAGCTCTCCACGTCTAGAAAGCCTCACTTAAAGTCCACAAGAGACAATGCAAAAAACAGAGACAGAATCTGTCAAAACAGAACAGCCAGTAAACACGAATTTTTAAGAGGTACTTCCGTTGCTCAAATCAGAAAACTCAAAACTAATGAAAGTTGCGTACATATCCGAGGATCACTCACGTAAATTGGCAGATTTTTCTGAGTTACCTACAGAGAATCATACCCAGATTCGTGACAGCAAGAAATCTGTTTCTGCACAGAAATCCAAATCTAGCATCAACCTTCTATTAGAGACTTCACTTGGCACAACATTGCAATAAAATAAAGATAAGGAGAGGTTTCTACAGTAGTAACAACTTCCAAAACACAACAAAATAGTGGAAAAATAAACACATGGGTTATCTCCCAAGAAGTGCTTTCTTTATAGCCATTAAGATGGGCTCAGCAGTTTTAACGATGCACTCATAAGAAATAAGAGTTGAAGCAAAAGAGAGCATCAAAAAGAAAATTATAAACACATTTAAGTCTAACCCACTTCCTATGCATAGGGATCTTGTACACAAATAAATTCATGAAGAACAAAGTGACAAGCATAGGAAGATAAAACAAGAGTAACTTCAAAATTTTAAGCATATAGAGAGGTGTTTTAGTACCATGCAAATTTCTACAACCATGTTTTCCTCTCTCATAATAATTTTCAGTAGCTTCATGAACAAACTCAATAATATAACTATCACATACAGCATGCTTTTCATGATTCACAAACACATAATTTTTATCAAGCTCAAAAATAGTGGGATTAAAACTTTCAAACCCACTTTTACCAATAATATAACAAGATGATTGATCAATCTCAAAAGATATGGGACTCATAGATAATGTCAAGAACTCTCCAATCCCATTTTCATTAGTAGTACAATTAATAATATCAAGTAACATAGGACCATCATCTAGAGATTTATCATAAACATTTGCCAAGCAAAACTCTTTAGTACCATGCATTTCGACATCAGGCACAAAAAAAGCATTATCATAAGATTTGTCAAAGTAGCATGGATTATCATGAATAACAGTAGCATAATTATTCTCACAAGTTTTACTCATAGGGAATATTTCAAGAGAATCGACAGGAACATAACATTCATCCGCCTTCGGTAAGCATGGAGGACAATCAAATAGTGTAAGAGATAAAGAGTTACTCTCATTAGAAGGTTGGCATGGGTAGATAATCCATTCTTCCTCCTTTTGTTCATCACTCTCCTCTTCTTTTTCATCCAATGAGCTTTCAGGTTCATCAATTTCCTCCTCTTTTTCATCCAATGAGCTTTCAGGTTTATCAATTTCTTCTTCCATTGGTTCCTGCAAATTGTGAGTGCATTCTTGTGCATTAATGAGTCTCTCTTTATAATCAATGATATACGGATTATCACTGTAGCTTTCTATGCAAAAATTAAGGATAGAAGAGACATAATCTTTAAGGTCCTTACAAACAACACAAGTTTCATATTTTTTAGCAATGAAGGATTCGATCTCAGAAGCTCCCATAAACAAAACAAATTGTTCTACTTCTTCGAACCCAAAATGAATATAGCTATTCCGATTATAGTTCTTAATTAAAAATTCCTCACTAAAGCCACATTGAAATTTAAGATGTTTAGTTTCCTGTTGAGAGCAACAGTTTATATCATGGCGTTTAAGCAAGATTTTAGCAATTGTATTCAGTTTTTCTATCACAGCACTCATAACTTTTCTCGTTCTTGATTTTCTATAATTATTATATAATTCTATAAGCTCCAAATAGGTTGTAGGTTCTCCCATAGTAGCAGTTTTTAATTTTTCGATTTTTCAAATTTTTATGGATTTTCGGGTATATGAGGAAAATAAAACAAGACAAAAACAAACTAGGCAAAAGTAAACTAAACAAAATAAAATTAGACAGAAATAAACTAAGCACATATAAACTAGATAAAAGTAAACTAAGCGAAACAAAATAAAATAAAACAGAGAGAGAGGTAGAGTGTACTCCCCAGGTGAACTTATGAGTAGAGCTATGCCTCCCCGGCAACGGCGCTGAGAAAATAGTCTTGATAACCCACAAGTATAGGGGATCGCAACAGTCTTCGAGGGAAGTAAAACCCAAATTTATTGATTCGACACAAGGGGAGGTAAAGAATACTTATAAGCCTTAACAACTGAGTCGTCAATTCAGCTGCACCTGGAAAAGCACTAGTAACAGGAGTGATGTGAAAGCAGCAGTAATATGAGAGCAGTAGTAACAGTAACACAGCAGCATTAGCAGTAATATGAGAGCAATGGCACCAGAAAATAGTTGATACTACTTCCAATGTCATATAGAACGAGTATATGATGATGACAGATGGACCGGGGTTCCCAGCTATCTACACTATGGTAACTCTCCAATAACAAGTGTTGGGTGAACAAATTACAGTTGGGCAATTGATAGGATTGAAATAGCATTAAGACAGAACATCAAGATTATTAATCATGTAGGCATGTTTTCCATATATAGTCATACGTGCTCGCAATGAGAAACTTGTACAACATCTTTTGTCCTACCAGTCGGTGGCAGCCGGGCCTCTAGGGAATCTACTGGAAATTAAGGTACTCCTTTTAATAGAGCACCGGAGCAAAGCATTAACACTCCGTGAAAACATGTGATCCTCATATCTAAGGCTTCCCCTCTAGTTGTCCCAATTTCTGTCACTTTGGGGCCTTTGGTTCCGGACATAGACATGTGCATACAACTTGTAGATACAATCTAAGCAATAAGTATAGAGCTTAAATCTAAGATCATGCCACTCGAGCCCTAGTGACAAGCATTAAACACAATAAGATTGCAGCAACAATAACTTCACAAACTTTATAGATAGACTAATCATAATGTAACAATCCATCGGATCCCAACAAACACAACACCGATTACATCAGATGAATCTCAATCATGTAAGGCAGCTCATGAGATCATTGTATTGAAGTACATGGGAGAGATGATACCAACTAGCTACAGCTAGAACCCGTAGTCCATGGGGGAACTACTCACGGAGCATGATGGAGGTGATGGCGTTGATGGAGATGGCTTCCGGGGGCACTTCCCCGTCCCGGCAGGGTGCCGAAACGAGACTTCGTCCCCCGAATTGGAGTTTCGCGATGGTGGCGGCGCCCCGGAGCCTTTCTGGAGTTTCGTCAATTGGTATCGCGTTTTTAGGTCGAAAGGGCTTATATAGGCGAAGAGACGGAGTCGGAGGGTGCCTGGGCCCCCTCACGATAGGCCGGCGCGGCCGGGCACGGGGCCGCGCCGCCATGTTGTGTGGTGGCCCCCCGGCCCCTCTCCGACTCTCCTTCGGTGTTCTGGATGCTTCCGGGAAAAATAAGATGTTGGGTCTTCGTTTCGTCGAATTCCGAGAATATTGACCGAACAGACCTTTCCGGAACCAAAAACAGCGAGAAAACGAGAACCGGCACTTCGGCATCTTGTTAATAGGTTAGTTCCGGAAAATGCATAAAAACATTATAAAGTGTAAGCAAAACATGTAAGTATTGTCATAAAACAAGCATGGAACATCAGAAACTATAGGTACGTTGGAGACGTATCAACGCGCTCGTCGAGTTCCTTCGCGCTAACATGGATATCTTCGCATGGCAACCTTCTAACATGTCCGGAGTACCTAGGGAACTCGCCGAGCACTACCTCAACCTAAATCCGGGGGCTAAACCGGTGAAGCAAGCTATGCGACGCTTTGGAGATAAGAAGTGCCGCGCCATAGGAATGGAATTAGCAAAGTTACTAGAGGCAGGTTTTGTAATAGAAGTTATCCATACTGATTGGGTCGCAAATCCCGTCCTTGTACCCAAAAAGAATTCTGAAATACTAAGAATGTGCATCGATTACTCCGGCTTGAACAAGCATTGTCCGAAGGATCCGTTTCCCCTGCCGCGCATTGACCAAGTCATTGATTCGACGGCGGGGCGGAACTTCGTGTTTTCTTGACGCATATTCCGGGTATCATCAGATCCGGATGAAGAAGTCCGACCAAAAGGCGACCTCGTTCATCATCCCATTTGGCACTTACTGCTATGTTACTATGCCCTTTGGCTTGAAAAATGCAGGTGCCACCTACCAACGTACGATGCAGCGGTGCTTGAAGGACCAAATTTGCCGGAACGTGCACGCCTACGTCGACGACATCGAGGTCATGACCCGGAAAGGATCCGACTTGATCAGCGACCTTACAGAAACCTTTGAGAATCTCCGACGGTACAAGATGATCTTAAATCCGCTGAAGTGCGTCTTTGGCGTTCCAGCCGGAAAACTCCTTGGCTTCATCGTCTCTAATAGGGACATTGAAGTTAACCCGGAGAAAATCAAGGCAATCTTGTGCATCAAAAGGCCAACTTGTCTCAAAGATGTGCAACGACTAACTGGTTGTGTTGCAGCAATCAGTAGGTTTGTTAGCCGTCTTGGCAAGAAGGCGCTACCTCTGTACAAGCTATTGAAGAAGACAGACAAATTTGTCTGGGACGAGGCAGCAGATGCAGCGCTTCAAGGGTTGAAGGAAATACTCACCTCCCCACCTATCCTAGCAAGCACCGGGAGAGTCGAGCCTATGCTCCTTTACACGCGGTTACCAACGAAGTCATCAGCCTCGTCATCGTGGTGGAGCGACAGGAAGAAGGACACGAGTATGGAGTCCAAAGACCAGTCTATTACATCAGCGAAGTGCTGACGGAATCCAAACAAAGATACCCTCACTTTTAGAAGCTAGCCTATGGAGTATTCCTGGGTAGCAGGAAGCTGAGACACTACTTCCAGGAGCATCCAGTAATAGTCGTGAGCAAAGCTCCGCTGTCAACGATTCTCAATAACGTTGACGCAACAGGACGCACGGCAAAATGGGGCATTGAATTATCCGCCTTCGACATCAACTACAAAGCCAGGACTGCGGTCAAATCCCAAATCCTGGCGGATTTTGTTGCAGATTGGACAGAAGCTCCGGATATAAATCTGGAGCCGGAACCGGAGACATGGGTTATGCACTTCGATGGATCCAAGCAGCATCAAGGCTCGGGAGCCGGAGTCACCCCGAAATCCCCTACCGGAGAAGAACTGCGATACGTTCGCGGATCCACTTCGAAGCTACAAACAACATGGAGGAATACGAGGCTCTACTACACGGACTGCGCATCACTAAGGAGATAGGGATCAAGCACATTATTTGCTGCGGAGATTCCGACCTGGTGGCACAGCAAGTAGCCGGAACCTGGAACGCCAGAAACTTCGTCATGGCGGCTTACAGAGATGAAGTTGACGAGATCGCGAAGTGCTTCCTCGGATACGAAGTCAAGTACGTCAGGAGAGACAACAACACAACGGCAGACATGCTATCCAAGCTCGGATCCGGCAGGAAAATAATTCCGCCTGGTATTTTCCTGGAGCATCTACGGATACCCTCGGTCAAGGGCGCTAACCCGGAAAACCCAGATGTGGCAGTATCTCCGGCTAGAGAAGTGATGGCTATCATTCCGGCCTGGACGCAGCCTTTCCTGGACTACCTCATCGATCGAAGTTGCCGGAGGACGAGGTCCTCGCACGACGGATCACCGGACGAGCAAGATCCTACACAATAGTTGATGGACAGCTCTACAAACGAAGTGCAAACTGGAGTATTTCTCAAATGCGTCTCCAATCAAGATGGCATTGAAATCCTCAGAGAGATCCACGCAGGGGATTGCGGGCATCATGCCGCTCCCAGGTCCCTCGTTGCTAAAGCTTTCCGGCTTGGATTTTACTAGCTCACAGCTAAAGAAGATGCTGATAAGTTGGTAAAAACCTGCCGAGGTTGTCAGTACTACGCTACTCAACCAAACGCTCCAGCTCAAGAGCTGAAGACCATCCCTATCACCTGGCCGTTCGCGGTCTGGGGGCTTGATATGGTTGGTAAGCTAAAGAAATCATCTCCTGCCGGTTTTGAGTACCTCCTTGTCGCTATTGATAAGTTCAGTAAATGGATCGAGGCAAAGCCAGTGAGAAAAGCCGATGGTGCTACAGCACTCAAATTCGTCTGCAGCCTCGTGACGAGATTCGGCATCCCGCACAGCATAATCACAGATAATGGCACGAATTTCGCTCAAGGAGAATTGAAGGATTATTGCCATGACATTGGGATCCGACTAGACCTGGCATCCGTGGCTCATCCACAGTCCAATGGTCAGGTCGAAAGAGCCAATGGACTCCTCTTATCCGGAATAAAACCACGCCTTGAAGAAACGTTGCGCCGCGCAGCTGGAGCCTGGGCTGAGGAGCTAGACTCCATCCTGTGGAGTTTACGAACTACCCCCAACAGGTCAACAGGATTCACTTCGTTCTTCCTGGTATACGGATCCGAAGCTGTGCTCCCCTCCGACATCATCCATGATTCACCGCGAGTCTCCGCCTATAATGAAGAAACTGCTGACGAGGCCAGATAGCTATCTGTGGACCTGAACGAAGAATCTCGGAACTTAGCAGACCAACGTTCCACCATTTACCAGCAGAAGCTCCGACGCTACCACAGTCGTCGAGTTCGCAATCGCTCGTTCATGGCCGGAGACTTGGTCCTCCGCCTTCGCCAGGTAAAAGATCATAAGTTGCAATCTCCATGGGAAGGACCCTTCATCGTTAGCAAAGTGCTTCACAACGGATCGTACTACCCTGTCGATTTCCGAGAGCTAAAGGACAGACTTGCCAATTGGCACCGGAAACGCAAACGGGAGGATCCGGATGACATTTACGATGAAACAGATCGTCCTTGGAACATTGCACAACTACGTCCTTTCCACACTTAGCGTAGAATTACATACTTTGTAACAATATTATACATGATCAATGAAATAAAGCTTTTGGTTCACTCTATGAGTCATTTACCTCCTTTACTTGTTCATTTTTAGATCGTGTATGTTTTCCGACTAAAACCGCAGAGCTGGATATTTCCGCCTAGGCGTGTATGAAAGTTGTGATTTTCAAAAATCGTCCCTTAGGACGTAAGCTTAAGTTTTCTAGTGGAAATGTTTTCTGTTGCGAATTCGTGGATTCCTAGTAGTGATTTCCGGCATCTTAGCTGGGGGCTTGTTTCCGCGGTTATTGACGGATTGCCATTGGGCTTCGTCGCTGCTGGCGAGCGTTTCCGGCTAAAGGTCTTCCGGCTCGCGGAAGGTCAAGCGAGTAAGCCGGAAAAACATAGAAATCAGCACTTGCTTTCCAACAAAACGAAATATGCAAATAATATTAAAGGATAGCAGGATAAGTTGTTTCCGCCCATGCATAACTGTTTCGTCCCTAGCTACTTAAGAATTTAAAGTTATATTACAAACCCTCTCAGGGCCAAAATGATGCATTGTTTTTTCCGCAGGACTAAGTTTTTGCTTCTCCATAGCCGGAGAAGTTTCCACGTTGGCATCAACTTCTTCTGCGTCAGCCGGAGTTTCCTTTTCTGCGTCTTTGGCGGGCGAAGAGACATCTTCGTCTTCTTCCGCTTCAGCTGCAGTCGGAGAAGCAGCGCCACCTTGGTCCTTCGAGCTTGTCCATGTATACTGGCTTCCGGATTGGGCAGGCCTGGACTCCACTTCGCGCTCCTTGAGAAGCTCAGCTTCGAGGGGCTCGTCAGCAGGAAGAACCACCTTGTCGTAAAATTCATCATGGCGAATTCTCCGGGCAATGCGTGTATCATAACCACTAACTGCATCTAGCAGTGCATTGACATCCGCGTCCGGAGGAACACCAGCAGTGAAATAGTCAAGGTTTAGCTTCGGGTTGTGCGCCAAGCACATTGCCAAGGACATGGCAGCCGCGCCCCGTGCCGAAGAGGCTTGCAGATCCACCACCAACTCCGGAAGCACGTCCATCCTCTTGATGAGCTTGCGCACATCGCAGGTTCGGCTCTTCTTGATGTTGAGGTTGTGGCAGATTTTCCTGGAGGCGGAGATGAGGTCCTTGCAATCCTCTCCGGCCAGCTGCAGCAGGTCATCGCGCGGGAACTGGCTCCGACGTTCCTCATCATATCCAAGTGGATCTGGAAGTCGCAGTTTTTGATAAGTATAACAAGATAAGCGCAACATACGTACTATTCTATGAGTTTCGAAGGGTTTACCCATGAAGTCGGAATTGAGCAGATCCCAGCAGCTCTCCGCTATCTCCATATATTTACGGAGTCCACCAAGCTCCTTTTGCTGCTTCTGGATGGTATCGCTGTCAGTTTTCCTCTTCAGCTCGAACTCGCCTTCCTTCCGGATAAGCTCCGAATTCTTTTCAGCAAATTTTTTCTCCGCCTCTGCGAGTCTCGCCTCAAGATTCTTTTGAGAGGCGCGCAGGGTTTCCAGCTCGGAGGAGGCTGCTGCGAGGGATGAGGAAGCACCTATTCAGAAACATTAAAACATCACGATTGAAAGGCGGAAAATAATCCACAGGCAACCGGTAGTCAGAAATCAACCTTGAGCTTCGGTACGGTTGATTTTTCAGATTCGCGTTTTCTTGTTTGAACAGTTGGATCTTCTCCGCCTGGCTAAGGGTAACGCGGTGTTGTAGAGCAATATTTTTATGCAGCTCATAGTGCAGGGCCTGCTGTTCCTGAAAATTCAGTCAAGAGCCGAAGTAAGTTCAACAATTTTTTTGGTTAAGTCTTTCTGAAGCATCGCTGCCGGAAATTTTTCCGCCATGATGCTTGGGGGCTACCACGTAATTTAAATCTCTCTTCAGTTGGAATTTTTTCTAAGTATCCAGGCGCTAACTACTATAGTTTCCGCCTAAATACTTGGGGGCTACTGGGGAGTTACCTTTTGTTTGCAGATAAGCTTGTCCAAGAACTGACCGGTTTCTTTCTTAAAATTTTGGATCTCCGACGTCTCGGTATCCGGCTTGCCCCAGGCATTGTTAAGCATCGACATAAGCAGGTCTTGCTCCAACTCCCATTTTTCCGCCTCCGTTAGTTTATTGAAAAACTTTGTGGCATAAGCTTTGGGTGTGGAGGTAAGATCAGCCGGATCGCCAAAGTTCTTGGGGAACACGACCATGTCACCAGCGCTAGCTTCAGCTTTGTCGGAGGAGGTAGCCTCCGCTTCTCTGCGGCCTTGTACTCCAGCTTCATCAAGGGCAGGACCCTTGCCGCCGGAACTTTCTCCGCCCGCTCTGTCGCTACTGACCGGAATTATTTCCGGTGGAGTGGATGCAGCAGGAGCTGGAGATTGGTCCGCGGGAGGAGGAGACGGCTGTGGAGTAGCTTGAGGGGCAACTGGCGGAGTAGGAGTGACAGGACCAACGGCTGGGGATTTCTTCATATATTTAGTGATAGGCTCTTGCACGTTGGTCCGTGCGGTGGCGGAACTCGGATTCCTGCAAGCAAGCAAGGGAAAAAAGTATAAGTAACGAAGTTTACTAAGACAGAAGATGCAAGGTACTCGGAAACTTACGTCGCGCCCGGAATATTGGGACGTGAGTGTTTTCCTGCTGTCGCTAGCAGTTTGAGACGCTCGCGTTCCGCCTTCCTAGAGTCGAGCGGAGGCGGCTTGGTCACTTTGGGCTTCTTGGCGGAGGCCTCGCCGCTACCTCCGGCATCGGAGCCGGAAGTTTTGGCGCGGGGACGCTTTGAAGGCCGAGGGGCAGCCTTGCGGGGCACACGCTCCTCGTCATCCTCAGGGTCCTCCGGATCCTCCTCCGCCGCGTCGCCGCTGACAGGGACTCGGAGTATATTGCGAAAGTTTTCCTCCGCCAAAGTAGCGAGCTGTGGGGAAGACAAAAGAACAAGTTAAAACACTAAGAAGATATGAGAAGTTGAAGAAATGCGAGGGAATAAGTGCTCACCGGAGGACATTGGTCATGCGTGCTGATGTCTTTAACTAGTTCCGGGACCGGTTGGCCCCGACTTATCTTCACCAACTGACATGGGCATACCCTTCGGGTACCCATTATTAGTATACCTGGCTCGGCCCAATATGGAGAAGACCAAATATGGAGAAGGCCCAACAAGGCAACCCGAAGAAGTAGTCGACTAGGACTCTTGTAAAACTCTATGCTGGCTGCATATATAAAGCTAGCCAGGGCACCCGAAATAAAGGAGACCAACAGATAGACAAAGTATAGGCAACGTAGATCCGCCTATGGCGACACCCTGTAAACACATCTATGATCATATATTGGATTGCTAGCAGCACGTAGGGATCCTCCACCGAGGGGACCCGAAGCTGGGTACGTCGTGTGCCTAATCTCGCTCCCGGAATCTCCATCGTCGCTCTCTTCCGAAACCCAAGTCTACAATACGTAGGCATTGCCGAGGTGATCCTTCGTCAATTGGCGCCGTCTGTGGGGATCGCGGCGACTGGATTTCGTTATCCGGGCGGGATCCGTCGAGTTCTTCACCATCAACAACGCGTATACAAATCGACCTCAACAAAGCACCAGCAGCGCAGCCGATCTACATCAAAAAGCAGCATCGTTCTATCCGATCTACAACAATGAAGCCGCGTTGGCGATATCGCTCGCAGTATTGGACTGTGCCATGGACACAGCTAGTTGGTTGCGTGGATTCTTCGGCAAGGATTAGCAAGAGGAAAAAACAAAGAAGGCGAGCCTTTGATTGAGCACAGCACATGCATAGACCAGAAGCGGGATACAACTTCCAAGATCTGATTCACGTGTCTCGTCTAAAAATAAAAAAAAGACTGTTGTTTCACGGCGGAAGCAGCAGAAGCAAGAAAGAGAAGTCATGATGCTTCACGTCCTCCAAGATGCGATCGTTATATTCAGCTAAGTACTCGTATTCTTGTTTCTTCACGTTATAGTATTTGGTCTTTGATTAAACATTATTCATCTAACAAAGAAAAACAACACACGATTTTATCTCTAATAAGAAAATTGATTGAAAGGAAAATATAGATAAATATTTGCTCTGAAATTTGTTGCGAGGAATTTTAGATTTGTTTGCAAACGACGGCTCTCCCGAAATTATCCGTCGTGGATTTGCCAGTATGAGGTTGCTAGTGCGTACTTCGCCACCCAACATATAGATTATCAGTGCTATATTTTCAATTACACGAATTTATTTTGCCAAAAAATTTCTTAAGCTTGTACTATTATTATTTGCATACAGTTGTTGTACCGTAATATATAACTGCAGATCAGAAATAAGCTTCGACTACTTTGCTATATCGATCCAGTTCGTCATCATGCGTCTCGTCTTCTAGCCGCGCAACTACTTCGACTGCGTTATCTTCATCGACCACGCCGGTTAGGCGCTGCACGACTACATCAACCATGCCGGCCAGGCGCTGCACGATATCAACTATTCCCAGCCAGACGCCGCGCGTCTACATCAACTGTGCCAGCTGCACGACTTGTTTCAGCGACAACTCCATCGCATCTGATGAAAAAGCTAAGTATTCCTCTTTCGAGATTCAATTATTTATTTACTTTCATCACACCTGAATATTCGGGGGCTGCATCATTACATCATTAGAGCTAATTCACCCAACACTGGGGTTGTGCCATTACTTCGTTACCACATATATACTCGGTTACTTGGTGAATTTCTTTTCCTTCGGCTCTGGATATACTTTCTCCGGCTCAGTGGAATTATTTTCTCCGGCTCAGTGGAATTACTTTTTTCGACTTAGTGGATTTATCTTCTTCGGCACAGTAGATTTATTTTCTTCGGCTTGCTGGATTGTTTCTCTTCGGATTATTATTAGTTCACTCTTATACAATATTACCCAATGCGTTTTCCGGGGCAATGGATTCATTTTCTATGGTTATTACTGGATTCTTCGGGTCAATGGATTCATCTTCTATGATATTAGCGGATTCATCTTCTATGGTTATTACTGGATTCTTCGGGTCAATGGATTCATCCTCTATGATTATTACTGGAACTATTTTTTCGGCTCAATGGATTCATCTTCTATGGTTACTACTGAATTCTTTGGTTCAATGGATTCATCCTCTATGATATCGGCAGATTCATCTTCAGTATATGATCATATGTGATGGGGTAATCTTTAATATGGATTCATCTCAAGTACTTCATCTCGGATTTCATCCTTAATGGCCTTATTTCGGCGACACGGATAATACTCGGGGACTCGACAACGACTTCGCCCCGAGTAACAACTGTAACACGGTGTCTAAGCAAAAATCATGACATCACCCCAGCAACTCTCGGGGGCTCGGATATTTCTTCATCAATAATTTCGCGGCCTCTACTTTTGCTATTTGGTGGTTTCTACTTTGACTAGATTTCTTATCTACACTCGAAGACTTCATCATACATCGACTTCGTCGTGTTCAAAAAGCTAAGTGTTCTTTTATTTTGCACAAAGTTGATTATCGTTTACTTTCATCGCACCCGACACTCGGGGGCTGCGCGGCATATATTCACTTTACATATCATCGAATCTGAGCATCTGACACCGCATACGAAAAAGAGAGACAATGGAAAGATAGAAAAGTTTGTTTATTTGTGCAGGAGAAAGCCGACGAAATCGTCTACAAGAGATAACCCGACGAAATTGTCTAAAGGGAGAATTCGACGAAATTGTCTTCAAGAAAGAACAGGTCTCGAAGAATTATCTTCAAGAAGGTCCCGAAAAATTATCCGCAGGGAGGACTCGAAGAATTATCCTCAAGGAGGTCCCGAAGAATTGTCCTCAAGGAGGACCCGAAGAAATTTTCTTCAAGAAAGAACTCGACAAAATTTTCATCAAGGAGGAAAGAAAGAGAAAAAAAAAGGTGGACAAATCTTCATGTCCATTGACTCGTCATATTGTTCCGAGCAAGAGCATTGGTGATGCACCCGACAATATAGAATAACCAATATATTCGGCTGTCTCATCAAGCCCGAGAGAAAATAGAAGAACCCGCAAAATGCTCGAGGTATCAGCCGAACAAGGCACTTGACAAAATATTCTCAGAGCGCCAAAGTTGCGAACAATCTCTGAATGCCGCAAAACTCTGCGAAGGTAAGACCCCAGATCCGTTCTGTGTGGCGTGGCATCGCCAAAGACTGCGCTCTGCTACTTTTATCCGTATCAACAGATACGAAGAAAAATCCTAACGGACGCGTTAGGTACCCGATAAATATGACTGGGACTCGACGGAATGGTAAGACCTTAAGCGGCACCTGTCGAAGTTTACACCAGTATCCCAAGATCATGTCCAGGGACGTGATCTTGAAGTAGGTTTTTGCGGATTGCCACTAGAGCAGTTAACTAGTACCTGATCCGTCAGATGAACTAGCCCCAATTACCATTATCCCTGTACAATATAGATATGGATGTCAAATAAAAATAGCAACGGCCTCGGAGTTGATAAAAAGAGGGGCTGCGCCAAGTTGTTTATCGAGTAGTACAACTTGAGCCTATGCCTAGGTGCAAGCACCTGCTCATAGGCTCGGGGCTACTCTTATCGAGAGTATTGTTCACCCTCCCGATAAGATACAAGAAAGAGGAAAAATTGTGGTGTCGATTAAAAGCAAGTTGAGCCTACACCTAAGTGCAAACACTTGGCTGTAGCCTCGGGGGCTACTCCCATCGGGAGCGCTGGTCGCGCACCCGATAGAAAAATAACTTCGACAATATCTATGACAATCAAGCTTTGTAGACTCAACTCGATTCTACGACTCGAGTGGAGCCTACTCCCATCGGGAGCACATGGATTTCATCAAATCCTCCAGAAATATAGTTAAGTTCTTCATCGAGTAGTACAACTTGAGTCTATGCCCAAGTGAAAGAACTTGCACATAGACTCGGGGGCTACTCCCATCGGGAGCGCTGCCGCGCACCCGATAATTTCAAGAATCGTCGACATCATCTACGCTACACATGATCTACGACATGGACCTCGCCTTATATTTTCTTTGACTCCGAAAATGGTTATGCTTGGAGTTTCTACGCAAGTCTTCGACTTCCCTATAAACTCGGGGGCTACTGACATGGGCATACCCTTCGGGTACCCATTATTAGTATACCTGGCTCGGCCCAATATGGAGAAGACCAAATATGGAGAAGGCCCAACAAGGCAACCCGAAGAAGTAGTCGACTAGGACTCTTGTAAAACTCTAGGCTGGCTGCATATATAAAGCTAGCCAGGGCACCCGAAATAAAGGAGACCAACAGATAGACAAAGTATAGGCAACATAGATCCGCCTATGGCGACACCCTGTAAACACATCTATGATCATATACTGGATTGCTAGCAGCACGTAGGGATCCTCCACCGAGGGGACCCGAAGCTGGGTACGTCGTGTGCCTAATCTCGCTCCCGGAATCTCCATCGTCGCTCTCTCCCGAAACCCAAGTCTACAATACGTAGGCATTGCCGAGGTGATCCTTCGTCACCAACGTCTTGAATCTCCTCTTGAGAGAGTCAGCCGGAAGATCATGGCGAGTAACCCGGAGGAGATCATCCGCCCCAGTATAAGCGCACATTAGGCGTGCGTTGTAGCGCAAAGGCTGGATTCTCCGGGTAAACCAGCTGAGGGTGAGCTGGGCTCCGGTTAGTCCGTCGTGAACTAACCAGGAAATCCTCCGCGCGGCCTTCTCCAATATTGGCGTTTGGGCAAGCGTGGGGATGAAGCTCCAGCTCGCCAATTCTTCCGGAGGCTTGTTGCGGAAGGGCGGAAGTCCGTCGTGGACACTCGGAACTGTTGCATTCTTCACATAGAACCATCCGGCGTTCCAATACCGGACGGACTCGTGGGAATCGTGAGGCGGATACATGCGGCCGGAGCGGAGCATGAATGTCATACTTCCGCAGTTCAACATGGCCTTGTCCTTCGTCTCCTTCTTCACTCGGAAAAAGAACTGCCATAATTTGACATCGGATCGGATCCCAAGATGCCCCTCGCAAAGAGTTGCGAAGTTTGAGAGCAGGAGGTAGGAGTTGGGGCAAATATTATGGGGCTGGAGCCCATACGTGTCGAGGATGGAGAGGAAGAACTCTGAGCAAGGGAGCGACGAGCCGCGCTCAACCCACGCCTTTGTCATGACTCGTTCATCCGCGTCAGGTTTGGGGACGTCGGAATCGCGCGTGAAACTCCAGTGCTCGGAGATCATGCCTTCGTTTTGGAGCTCTCTAAGCTCCGCGTCTGTGGTCTCGCAGGGCCACCATTGACCCCTCACCCCTTCACGACTCCGGGCCTTGGAAGCCCTCTTGTTTTCCGCTTCCTGTACCTTGGCTGCCATTCTAGCTTGGCCTTGGAGCTCTTCTTCGAGTTCTTGAGCTGTTGGGATCCGGCCTAGTAAAGTACTGGAAGAGGCGGAGAATGGTTGAGCAAGCCTAATGTCGGAAACATATGGTGGTAGATACGCGATGGGATCCGGGCAAATTGGTTCCACGGCACTGGGATCCGGGCTACTCGGAGAACTACCAGTGCAGTGAGGAGAACCATGAGGCATGCTTCCGGCTGCACCCATGCGAGCTAAGTTGAGTAACCGGAGAATCTACACTACGACTACTTCTTCTTCTACGAGACTGGTGCACGTACCATTAATGGCGCGGCGGTCCGGCGAAGCACCGGCGAGGTGGAGGTCGCTGAACTAGTGGTTTCGAGCTTCCGATGACCACGAATTGGCGGCGGAGACGATTTCTTGATCAACCGTGGCGATTTCGGTTCGAGGAGGGGCTTGGAATGGCGGCGCGCGAAGCTCCCGTGAGAAAGGCTCACCGGAGTCGAGATCTGTTGGGCGGCGCGGCGTGAGGAGGAAGATGAAGTGGTGAGGGTGCGGTGAAAGAATGAAGAATTACCGAGCCGCGGGGTATTTATAGACCACGCGCGGAGATTCGGGATTCGGATCCAACGTGGAAATGGAACGGTCGCACCGTTGGATGGTTAACACGTGTCTTAGGTCAAGTGCGGTAAAGCGACGTGGAGGTAACTTAACCATGCGCTCCCGAAATTTCCGGCTAAAGATTCACATCTTCGAAAATTTAGCGCGGAAAATAAGGAAGTTGTGCGCGGGGAAAGCGAAATCTCCGTTGCGTTACCAATTCTGAAGACGAGAAGCTTTCAGGACAGATGAACCCGGAAACAAGTAAAAGTTTTGAAGCTCTTCGAGATTCTCTTCGGATCCAAGTTAATGAAGTAGGAGGAATGATGAATCTCGGAGAACTTCGGGGGCTACTGTTGTGGGTATACTTTATGGGTATATCAACGGCATGGCCTAGATCCGGCAAGCCCGGGTGGCCCATAGTTGGTGATGAGGCATGTGGCCCATCGGGCGGCCCAGTTGCTGTAGATCCTGAAGGATGAAGTCCAGCCCAGGAATCTCAACCGACCTACGAAGGAGGCCGGATCCGTGACGGCCCATGAAGTATCCGGATCCAGCATGTTCTTAGAGGAAGGCGGATCCTTGACGTACACGGCAAGACATTGTACCGTAGTTAGGCAACTTGTATTCCAGCTAGGACTCTCCATGTAAACCCTAGATCCGTGCGCCTTTATAAGCCGGATCCCGGGAGCCCTAGAGGCACAACGACAACTCATTGTAACAACGCGAAAGCGCCCGGATAATTCCGGACAAGCGGCGAGTAGGCCCTGTCATCGTGCAGGTGTTCCGAAGCTGGGTAAATCGCGTACCACCGTCCCGTGTGCACTCCGCCCTATGGCCCCTACTTCTTCTCCCCCTCGTGAGGATCCCTCCTCCGAGGTACCGTCGATTAAGCAACGACAGCGTTCCATCTGCGGGGTGTCTCAACTCCCCGTCCGACTTACGGTCCTCTTTGTGCCATCGCAACAACTTGGCATGCTCTTTGTTCCTGAACAGACGTTTCAACCGTGGTATTATAGGAGCATACCACATCACCTTGGCGGGAACCCTCTTCCTGGGTTTCTCGCCCTCAACATCGTCACCAGGGTCATCGCCTCTAATCTTATAACGCAATGCAGTGCATACCGGGCATTCATTCAAATTCTCGTATTCACCACGGTAGAGGATGCAGTCGTTCATGCATGCATGTATCTTCAGAACCTCTAAACCTAGAGGGCAGACAACCTTCTTTGCTTCGTACGTACTGACGGGCAACTCGTTATTCTTTGGAAACATATTTTTCATCATTTTCAGCAAATTTTCAAATCCCGAGTCAGATAGACCTTCCTGTGCCTTCCATTTCAGCAAATCCAGTGTGCAGCCCAGCTTTTTCAGGCCATTATCGCATCCGGGGTACAGCGACTTTATGTGATCCTCTAACATGCGATCCAAATTCTTCCTCTCCTTTTCAGTTTCGCAGCCTCTCCGTGCATCAGCAATGGTCCGATCATCAGCGGGCTCATCACGTGCCTCTTCTTCACCTTCACCTTCCCCTTCACCTTCCCCTTCACCTTCCCCACCTTCAGCATCCTCCATGAAAGTATCACCGAAATGATCAAGATAGTTGTCATCGATGAAATCATCCCCTTCTTCATCTTCTTCCATTATAACCCCTCTTTCTCCATGCTTGGTCCAACAATTATAGCTTGGCATGAAACCCTGCCGAAGCAGGTGCAGGTGAACGTCTCTTGAGGAAGAGTAACCCTTCTGATTCTTACAGGCAACACATGGACAGATAACAAAACCCCCTGCTTGTTCGCATTAGCCACTACGAGGAAATCTTTCAAACCCGTAATGAACTCGCCAGAGAGTCGGTTACCGTACATCCATTGCCGATTCATCTCTGCATTATTATAATATAAAATATGTAATTAACCATCATGCATTTGTTAAACTAACTAGCTAGAAACAATAGAAATTAAACAATGAACTACACACATGCATATTTTATCAATGACACATGAAAGGTTCAAGTTGCTAACCGCGATCGAGGAGGAAAAAATAAATGAGGAAGCTCAAGTGTGGCTTGGACACTTCATATCATGTTTGTTTCATACTCTTGGGGCATTTCATCAAACACCTTGTGTGCATAAGAGGAACCAAAAGCAAACCTAACACCCCCTTGTGAAGTTTGTGAAGAGAAGTGACACCAAATGGCTAAGTGCAGTGAGCTGAGGTCCTTTTATAGGGATGGGCCTTTAGTCCCGGTTGGCCTGGCCAACCGCGACTAAAGACCTTCGGGCCAGGCCTCAGGACCTTTAGTCGCGGTTGGCCTGGCAAACCGCGACTAAAGCCCCTCCCGTCCACCAGCTAGCCACCGAACGCGTTGGGCCCAGGTCTTTAGTCGCGGTTCGCCTCCCGAACCGCGACTAAAGACACCTTTAGTCGCGGTTCCTATATTTTCGCGACTAATGGGGTGGACGGAAGCCTCTTTTTCTACTAGTGTCATCATGCATGCATGCCCAATTAATTTCTGTAAAATCCTATTATTGGATGTAAAGTGTATGTGCAAGCAATGTACTTGACTGAAATAGTGATTGGCAATTTAGATCATTGATTACATTGCATTTAAACCTATGCTCCTCCATTAAGTCTGAGAAGGACGGACGAACAAACACTGTTCTATTGGACACCGGGTTATTTTCATGACATATGTAGCTGATGTTTGCATTTGGAACTAATGAACCCTAAAAGTGGATATCTAGCAAAATATAATAGTGTACCTGTGTGAATCCGATCCGTACCGTTAGTGGAGCGACCTGCATACTATTTGCTTTTCCTAATTTATACTTGGTTACGCTCGCCTTGCTTAAATTGAGTGCCTTAGTTGGGACATCTAGCTAATCAGCGAGTGGCAGTACAGGATTGTAGTTGGGCAACAGAGTTAATTTAATCTTACATTAGTATGAATTCGAAGCAAGCATTTTGTATGGATTGACTGTTTTAGTTGCGCGTTTGATGGAGTGGATGAGATTTTTGAGCATTGGTAACCTTTTGTCGTAAGCTGCAAACTTTGTTTTTGTTTTCGTTTCTTCTGCCAACCTTGTGTATTTGTAGTTATATGTTGATCAGCAAAACTGAACCTTCCTATTGGACTTTTTATGTGCTGCTACTAATTTAGTGCCCCGCTGCGTCACCTCATTTGAAAACAATGGACAAGACTAATAATGCTGAAGATTTCGTGTTGAAACAAAAGGTAAGGCGCGCGGTCAAAATGATCTCATTCTTTCGGAAACGGAGAAGAAAACACTATTTCACCATTAGACTGAAGCGTGCCCTCGAACATGTCGTGCTCCCATGTACGAGTGGCTTTTGATGTGTGTTGTGTCAAGCAATTATTGTGATATCTACAAGGTCAGCTGATATGGACAACTGGAGCTGGATTGGCAGACCAAGTGTGCTTTGCTGTTATTCATGGCAGTAAGCTAGCCAAAAAATGCTAAACACTGGAGTTAGGTCTCACTTTCACCCAGTTAACGAGGCTCTAGTCTCGTACGACCACGAGTACTTATCTATATCGCTGAGTGATTATTCGTGGTAGTAATAAAAAGCGAGAACAAAAAACAAAAAATTCGGGATTCTAGTTTCACTTTCACCCAGTTAACCGGGCTCTTGTGATACCGAATTTTCTTTTACTATCGGTATTGCGACATGAATCGTTCACTGGATTCGAATAAACGCCCAAAGCCATTTTTTGCTGCATGCCACATGAGCAGCTAGCACACCTGCGCACTCGTCAGCTACATGGCCGGCGCCCGCGCGGAAGACGACATCAGGAAATTATACGGCCGATCAATCAAAAATCGACGGCGCGAAATGTAAGAATTGGCCACGTCGAAATCTACAGGATTCACAGGCAGATACGTCGATCGTCTCGAATTATACGGCCGCGTCCTCTTTTCACATTTTACGTTGGTTTTTGCTACGGACCTCCACGGTCCACGGGGAGATTGGCTCCGGCCAGCGAGCCGTGCGGCGTGGCGGCTAGCGACGATGTACGGCGACAAAGGGCGGTGCGGCCGCAGGAATTAAAAGGAAAGCTGCTGGTACGGGAAGCGGGCCTCTGCCAGTTCTATCTCTGACCCGCTCGCTCCCTGCTCCGGTTTGGCTCGTCGGAGCAGAGCCTTCCCTTCCTCTTAGAACATCTCCACCGACGGCTTCAACGGTATATTGGCGCTGGTATCAAAAATAGAAGCGCACCGGCACGTACCAGTCCCTTGGCGAAAGGCGCGAATTAAGCGCGTCGGCGCCTCGCGGCACGACGGTTTTCGCGGGTAGTGGTGCCTGTCAGCGAGAGGACGCGACGGTTCGCATCGGAAGCGACGCGAGAAGGTTGGTCGTCGATGTTTAATGGTCTCCCATGCGAAAACCGAGGCGACGACGAGGGCGGCGACTAGCCACGCGGCGTCCACCCGCCTCCCCCACGTGCCTACGCCGCCGTAAATACGGGTAGTTGGCACCCCTATTAGTACGTATGCCGTCCACCGCCGCGGCGCTATCCTCTCATGTTCACCACCGTAGGCGCGCTATCCTCTCTCGTCTCCACCGCCGCCGCTGCGCCATCCTCTCCTCTCCACCACAAAAATGCCACGCCGGCTCCGCACGACGTACTCCATACTTGGCCTCAACGGTTGCGCATTGTCTGCGGCGCCTCAACCACCACCGTAGCCGCGGCCGCCGCAGCCCGACGCCGACTACAGCTCCGACGATGCAGTTGACCCACGGTACCCGGTGTGGGACGAGGCATACTTGCAGAAGCAGAAGCTGAGGCGGTGGAGGAGGCGGCGCAGTGGGGCGAGCAGCCATAGGCCCCCGTCGACCCGGAGCAGGCGGCGATCCTGGCGTCGTTGAACGCGCAGCGTTTCCGGAGGTTGAAGGAGGAGGAGCAGGAGTTCTTCAACGACGCGAACCTGGAGCACGCCGTCGAGATCTCGCGCCAGCGGGCGGCCACGGAGCGGAGCGACAAAAGCTCATCGAGCTGGACGCTCATCGCCACGCCGAGGCGTTCGCCCGCGAGCAAGCGAGGCTCGCCCAGAACGAGGCGTCTCGACAATGGCTGGCGTTCTCGACAATGGCTGGCAGCGCTGAGGGGACAACACCGTCGGCAAGATCCTCCGACGCCGGACGCCATGCTCCACCGTCAGATGCGCGAAGCAAGGGCGGAGAGGTGGGCACGGACGCAGGCGACAAAGGGGAAAAACGACGATGAGGCATGCCCGTCGCGCGCCCCAACCGACGGCCAGTAGATTCGAGTTAAGTTTAAGTTTTATTTAGGTTTAAAATTCGAATAACTTTTGTATAAATTTTATATGAATTTTGTATGAATTTTGGTTTTTAATGTAATTTCAAATTTAAATTTCTATTGGAGATACAGTATGAAGGGGCGCCGGTGTGGAAACAGCATCCCCAAATAAACGATGCTCTGTCTGACAACTGATTTCTATTAAGTCTAGTCGCTCTTTGTAATGGCTCCATCTTAAAGCTCTAATATTCATGGCACGCTCGTATGAGGGGAGCGTCATTTTCCACGGCCTTAGAGCATGTTAGCAGATCCAAAACCCTAAACCCTAAAAGCAGCTATCCAAGCCACCCAAAGCATATATCCCGTTTGAAAAAGAACGCGCATATCAGAAGCGGCAAATCAAACTGCATAATTTAAGAAAAAAAACATCCGTGTCATATTTTATTTGCTAAATTTTGTCAGACAGGAGATGAAACAACAGACCCTAATGCTCCGTTTTCTAGGTTAATGGCGCAGCCACAGCCGCTGAGATTACCAAAATACAGCTCACCGGGGAGCTTCGTGCCGCGGCGGCGGAGCTAGGTCGTGCTCAGTCGTTGTCATCGATCTCGATGTAGCAGGCGTCGTGCGCCGCCTGCTCGCGGAGCCTTTCCTCCTTCTCGGGGTCGCGACGGCTCTGCTTTTCCACCAGCTTCGTCACCGTGCCCAGGGCCGAGTCGGGGACGAAGTCACCGGCCATCAGCGTGGGGGCGGCGAGCTCGAGCTTGGCGGCGAGGTTGGGGATGTCGTCGTCCTCTACGTAGTTTCCGGGTCAAACCGCGGCTCCAGGGCCAAGGCGCTCCAGCTGGACCCTCGATGAAGGTGAGGCGACACGGCGCGCTGGAGCTCGACGCCTCGCTGCACCTCGAGCAACGCGCCGGCGGATCTCGAGACCTCGATGCCTCCATGTGAAGGTGCCGAAAAAGATGTTGCCGCGGGATGAGAAGTTTGTCCAGGCCGCCAAGCCGTGGGATCGGCGTGCCAATTTGAAGAAGAAACAAAGGCAGCAGGCAGCCGACAAAGCCATCAGAGTGGCTGCTGCAACGCTTGCCTTTCAGATGCAGGTGACCACCAACGCGCATGTGAGGCTACCGCCTGATAACACCCAAGAGCAAGGGATCACTTTAGCATCTCTCAATATGGAAGTGAGGTATCGATCCACTGGAGAAAGAAGGAAAAGCTAATATTTTCTACAACTAAATTGTCACATGTTTTAGTTGATTATGCACTAGACAATTTAATTGAGTGGTGGAGATTGATTTGATACAAGAAAATAAAGTGCAGCAAAAATAACAATGTAAAGTGTCCTAATCCTCTTCAACACGAGAGGACAAGACAAATGTTTTCTCTTATGGAAACAATGGACATGGGTTTATGGGTTCACTCAATCCTCGCGCCCAATCTATGGTGGTGATCATGTTATAGAGAATAAAAGTACACAACATAGTCATGTTTTAAAGCAACACAGTCATGTTTTAATGGCAATACTTATCATGGCTACATGTCCAAGAACACATAGGTTAAAGAAATAATCCTTTGTGTTGTTGTTGTCACCCCAGCATTGGTTATTGTCACACCACACATCATACTTCTCCTTTTTTACCCCCACATGAATGATGTGGTGCTGCATTCTCATGTCACTCATCTCATCTGTCACTTTGCCATCCAATACCTACATACATCATACTAATATATGGTAAACACTTTTAGACATGGATGCAATGATTTATGTGTTATGTGAAACAAATCACATCTCTCCCATCTACTTACACTTTGTGATGTCAAGCACCTCATGACAAGATAAACAAGGCATTAATAATAGAAATCATAACATGTATCATAGAAGCATCTTCGCAGTATGAAAAATCATAAGAATCCCAACACAACCATAGATGCATAACAAATATATATCATCTTACACCATAATATCCACCACAAGAACTACATAGATAGATCCATAGACATATAAGTCATATCATATGGAATTCAACCATGATCAAGCATGGAGAGATTGGATCATGTTACCACCACAAACCCATTGGACAGGGGTGGACTACTGACCTCTCATCATGGATGTTGATGAGGAGGCAATGGTGAAGGGAAGGAGGCAGCCGGAGGCAATTCCGGTAGCGGTTCCCCCTCCAATGTTCCTCCAGCGGCGGTCAGCAGACTCTTTGTTTATTTGTTTTCGATCTCCGCCTCCGTGGTGTCGAGGAAACCTTGAGGGGTCATATATATAGGTGTTTTTAGGTTAAAAAATAGTCGATTGGCGCAGGATTGAGGCGAATCGGATGGTCGACGGCGAAACGGGACCAGGTGGCGCGCCCTAGGTGGGTGGGCGGGCCACTGGGCCTCATTTGCAGTCCAACTCGTGCTCGCTTTAGCTCATTTTGTTCGTCTTGAAATTTCCGAAGCGTTGCCCTTGACCTTGCCCTTTTTCGAGTCCCGTAGCTGCTAAAAAGTCAAAAATACTAACATAAGGTCTTTTCTGTCAGATAGAGTTAAATCCACAGGAGAGGGAATTATTCAGAAAATCACCGAAAACAATATAAAATGTGGAATAAAATTATATAAGATGAAAATAGGTAGGAATATGTATCAATAAAGTACAAAGTTCATGTATGCACTTTACATGCATCACCGCCTACCACCATGGCTGCGGCCATGCTCTTTATGAAGCAAGAGAGGGTTGTCGCCAATGCTCTTTCAGCTTAGCAGGCCTCGTCGGTGAGCTCGGTATGTTACCAGGCACGGCCTTCGATTTTGCCAACCGCAACGCCTTCCGCCAGTGTGCAGGTCCACCCGCCATCTTGTTTTGCCGCATCTAGCTCTTTGCATCCTGTGTCCGCCGCCGATCTTGACCTGAACCACACGCCCGGCTTGGATTTGGGTCCAGCTCCCTTACGCAAGACGCGAGCGGTGTCTTCGGAGAACATGTCAGTGCCCAACAACCTGTTTGAAGAAATGATAGTGCATGGCCTGACGATGGACAACCCAGTACCCTCTCTATCTCACCGTCGCATCTCCTTTATCATGCACCGTCATCATCTCACGCTCGGTGATTCCTAGGCCTATTGGTAAAAGCACAATGAGGGTGAAATCCAGGTGGTGATCAACGGCGACGACTTTTCATAGCATCAGAGACATGGGATCCAACGGCACAAACAAAACAGCCGTGGATGGAGACGCAACAGCCTTGGATGCTGGTAGACATCGAGAATAACCCGTTGTTCTACACCCAGCCGAAACAACAACCAACGACCCTGTACCCTGACGACGACGAGGGATTACGGGAGGTCGAGGACATGTTGGGGCCTGCTCAAGCCGTTGCTACTGGTGCAGGCGTTGGGGTTGCCATGAAGAAGGGATAGATCCATAGGACCTCCAGCTTCACCGACAAGGAGAACGAAGTACTCTGCGTCTCATGGCTCATCGTTAGCCAAGACTCCATCAATGGCGCCCAGCAAAAAGGCCAAGCATATTGGCGCAAGGTTAGCCAAGATTACAATGATATGAAGCTTCACAAGCCCATCAACATCATCAGCAATCGCAATGAGGAATCCATCAAAAAACGGTCATATATCAAGCACGAGACACACAAGTAATGTGCTACGATTGAGAATGTCCTTACCCACCCGGAGAGCGGCACATGCGTTATTGCAGTGGTAAGGGCATGATACGTCTCCGACGTATCGATAATTTCTTATGTTCCATGCCACATTATTGATGATATCTACATGTTTTATACACATTATATGTCGTATTTATGCATTTTCCGGCACTAACCTATTAACGAGATGCCGAAGAGCCGCTTGTCTGTTTTTTGCTGTTTTTGGTTTCAGAAATCCTACAAAGGAAATATTCTCGGAATTGGACGAAATCAACGCCCAGGGTCCTATTTTTGCACGAAGCTTCCAGAAGACCGAGGGGGAAAGGAAGTGGGGCCACGAGGCACCGCCACAACAGGGCAGCGCGGCCTGGCCCTTGGCCGCGCGGCCCTGGTGTGTGGGGCCCTCGTGTGGCCCCCTCGTTGCCCTTCCGCCTACTTAAAGCCTTCGTCGCGAAACCCCCAGTACCGAGAGCCACGATATGGAAAACCTTACTGAGACGCCGCCGCCGCCAATCCCATCTCGGGGGATTCTGGAGATCGCCTCCGGCACCCTGCCGGAGAGGGGAATCATCTCCCGGAGGACTCTTCACCGCCATGGTCGCCTCCGAAGTGATGAGTGAGTAGTTCACCCCTGGACTATGGGTCCATAGCAGTAGCTAGATGGTTGTCTTCTCCTCATGTGCTTCATTGTCGGATCTTGTGAGCTGCCTAACATGATCAAGATCATCTATCTGTAATTCTATATGTTGTGTTTGTCGGGATCCGATGGATAGAGAATACTATGTTATGTTGATTATCAATCTATTACCTATGTGTTGTTTATGATCTTGCATGCTCTCCGTTATTAGTAGAGGCTCTGGCCAAGTTTTTACTCTTAACTCCAAGAGGGAGTATTTATGCTCGATAGTGGGTTCATGCCTCCATTAAATGCGGGACAAGTGACGTAAAGTTCTAAGGTTGTGGATGTGCTTGTTGCCACTAGGGATAAAACATTGATGCTATGTCCGAGGATGTAGTTATTGATTACATTACGCACCATACTTAATGCAATTGTCCGTTGTTTGCAACTTAATACTGGAAGGGGTTCGGATGATAACCTGAAGGTGGACTTTTTAGGCATAGATGCATGTTGGATAGCGGTCTATGTACTTTGTCGTAATGCCCAATTAAATCTCACAATACTCATCATATCATGTATGTGCATTGTCATGCTCTCTCTATTTGTCAATTGCCCGACTGTAATTTGTTCACCCAACATGCTATTTATCTTATGGGAGAGACACCTCTAGTGAGCTGTGGACCCCGGTCCATTCTTTTATATCGAATACAATCTATCGCAATACTTGTTTTACTGTTTTCTCGCAAACAATCATCATCCACACTATACATCTAATCCTTTGTTACAGCAAGCCGGTGAGATTGACAACCTCACTTGTTTCGTTGGGGCAAAGTACTTTGGTTGTGTTGTGCGGGTTCCACGTTGGCGCCGAAATCTCCGGTGTTGCGCCGCACTACATCCCGCCGCCATCAACCTTCAACGTGCTTCTTGGCTCCTCCTGGTTCGATAAACCTTGGTTTCTTTCCGAGGGAAAACTTGCCGCCGTACGCATCACACCTTCCTCTTGGGGTTCCCAACGGACGCGTGCTTTACGCGTATCAAGCATATTTTACGGCGCCGTTGCCGGGGAGATCAAGACACGCTGCAAGGGGAGTCTCCACAATCCAATCTCTTTACTTTGTTTTTGTCTTGCTTTATTTTATTTACTACTTTGTTTGCTGCATTATATCAAAACACAAAAAAATTAGTTGCTAGCTTTACTTTATTTACTGCCTTGCACTCTATATCAAAAACACACAAAAATTAGTTACTTGCATTTATTTTATCTAGTTTGCTTTATTTACTACTGCTAAAATGGCCACTCCTGAAAATACTAAGTTGTGTGACTTCACAACCACAAATAATAATGATTTCTTATGCACACCTATTGCTCCACCCGCTACTACAGAGAGAATTCTTTGAAATTAAACCTCGCTTTGTCTGAATCTTGTTATGCGAGAGCAATTTTCTCGGTGTTAGTTCGATGATGCTTGCTGCCCATCTCAATAATTTTGTTGAATTGTGTGAAATGCAAAAGTATAAAGATGTAGATGGTGACATTATAAAATTAAAATTGTTTCCTTTCTCATTAAGAGGAAGATCTAAAGATTGGTTGCTATCTCTCGCCTAAGAATAGTATTGATTCATGGACTAAATGCAAGGATGCTTTTATTGGTAGATATTATCCCCCTGCTAAAATTATATCTTTGAGGAGTAGCATAATGAATTTTAAACAATTAGATAATGAGCATGTTGCACAAGCTTGGGAAAGAATGAAATCTTTGGTTAAAAACAGGACTGAACTTTTCTTCGCGGAACCTATTGGATTCAGCTGCTGGAGGTACCTTTATGTCCATCACTCTTGGTGAAGCAACAAAACTTCTTGATAATATGATGATTAATTACTCTGAATGGCACACGGAAAGAGCTCCACAAGGTAAGAAGGTAAATTCTGTCGAAGAAACCTCCTCCTTGAGTGATAAGATTGATGCTATTATGTCTATGCTTGTGAATGATAGGACTAATGTTGATCCTAATAATGTTCCGTTAGCTTCATTGGTTGCCCAAGAAGAACATGTTGATGTAAACTTCATTAAAAATAATAATTTCAACAACAATGCTTATCGGAACAATTCTAGTAATAACTATAGGCCATATCCTTATAATAATGGTAACGGTTATGGTAATTCTTATGGGAATTCTTACAACAATAATAGGAACACACCCCTGGACTTGAAGCTATGCTTAAAGAATTTATTAGTACACAAACTGCTTTTAACAAATCTGTTGAGGAAAAGCTCAATAAAATTTATATTCTCGCTTCTAAGGTTGATAGTTTTGCCTCTGATGTTGATCTTTTGAAATCGAAAGTTATGCCTAATAGGGATATTGAAAATAAAATTGTTACTACAGCAAATGCCATCCAAGTTAGAATTAATGAGAATATAAGATTGATGGCCGAATTGCATGCTAGGTGGGAAAGAGAAGAAAATGAAAAACTAGCTAAAGAGAATAATGTAGCTAAAGTTTGGACTATTACCACCACTAGCAATGCTAATGATCCACATGTTGCTGCACCTCCTACTAATAATGGTCAAACAATTGGTGTTGGCAATGTTTCCACTTCTAATGCAAAGCCTGCAAAACTGCCGGAAGCTGCTAAAACTGCTGAAACTGCCTGTGATAAAACTGCTGAAATTTTTTCCAACATTGGGGATGATGATCCCATTGCTTTAGATTGTAATGGTTTGGATTTTGATGATTGTCACATCTCTGAAGTTATAAAGTTCTTACAAAAACTTGCTAAGAGTCCTAATGCTAGTGCTATAAACTTGGCTTTCACAAAACATATTACAAATGCTCTCATAAAAACTAGAGAAGAGAAACTAAAACTTGAAACTTCTATTCCTAGAAAGCTAGAGGATGGTTGGGAGCCCATCATTAAGATGAAGGTCAATGACTTTGATTGTAATGCTTTATGTGATCTTGGTGCAAGTATTTCCGTTATGCCTAAGAAAATTTATGATATGCTTGACTTGCCACCATTGAAAAACTGTTATTTGGATGTTAATCTTTTTGATAATGCTATAAAGAAACCTTTGGGGAGAATTGATAATGTTCGCATTACCGTTAACAATAAACTTGTCCCCGTTGATTTTGTTGTCTTGGATATTGAATGCAATGCATCTTGTCCCATTATATTGGGAAGACCTTTTCTTCGAACTGTTGGAGCTATCATTGATATGAAGGAAGGTAATATTAAATATCAATTTCCTCTCAAGAAAGGTATGGAACACTTCCCTAGAAAGAGAATGAAGTTACCTTTTGATTCTATTATTAGAACAAGTTATGATGTTGATACTTCATCTCTTGATAATACTTGATATACACTTTCGCGCCTAGCTGAAAGGCGTTAAAGAAAAGCGCTTATGGGAGACAACCCATGTTTTTACTACAGTATTTTTATTTTATATTTGAGTCTTGGAAGTTGTTTACTACTGTAGCAACCTCTCCTTATCTTAGTTTTGTGCATTGTTGTGCCAAGTAAAGTCTTTGATAGTAAGGTTCATACTAGATTTGGATTGCTGCGCAGAAACAGATTTCTTTGCTGTCACGAATTTCGACCTGCCAGTCTGTAGGTAGCTCAGAAAAATATGCCAATTTACGTGTGTGATCCTCAGATACGTACGCAACTTTCATTCAATTTGGGCATTTTCATTTGAGCAAGTCTGGTGCCTCAATAAAATCCATCTTTACGGACTGTCTCGTTTTTGACGATTCTGCCTTTTATTTCGCATTGCCTCTTTTGCTATGGTGGATGAATTTCTTTGTTCCATTAATGTCCAAGTAGCTTTGTGCAATGTCCAGAAGTGTTAAGAATGATTGTGTCACCTCTGAACATGTGAATTTTTATTATGCACTAACCCTCTAATGAGTTGTTTCGAGTTTGGTGTGGAGGAAGTTTTCAAGGATCAAGAGAGAGAGATGATACAATATGATCAAAGAGAGTGAAAGCTCTAAGTTTGGGGATGCCCCGGTGGTTCACCCCTGCATATTCTAAGAAGACTCAAGCGTCTAAGCTTGGGGATGCCCAAGGCATCCCCTTCTTCATCGACAACATTATCAGGTTCCTCCCCTGAAACTATATTTCTATTCCATCACATCTTATGTGCTTTGCTTGGAGCGTCGGTTTGTTTTTATTTTTGTTTTTGTTTGAATAAAATGGATCCTAGCATTCATTGTGTGGGAGAGAGACACACTCCGCTGTTGCATATGGACAAATATGTCCTTAGGCTTTACTCATAGTATTCATGGCGAAGGTTGAATCTTCTTCGTTAAATTGTTATATGGTTGGAATTGGGAAATGCTACATGTAGTAATTCTAAAATGTCTTGGATAATTTGATACTTGGCAATTGTTGTGCTCATGTTTAAGCTCTTGCATCATATACTTTGCACCTATTAATGAAGAAACACCTAGAGCTTGCAAAATTTGGTTTGCATATTTGGTCTCTCTAAAAGTCTAGATAATTTCTAGTATTGAGTTTTGAACAACAAGCAAGACGGTGTAGAGTCTTATAATGTTTACAATATGTCTTTTATGTGAGTTTTGCTGCACCGGTTCATCCTTGTGTTTGTTTCAAATAACCTTGCTAGCCTAAACCTTGTATCGAGAGGGAATACTTCTCATGCATCCAAAATCCTTGAGCCAACCACTATGCCATTTGTGTCCACCATACCTACCTACTACATGGTATTTCTCCGCCATTCCAAAGTAAATTGCTTGAGTGCTACCTTTAAAATTTTCATTCTTTACCTTTGCAATATATAGCTCATGGGACAAATAGCTTAAAAACTACTGTGGTATTGAATATGTACTTATGCACTTTATCTCTTATTAAGTTGCTTGTTGTGCGATAACCATGTTCCTGGGGACGCCATCAACTACTCTTTGTTGAATATCATGTGAGTTGCTATGCATGTCCGTCTTGTCTCGAAGTAAGGGAGATTTACCACTTTATTGGTTAGAGCATGCATATTGTTAGAGAAGAACATTGGGCCGCTAACTAAAGCCATGAATCATGGTGGAAGTTTCAGTTTTGGACATATATCCTCAATCTCATATGAGAACATTAATTGTTGCTACATGCTTATGCATTAAAGAGGAGTCCATTATCTGTTGTCTATGTTGTCCCGGTATGGATGTCTAAGTTGAGAATAATCAAAAGCGAGAAATCCAAATGCGAGCTTTCTCCTTAGACCTTTGTAAAGGCGGCATAGAGGTACCCCTTTGTGACACTTGGTTAAAATTGCGATGATCCCGGTAATCCGAGCTAATTAGGACAAGGTGCGAGCACTATTAGTACACTATGCATGAGGCTTGCAACTTGTAAGATATAATTTACATGATACATATGCTTTATTACTACCGTTGACAAAATTGTTTCTTGTTTTCAAAATCAAAGCTCTAGCACAAATATAGCAATCAATGCTTCCCTCTGCGAAGGGCCTTTCTTTTACTTTTATGTTGAGTCAGCTCACCTATCTCTCTCCACCTCAAGAAGCAAACACTTGTGTGAACTCGTGCATTGATTCCTACATACTTGCATATTGCACTTGTTATATTACTTTACATTGACAATATCCATGAGATATACATGTTACAAGTTGAAAGCGACCGCTGAAACTTAATCTTCCTTTGTGTTGCTTCAATACCTTTACTTTGATTTATTGCTTTATGAGTTAACTCTTATGCAAGACTTATTGATGCTTGTCTTGAAGTGCTATTCATTAAAAGTCTTTGCTTTATGATTCATTTGTTTACTCATGTCATTACCATTGTTTTGATCGCTGCATTCATTACATATGCTTACAATAGTATGATCAAGGTTATGATGGCATGTCACTCCAGAAATTATCTTTGTTATTGTTTACCTGCTCGGGACGAGCAGGAACTAAGCTTGGGGAAGGCTGATACGTCTCCGACGTATCGATAATTTCTTATGTTCCATGCCACATTATTGATGATATCTACATGTTTTATACACATTATATGTCGTATTTATGCATTTTCCGGCACTAACCTATTAACGAGATGCCGAAGAGCCGCTGTCATTGTTCTCGCTGTTTTTGGTTTCAGAAATCCTACAAAGGAAATATTCTCGGAATTGGACGAAATCAACGCCCAGGGTCCTATTTTTGCACGAAGCTTCCAGAAGACCAAGGGGGAAAGGAAGTGGGGCCACGAGGCGCCGCCACAACAGGGCGGCGTGGCCTGGCCCCTGGCCGCGCGGCCCTCGTGTGGCCCCCCGCGTTGCCCTTCCGCCTACTTAAAGCCTTCGTCGCGAAACCCCCAGTACCGAGAGCCACTATACGGAAAACCTTACTGAGACGCCGCCGCCGCCAATCCCATCTCGGGGGATTCTGGAGATCGCCTCCGGCACCCTGCCGGAGAGGGGAATCATCTCCCGGAGGGCTCTTCACCGCCATGGTCGCCTCCGGAGTGATGAGTGAGTAGTTCACCCCTGGACTATGGGTCCATAGCAGTAGCTAGATGGTTGTCTTCTCCTCATGTGCTTCATTGTCGGATCTTGTGAGCTGCCTAACATGATCAAGATCATCTATCCGTAATTCTATATGTTGTGTTTGTCGGGATCCGATGGATAGAGAATACTATGTTATGTTGATTATCAATCTATTACCTATGTGTTGTTTATGATCTTGCATGCTCTCCGTTATTAGTAGAGGCTCTGGCCAAGTTTTTACTCTTAACTCCAAGAGGGAGTATTTATGCTCGATAGTGGGTTCATGCCTCCATTAAATGCGGGACGAGTGACGAGAAAGTTCTAAGGTTGTGGATGTGCTGTTGCCACTAGGGATAAAACATTGATGCTATGTCCGAGGATGTAGTTATTGATTACATTACGCACCATACTTAATGCAATTGTCCGTTGTTTGCAACTTAATACTCGGAAGGGGTTCGGATGATAACCTTGAAGGTGGACTTTTTAGGCATAGATGCATGCTTGGATAGCGGTCTATGTACTTTGTCGTAATGCCCAATTAAATCTCACAATACTCATTATATCATGTATGTGCATTGTTATGCTCTCTCTATTTGTCAATTGCCCGATTGTAATTTGTTCACCCAACATGCTATTTATCTTATGGGAGAGACACCTCTAGTGAACTGTGGACCCCGGTCCATTCTTTTATATCGAATACAATCTACTTGCAATACTTGTTTTACTGTTTTCTACGCAAACAATCATCATCCACACTATACATCTAATCATTTGTTACAGCAAGCCGGTGAGATTGACAACCTCACTGTTTCGTTGGGGCAAAGTACTTTGGTTGTGTTTTGCAGGTTCCACGTTGGCGTCGGAATCTCTGGTGTTGCGCCGCACTACATCCCGCCGCCATCAACCTTCAACGTGCTTTTTGGCTCCTCCTGGTTCGATAAACCTTGGTTTCTTTCTGAGGGAAAACCTGCCGCCGTACGCATCACACCTTCCTCTTGGGGTTCCCAACGGACGCGTGCTGTACGCGTATCAGGGCACATGAATCGTCATCTATGTATATGTCTGGTAAAATTCTAACAATTTGCATTTGCATGTGTCTCGGGCCTTGGAGTTTTTCAAAGCCAAATGGAAGAAGGGCTTACACATGCTCCATTGTTGGAATCGGTTGAAGGAGGCTCCCAAGTGGAAGATAGGCTATACGGACTATAAGGAAGCCCTCAAGAATGGCACAACTATGGCCCTTCTAGATGGCAAAGACGATGGCCATAGCTAGAATACGCTTCCATCTTGTCCCGGGGGCAAAAATCATCCAAGGCTGAGCTCGCTCGCAAAGCTTCAGCCCTTTCGTTGAGCAAGAGGTTAGAGAAGATCATGCCCGCCTCTCGAAATTCCATGGCTAAGCGGGACGTGAAGAAACGGCTAGAGAAGGAGTCCTCGCCTGCCATGTACATCAACCTCACCAAAGAGTCCATAGAGGTGCGAAGGTTTGATGCCGAGGCCAAGTGTCGGACGGGGGACACCAGGATCATGATCCCCGACTTGAGCAATATGGATGACGACTAGCACTCATGGTTCGAGAAGAAGAGAGCCAAAATCCTCCGAGAGGACGCCTGATCGCCTGTGCTTACATCGTGAGCACTATGGATTCCTTATATTCTTCCTACTCATGGCCCTCTTGTGCCCCTTTGGTTAATTTCGTATTATACTATGTCCACTGTATAATGAACTACATTAGACGCAATTCATGGCACTGATGTCGCGGTTTGAATGGCCTAAACATGGCTTGAATTGTGGCTAGAAATGACCAATTTGGCTAGAAAATATGGCCAGTCTGGGGCTAGTCGTAATGTACCAGTTAAAGAGCAAATGTCCTTGATGGTGACGTTAGTTATTTGTTATTATACATTTCTATTTTCTCTAATTGGAAATGCTAGTTTGCTAGTTTCCTTTATTATACTCTCACAACTTATAATACATGGTCTTGCTTGTAGGTTTGCAAACAGAAAAGGAGAGGTTTTGGAAAGAATTCTTGGTGTAATACATGTTGTTGATACTATTTCCCCTTCTTTGAAAGCATCTTTGGATATAATGCTTGTTAAATATAATTTGTCCATGTCTACATTAAGAGGAAAAGAATAAGATGGTGCATCAAATGCAGTGGGAGCTACATGGTTTAAAAACATTGGTGTTGGCTGACAATCCTTATGTTTTTTGTGCATTGCTTTGACCATCAACTTTAGTTGGTGGTTGTGTCTGTTGTGAAAGAAGTTCCATCTGCTGGTGATTTTTTTGGTCACCTAAATAATATTGTCAACATGTTTTGTCCCTGTACATTGGTATCTTAAATAATATTGGTCACTGTTACTTAAATTGACATTCTAATTCTAAATGGACATTTTTCTAAGTGTGTGCTCTTGCAAGAAGAAAGATGCATTGTTGTAAAAGCATCATGATCATATGGTATCACTTCTAGAGAATGGGGATATCTTTCCAGGAAGAGTCCAATATCAAGAGACAAGTTTAGCAAGACTAGGTGATACATGTTGGGGGTCACCATAGAATTCTAATCCAGATTCACCAAATGTGGGATTCAGTGATTTCAGTGCTAGATAGTATTTCTCATGATGGCACGGATGCCGAGGAGATAGGTTTGACTTCAGGTTATATGTTCAACATGGAAACCTTAGAATTTGTTACTATCTTGCATTAGATGCATCGAGTGCTTGGTTTAACAAATGATATGTCACACGCATTGCAACAAAATGATCATAACATATTTTGCGCTATGAATATTCTTAGGTCCGCTTCTGCTTGAGTATCTTATACATATTTGACACTGCTTGCCTGGGCTTCCAAATATTCTTAGGTTCGCTTCTGCTTGTGGCAACAATATCGGCTGGCATAGTTTTCTCGGTCATGAATATTATAAAGACAAATCTTAGAAACAAGATGGATGATGATTAGCTCAATGACTTGATGATTTGCTATGTTGAGAAAGTGATATTCGCAAAAATTGATGACAACAAGAGTATGATGCGTTTTCATTCACGAAACGTCGGGGTCAACTACCTCGCCAATTTCGTCTCCATGGCATAGATACAACTTGATGGTATGATTTGTTGTCTAGTTTCTGCTCTTATGTATTTTCATGTTTTTGCTAGTTGTATTTTTTTAATCATGAAAACTAAATCTTTAGGGCTTGTTTGGTACTAGAGTTTTAGTGTGGATTAGCGGGGATAATCCGCTCCAAACTTCAGATCACTTAGACCTTGTTTGGTACTAGAGTTTTAGGCCTTGTTTGGTACTAGTGTTTTAGTAGGGATTAGTGGAGATAATACTCTAGAGTATTGGGTGAATCACTGCTGTCACCCAATCCCCACAAAACCCCATCCCCAATCCACAAGGTAGGGGTAGAGTATTGAGGATTAAAAAAATTACACTAAAATTTGGCGAAAAGTGGGGATAAGTGGGGACTAAACTCTCTCATACTCTATCACCAAACATGTATTGGGGATAAGTGGGGATTTGAAGTTTGGGGCGGATTATCCCATAATCCCCACTAAAACTGTACCAAACAAGCCCTTAATGGGGATTAGCATGGATGATTCGCTTGAAACTTCCCACTTATTCTAAATGCATGTTTGGTGCTAGAGTATGGGCGAGCTTAATTCCCCCTTATCCCCATTTTTCTCCAAATTTTAGTGTATTTTTTTTCAATACCCAATACTCTACCCCTACCTAGTGGATTGAGGATGGAGTTTTGTGGTGATTGGGTGACAACAAAGATTTGTCCAATACTCTAGGTATTATCCTCACTAATTCCCACTAAAACACTAGTACCAAACAAGGCCTTAGGGATATTGTTTTGTTGTATAGACTTCTTTTTGTTCTTCAAAACATTAGACCTTATATATTGCCCATCCTCGTGTCAATTCCTACGAGACAAGAGGAACAGGCGAAAAATGATTTCCACCTCCATGGATGTTTGTTGATCGTAATTGGTTGTGTCTGATCTTGTATGGTGAAAACCAAGTTCTGGCCTTAATTGGTTGTGTCTAGCAATAACCTTATTGAAGACATTGTTTTGTGAGTGTGGACTTTATTTAGGGTGAAAACCCATGATCTATGATCAGGGCGACGACGGTGCTTGTGCACTGTTTTCTTCTTGGAGACGTCGTTTTTGGAAAACATGGATTTCTGGTGTTGTTTTGCTGATGTTTGGTTCGCTGCGACAAGGCATATATCTCTGTAGTGGGACTTTTCTTTTTTATGTAATTTTTTTTTTTTTTAGATGTGTGTATCCGTAATGGTATTAGGGTATTGCATTGTTGTAGATGCTGAATGTAATTGATATCTTCGTGATATTAATACGCTTTATCGAAAAATGAATGGTTGCATACCGTAATCCAGGGACGAATGGGAGCGAGAGAGCCATAAAACAGTTACAGGATCCCAGAGCTCCAGGTGAAGACACATTGGACGTCCAGGTGTTCTTACGCGGATAGAACGAGCCAGTCGCCAATTGACAAGTCACCGGCGATCCCTCAGCCCTGTGGATTCCTGCGACGGTGTTCGCCGGCGGTCGCACCTGGTGGAGGCTACCGACTTCCCGAGTAGTACTAGCTCATGGACTTTATTTGGTCGTAAATGATGTGACCGATTAGCTAGGTGCGACTCGCACGAGATTGACCTTTTCGTTTCTCCGATAAAGGACAAGATCGCGGTTGGGACTTGGGATTTCACATGGGTACACTAGTAGAAAAAGGGCATTTAGTCCCGGTTCACAACGGGCTTTAGTCCCGGTTGTGCAACCCGGACTAAAGGGTCGCGACTAAAGATCCCATCTTTAGTCCCAGTTGCTTATAAACCGGGACTAAAGGTCCGTCCACGCGGGTTCTGTGCGCCGGGGCGAAAATATCTAAATTTTTCAAATTTTTTGTTTACATTTTTTCCACTCCATTTTTTTTCTATTTTTCAGAATTTCTATTATTTCAGTTATTTGCATAGTTTAGTCTCTATCTCTAACTACACTCATCTCTAGTCAAATTACTTTACTCGTGATCAAACTTCCCGCTCAGTCACCCATCCTCCCGCACTAGCACGCTTAACTTCCGAGTTTCATCCCGTCCCGCATCCAATTGCTTCGCGCGCATGTATGTGATAGTAGTATCATATCAATCCTATTAACATATGTTGGTCGATGTCACATTTCTTTATTATTTGAATTTCAAATAATTCTTTTAATAAATAAAAGTAATGATGTAATAATAATCTTGAATAAATAAATAAACATTAACTTTTTAATTTGTATTTTTTTATTTTTTTTAATTTTTTTTATTGTTTTTGCCAAACCTAAAAATTTGAAAATCTAAAAGGGTAAAAGTAATAGTAATCTTTATGCATGATACAATTATTAATTTTAATTTTTTAGAAAAATAAAAAATAATAAAATCCAGAATTTATAGCAAAAACTAAAATCTTCCTGCTTTCGTATTTTCATTTGGAATTTTGAGAATCTAAAATTTGGCTAACCGGGTAAACCCAGGTGAATTCAGATGTAACTTTTTCCCAGAATTTTTTTTGATATATTATACGTTTTTTTCGACATCGTATGCAAAAGTTATTGCGGTTTTACCATTTTTCAAAACTTTTTTGCAAAAAAAGTGAAAATTCAAATTTGTTAATTTTCCCTAATACTAGTTTGCATAATATACAAGAATCTGAAAACATTTTATTTTTTTAAATTTTCTATCATTTTATTTTCTATTTTACAGTGCTAGAAAAGGCGATCCACGGGGAGGGGGGGTGTGTGTGAAGGTGCGTGGGAAGCCAAAAACCAGAAAAAGACCTTTAATCCCGGTTGGGGACACCAACCGGGACTAAAGGGTACCCTTTAGTCCCGGTTGGTGTCCCCAACCGGGATTAAAGGTTCCTGCCCTGGCCGCAGCCCACCGTAGCTCTTTAGTCCCGGTTGCCCGAGCATTAGTCTCGGTTCACCAGCAGAACCGGGACTAAAGACCCCATTAGTCCCGGGTCAAAGTATTTGAGGACTAATGGTTTGGGATGAAAAACCTTTTTTCTACTAGTGGTAGACTGTATAAGACATGCGTGGGTTAATATAGTTTAGCCAAGTTTATATGGATACCAGGATATATAGGCGTCGCTTTGTGTCTAGTGTCATTCGTTTGCCACTTTCTATTTACTTTGGTCTTTGGCGATGCATGCATGGTCTATCCAAATAGGCAGGTGAAAGGTACGGCTGAACTTATCATCATCTGGACCCTATCTTATGAGTGGTAAGTAAGTTGGGCTTCGCTCATATTGACAAGGCTGAAATGCTCGGGTCAAAAAGGAAAAGCAGGACGGTAAGAAAATCTGGTACACGCTACTCCCTCGGTTCGAGTTGACGTTTAGACTCAAAATTTGTTTTTTTTAAATGGGATTCATCCTGCCTCGGCATCGGTTGATGCACACAGCTTTTTATTAAAAAAATTGAATATTCAAAGTTTATAATTCAAAGATCAATGAGGGCCGATACAAATGTCAACCACCGAAAAAAAGGAAATCTGCTAAGCAATCTAAGCATCATGTAATCTCTTAACAGACCGCTAAGTAGTCTAGTAGAAAATATCCTGGTTAACCGTTCGAAGAAGGTTTCCAGAAACCATGAAATCATGCTGGTCCTCCGGGAGCAAGAAGCACCATATATAGCTGGATCCAGTGTACCATAGTGTGAATAACCTGCAAGAAATTAGTGGAGTCCTTTTTGTTAAAAACAATGTCGTTTCTGCAATTCCATATTGACCAACATAAAGCCGAAACACCAATGTGAATCCTAGCTTTATCAGTTTTGTCAGTTTCATTAAGCCAATTCCTAAATAAATTTGTGATTTTGGATGGAGGTGGAATATTATATGCAGGAAAAATCACCCGCCAAATAAATCTAGCAAAAGGATAAGAAATAAACAAATGTTCCACTGATTTCTCGGCGTCACAGAAAGAGCATTTTGTATTTCCATTCCAATTCCTCTTTGCTAGATTATCACAAGTCAAAATGAATTTTTTGCTAAGGAACCACATAAAGATTTTAATTTTAAGTGGGACTTTTAGTTTCCAAAGATATTTATGAAGGTATCTTGTATGCCCATTTAACATATCTCCATACATAGATTTGATGGTGAATTGCCGTGAAGATGTTAGTCCCCAGACTAACTTATCTTGATCGTCATTTAGAGTTATCACCATTAATCTATGGCATAAATGCACCCATTGATCCCATTTATCACCAATCAGCCTTCTCCGAAAACCAATATTTAACGGAGTTAAACTCATAACTTTTGCCACAGTATCATGCTTACGATTGATAATGTTATATAGTTGGGGATACTAAGATGCAAGGGTTTGCTAGCCTAACCATCCGTCCACCCAGAATCGAACTCCTTCTCCGGAACCTACTTCAAATTTTTCTCTGCTAAAAAATTTTCCTTTAACTTTCATTAGCCCTTTCCAGAAAGGTGAATCGGTAGGCTTACTTTCAACTTTAGCTAAAGTTTTCTATGATAGGTACTTGTTTTTTAAGAGTTTTTGACATAACCCTTATTCACAAAGGAGCTTATAAAGCCATTTACTAAGCAGGCAATAGTTTTTAATCTACAGTACTTCAATTCCAAGACCACCTTGGTCTTTGGGTCTGCAAATTAAGTTCCACTTAGTTAACCGATATTTCTTTTTATTTTCCTCACATTGCCAAAGAAATGTGATCGAAAAAATATAATCTCTTCCTTACCCCATTAGGTATATGAAAGAAAGATAACATAAATATCGGTAAACTTGTAAGAAACGAGTTAATCAATACAAGGCGATCCCCATATGATAACATCTTTCCAGCTTAACACCCAAGCTTTCTCTCGAAACGACTTTCAATTGGATTCCATCCGGAATTTTTTAACTTTCTATAGTGAATTGCAATACCCAAATACCCGAAGGGCAAAGAACCAGATTCACACCCAAAAAGTTGTTTGTACTCCTCCTCTTCTTCTTTAGCCTTAACAAAATAAAAAATATCGCTTTTGTGGAAGTTGATTTTTAGTCCTGACAATTCTTTGAAGAAACGCAATATAAGTTTCATATTTACAGCCTTTTCAAAGTCATGTTCCATAAAAAGTAGGGATTTCTATTTTCGTGCCCTCGGATCCTTAGTTGTATTCAGTTTTCCCCAGCTCCTTAGTTTTTCCTCAGTTTTCCCCAAGACCTTGTCTGAAACCCGCAGAAGGAGCTCGGACGGAGGATTCCCGTTTAGTTGACGTTGGTTGGTGCTGGCAAGTGGGGCCGCTGTTGGTGCCCCGCAGTGGACACGTCTTCACTTATCCAGATCATCGTGGGACCCACAACTTGTCCATGTTAGCGCGCCGGACCCACAGCTTACCCAGGTGACCGTTGCAAAATGGGAGCCCGAGCCAGCCCCGCGCCCGTGCTCGTGCCTTTGCTTCCCCTTTCTTTCCCCGCGCCCGTGCCCGTGCCATTGCTTTCCCTTTCTTTCCCCGCGCCCCATTGTTCTTCTTCTCCGCCAGCGGTAGCCCTTCTTCGGCAGGCGGGTGATGTCTACTTTCTCTTCGACCTCCCGTTCTTCATGGCCACAGTATGGACTCGTGCCTTTGACAAGATGCCCTGACTGCCCACGCCAGGAGCCTCTGAAGCGGTCGATCTATAAGACGGACGAGAACGACAACCGTGGACGTGAGTTCCTTGCATGCGAGAGCTTGCCATATAGAGAGGGGATAAGGTTATATCTCGCTCCAATTTCTCTGTTTTCTCTCGATTTTCTTGTTATTCCCTGGAATTTGGGATTTAGGGTTCACGTTGTTGTTTTCAGATCCTGAAGAAATGCAGGCATTTCGAGTGGATCGATGTGTATGTTCAGAGGCTTCAATTGCAGGAATCAATTGGCGCTATTGGGGAGCGCAATTTGGGAGGGGGGACTTGCTGTAGAGAATGCGGCGGAGAGAGGAGCCGTTCCGATTATGCCTAATGCTCCCAATGCAGGACTGGTGGAAGTGAAGGGAGAACTGAAGAAACTGAACAAGCAGTTAAGGCAGCTGATCGAGTTGAAGAAGCAAGCTAATCTGATGGCTGGTTGTTTTTTCTGTTGTATAATTGCGATCGGATTCTTATCATTGCTCACCAGGCGCTAGAAGTTGTTACAAGGGATACCTTGTTACAAATCCATTATTCAGTTACATGTACTTGTAGTTGTTTTCATAGTTAGTGTGTGCATTTCCCGAAATTACCAACTATATTGGAATGCTAAAGAAAGTTGATAATTGTTAGAGGGGTGACAATAATGCATTCACCGAAATCCGCAAATATGTATGCCTCATGTTTATACCAAAATTATACCACTTTTGGGCCGTTTCAAATTACCAAAACTATATCCCAAACTATATCCCCTAATAGAAAAGGAAAGCGAAAGAAAGTTGATAATTGTTAGAGGGGTGACAATAATGCGTTCACCGAAATCCGCAAATATGAATGCCTCATGTTTATACCAAAATTATACCACTTTTGGGCCGTTTCAAATTACCAAAACTATATCCCAAATTATATCCCCTAAAAGAAAAGGAAAGCGAAAGAAAGTTGATAATTGTTAGAGGGGTGAAAATAATGCATTCACCGAAATCCGCAAATATGTATTCCTCATGTTTATACCAAAATTATACCACTTTTGGGCCGTTTCAAATTACCAAAACTATATCCAAAACTACATCCCCTAAAAGAAAAGGAAAGCGAAAGATAGTTGATAATTGTTAGATGGTGACAATAATGCATCCACCGACAGAGAGAGAGAGAGAGGGGTGGCCACGAAGAGACGGGGAGGGGTATACTGCCCGTTAGATCAGTTGATCAACGGTTCGTGGAGTCGATCCGTGTGACAACGGCTCAACCAATCAGGATAAGTTTGGGCTTCTGAGAGCATTTGTGACAGAACTTGAGGGCAAAACTGAGTAGTACTAAGAATCCAAGGGCACATAAATAGTAAATAGACTAAGGGATTCAAACAAAAAAATTACAAAATGAAAAATGCGTGTTTTGTACAATATAATTCATATTGGGCTACATAAAATTATTTGCAATTCAAATATACATGAGTGTGACAATTATGGCATCATTTAGACAAACTATGTTTTTGGGTAAGATGTTTTGCAAAGGGGTTTGAGTGGAAAACCATGCATCTTCATAGCTACTACTTGCTGATTACGAGAAGTGGCAATTTGTGGTAAAACTTGATTTATATATGTTTGTTAAGGTTTTTTAGGTGGCAGGTTGGGTAGGAAGACTCCATGAGTAGGTGCCACTATGTTTTTATTTTTCTTGGAATTTTTTGCGCATGAAATGACTTAATTAGATATGTTAATCTCATTTGTTGACTCTCTGTTGACCAGCTACTTGAGGGTAAAACTGAGTATATTGCACTTGACAGTCTAAGTACTCGAGGGGAAAACTGAGTACAGATAAAATTTATGTATAAGGCCCGAGGTTATAACTGAGTACACCAAACGTCCCAGGGTTAGACTCGTGTCGCAGTGCACGTTGCAGCCGTGCATAGCGGACGCGTGTTGCGGTACACGCCACCGTCGTCTTTATAGAACCCTTTTTCTTTCCCTCGACGCACGTTCTCACTGCAACCGCCTCTCCTGTCCCATCATCTTCTCCACAACCGAAGAAAAAACCCCGAAGAAAACCGCCGGCGATGGACCAGAATGAGATGCCCATTGTCGGTGCATCAGCTGGCGGTGCATCGGCCGCTGCCCCCGTCCAGGCCCCTGTCGCTGCTTCCAACGTAGCAGCCGGTGCATCAGCCGCCGGCGCATCGGCCGCTGCCCCCGTCCAGGCCCCTGTCGCTGCTTCCAACGTAGCAGCCGGCGCATCGGCCGCCGCCACCGTCCAGGCCCCCGTCGCTTGGAACCCGTACAAACCAGTGCCGTACGTCGCGCCGGAGAACCCCTACGACACCAGCATCGTCGACGACGAGCCGGAGGTAACCCTTTGCTCCCTTGTTCTTATCTGTGTTAGATCTAGCGTTATTAGGGTAAGTCTGTTCCTAGTTCAATCCATTTGTGTTAGATCTTGCGTTATTAGGGTGTGTCTGTTCCTAGTTCAATCCTTTTGTGTTAGATCTTGCGTTATTAGTGTTTGTGATTTGCTTTTGTTTAAGATTTGTGCCGATGATGATGAATATTTGGGCACAAATTGATTCAGGGTTTGGTCGATAAACAATTGGTGTGTACAAATTTGTTGTGCATGATCTTTGGTTTACTGACTCAAATCCTGGATATAAGTGTGTCCAATGTAACTGAGGCTACCTCTTTTTTCGAGCCCATATTATCATGCATGATCTTTGTTCACTCTCTGTTCCATCATCGTTGCAATTGACTCCGTGTTTTTTGCACGATCTTTGGTGTTACGTGACGAGTGCGAGCAGCGACGTCGACAGCGACGACGAGTCCTTCCACACCAAGACTCGTCACGTCCTCAGGAGGCTGCAGTCCGGCCATTACGATGGCCCCTTTGCTCGAGGCATTTATAAGTGCCCCTTTTGCAACAGGAAGCTCCGCACCACCGACTTCAACTGCTTGGTGAACCATGCTGAATCCATTGGCAGATGCGGCGCTAGAGTTGGAACGACCGTGAACGTGCATGCCTTCATGGCCAAACACAAAGCACTTGGGATTCACCTGTGCAACCTCCAAGCGAGTCACAGGCGCTACCTGGAGGCGTTGAACATGCCTACTGCACTCTCTGTATGAGCCTGCTCTATCTGTAGAGTAGCTTAAATTCATGTAAAATGTAGCTTATGTTGTAGGGTTCTATCGGTACTACTGTTGGATCTGGTGTGAATATATCTATGCTATGTTGGCTGCTGTATGCAGCTTATCCTATATTTTCTCTGGATTTGTGCCCTAGATTTCCTACCTGATTGGGTAAAAACGAAGGCATAAAGAAATGAATGACGTTAAAAAACAGAAGGAGAAGCTGCTCTAGATTTGCTACCAGTTTGGGCTATCAAATATGAATGAGATCGAGCGAGAGAGAGGAAAAACGTACATTGAAAACTGCTAATCTGGGCGAAAGAGACAAAAACAACTCATGCCCACGTCCCGGACCCATAGGGCTCCACACGCTACGGCCCCACAAACACGGTCTCGTCCTGTCCCATGCGGTTCCTTCCTACCAGCCCCACACGACGCGGCCCCACAAACGACACGACCCCACTCGTCAGCACGGAACGGTCAACTTAACGGATTCCTTCCGTCCTAGCTCCTTCTGCGGGTTTCAGACAAGGTCTTGGGGAAAACTGAGGAAAAACTAAGGAGCTGGGGAAAACTGAGCACAACTAAGAAACCGAGGGCACGAAAATAGAAAATCCCTAAAAAGTATCATATCATCAGCATATTGTAGTATAGAAATTCCTCCCTCAACTAGATGAGGAATAAGACTTCCTATCTGTCCATCCTCTTCCGCCCTTGCTATTAGGATGGCCAGCATATCTGCAATAATGTTGAACAATATAGGTGATAGTGGATCACCCTGTCTAAGAACCTTCCTGGTTTGAAAATAGTGACCAATGTCATCATTTACCTTGATCCCTACACTTCCTCCTCTAACAAATTGTTGGATGAATTGACACCATTTAGGATCAAAACATTTCATGCGCATGACTTGTTGAAGAAAAGGCCATTTTAACTTATCATAAGATTTCTCAAAATCGATTTTAAATATCACTCCATCAATTTTCTTCCGATGAAGTTCATGAATGGTTTCATGTAAGACAACTACTCCTTCAAGGATATGTCGTCCTGGCATGAATGCCGACTATGTAGGACTAATAACTGTTTCATCCACATTACTCTAATAGTAGCGACCATCGCCAATATTTTAAAACTAACATTAAGAAAACAGATTGGTCTATATTGTTGGATTTGAACCACATTCTCCTTCTTAGGTAACAAGGTAATAAAACCAAAGTTCAATTTGAACAACTGTAATTCCCCTGAATGCAGTTGATTGAACATTGACATTAAATCCCCCTTGATAACGTCCCAGAAGGTTTGATAAAACTCAGCTGAAAAACCATTAGGACCTAGCGATTGTTTTAGCTCCATTTGGAAAATAGCATCCTTGACTTCCTTCTCTGTAAATTCGGCAACAAGGATATTATTCTCCTCTTGGGTTAATTGCGGAATATCCCGTCGAAACTCCTCACTCTGTGTGAGGGTAGAAGTAGCTGGCTCTCCAAACAACTTATTATAATACTCAAATATATAAACTTGCAAATTTTCATCACCCACTTGAAGGAGATATGCCCTAGAGGCAATAATAAAGTGGTTATTATTTATATCTTTATGTTTATGATAAATGTTTATATATCATGCTATAATTGTATTAACCGAAACATTAGTACATGTGTGATATGTAGACAAACAAATAGTCCCTAGTATGCCTCTTAACTAGCTTGTTGATTAATGGATGATTAGTTTCATAATCATGAACATTGGATGTTATTAATAACAAGGTTATATCATTGTATGAATGATGTAATGGACGCACCCAATTAAGCGTAGCATAAGATCTCGTCATTAAGTTATTTGCTATAAGCTTTCGATACATAGTTACCTAGTCCTTATGACCATGAGATCATATAAATCACTTATACCGGAAAGGTACTTTGATTACATCAAACACCACCGCGTAAATGGGTGGCTATAAAGGTGGGATTAAGTATCCGGAAAGTATGAGTTGAGGCATATGGATCAACAGTGGGATTTGTCCATCCCGATGACGGATAGATATAGGCCCTCTCGGTGGAATGTCGTCTAATGTCTTGCAAGCATATGAATAAGTTCATAAGAGACCACATACCATGGTACGAGTAAAGAGTACTTGTCAGGAGACGAGGTTGAACAAGGTATAGAGTGATACCGAAGATCAAACCTCGGACAAGTAAAATATCGCGAGACAAAGGGAATTGGTATTGTATGTGAATGGTTCATTCGATCACTAAAGTCATCGTTGAATATGTGGGAGCCATTATGGATCTCCAGATCCCGCTATTGGTTATTGGTCGGAGTGAGTACTCAACCATGTCCGCATAGTTCACGAACCGTAGGGTGACACACTTAAAGTTGGATGTTGAAATGGTAGTATTTGAATATGGAATGGAGTTCGAATATTTGTTCGGAGTCCCGGATGAGATCCCGGACATCACGAGGAGTTCCGGAATGGTCCGGAGAATAAGATTCATATATAGGATGTCAGTTTATGTGAATAAAAATGTCGCGGAAGGTTCTATGGAAGGTTCTAGAAGGTTCTAGAAAAGTCCGGAAGAAACCACCAAGGAAGGTGGAGTCCACATGGGACTCCACCTCCATGGCCGGCCAACCCTAGTGGGGGAGGAGTACCAAGTGGACTCCCCTTAGGGGCCGGCCACCCCCACATGGGAGGTGGAACTCCCACCTTGGTGGGAGTCCTAGCTTGGCTAGGTTTCCCCCCTCCTATGGAAGGTTTTTGGTTCGGGTCTTATTCGAAGACTTGGACACCACCTCTTGGGGTTCCACCTATGTAATGAGGGGCCAAGGGGAGGGGGCCGGCCACCCCAAGACCACAGCCTGGCCGCCCCTTGAGTGGCCGGCCACCCCCTCCCAAACCCTAGCCGCCCCCTCTCCTCCATAGCTCCCGCGTGCTTTAGCGAAGCTCCGCCGGAGTTCTCCACCGCCACCGACACCACGCCGTCGTGCTGTCGGATTCAAGAGGAGCTACTACTTCCGCTGCCCGCTGGAACGGGAGGTGGACGTCGTCTTCATCAACAACCGAACCTGTGACCGAGTACGGAGGTGCTGCCCGTTCGTGGCGCCGAACCGATCGTGATCAAGATCTTCTACGCGCTTTTGCAAGCGGCAAGTGATCGTCTACCGCAGCAATAAGAGCCTACTCTTATAGGCTTTGGAATCTCTTCAAGGGTTAGTCTTGATCATCCCCTCGTTGCTACCGTCTTCTAGATTGCATCTTGGCTTGGATTGCGTGTTCGCGGTAGGAAAATTTTTGTTTTCTATGCAACGTTATCCTAGAGTGGTATCGGAGCCGTGTCTATGCATAGATGGTTGCACGAGTAGAACACAATGGTTTTGTGGGCGTTGATGCTCTTGTTATCTTTAGTTTGAGTACTTTGCATCTTTGTGGCATAGTGGGATGAAGCGGCCCGGACTAACTTTACATGACCGCGTTCATGAGACTTGTTCCTCGTTCGACATGCAACTTGTATTGCATAAGAGGCTTTGCGGGTGTCTCGTCTCTCCTACTATAGTGAAGATTCAACTTACTCTTCTATTGACAACACTAGTATCACCGTTGTGGTTCATGTTCGTAGGTAGATTAGATCTTACTCGAAAACCCTAAACCACGTAAAATATGCAAACCAAATTAGAGACGTCTAACTTGTTTTTGCAGGGTTTGGTGATGTGATATGGCCATAATGTGATGATGAATATGTATGAGATGATCATTATTGTATTGTGGCAACCGGCAGTAGAGCCTTATGGTTGTCTTTATATTTCATGTTGAGAGGTTTTTCAAATTAGTTGTGATAGTTGCTACATGAAGTGAACAACCATGAAGACGGCGCCATGGACCTTGACGCTACGCCGACGATGATGGAGATCATGCCCGAAGATGATGGAGATCATGTCCGTGCTTTGGAGATAAAGATCAAAGGCGCAAAGACAAAAGGGCCATATCATATCACATATAAACTGCATGTGATGTTAATCCTTTATGCATCTTATTTTGCTTAGATCGCGACGGTAGCATTATAAGATGATCCCTCACATTAATATCAAGATAATAAAGTGTTCTCCCCTCGTATGCACTGTTGTAACAGTTCGTCGTTTCGAAGCATCTTGTGATGATCGGATGTGATAGATTCAACGATTCACATACAACGGGTGTAAGCCATGTTGCACACGCGGAATACTTGGGTTTGCTTGACGAGCCTAGCATGTACAGACATGGCCTCGGAACAACGGAAACCGAAAGGTTGAACACGAGTCATATAGATGATATGATCAACATGTTGATGTTCACCATTGAAGCTACATCATCTCACGTGATGATCGGTTTTGGTGTAGTGGATTTGGATCGTGTACCACTTAACAAACTATGAGGGATGTTGTATTAAGTGGGAGTTCATTATTAATTAGATTAAAACATGAACTAATTATCATAAATATAGTCTGAGTAGTATTTTGAATTAATTTTGTAGTATTGGCATCCGTTTACTACTATGCGCTAGTCTTGTAATTGAGATATAAATACTGTTAAAATCTGACAAGAAACTTTACGGATTGGTACCGTATTGTTAAAGAATCAAGAGTTAATTAAGTCCTATTGCAAACTTTTAGTAAACCTCACATTGTTGATTCAAAGAGCTATGGTTTCAATTAGTATCTAAAGTTATCTTGTCTCCGTGAAACTTAAAGTTCAAATCTGTTTGAAAAGTAAGGAGATGAAAATTTAGTTTTCAGAAATAATCAAAGGTATGAGATATATGTGATATCTAAGACCTTATTGCAAGATGATAGAATATAAATTTGGTGAGACTACATAAACTCATAAGTTTTATGGGAATGTATGAAGGTTGAAGACGCCAGGCGTCACAATCCTCCAACTATTGGGGCACTAATAATATTAGCATATCCATGAAGTTATCATCCTTAGTATGTACCGTTGCTAAGACTCGTCGTATCGAAGCATCACGTGATGATCGGGTGTTATAGATTCTACGTGTGCTTACAACGGGTGCAAGCCAGATTTGCACATGAAAATACTAAGGTTAAACTTTATGAGCCTAGCATGTACAGACATGGTCTCAGAAAGTTGTTATGAATTGATGGATAAAATTATGAGTGAAATTGTTCATCATATTACAAAGTTACTAATAGTGAAATCTAGAACACTTTGATCATATGATGATCAACTTCAAAATAAGAACCTCAAGGTTATTGGTATTAGACCAACAAACCTAGAAGTTATTAATGTTGAAGTGTTTTTCCGAATAATGAGGAAAGCTAAAAGAGAAACTGCAAAAGATATTTTGGCGAAAAGAAAGAAAAGACTAGAAAGTCTAGCTCAGGTGTATATAAATGATATACATGTTATGGTTGTATTCCTAGTTAAGTCACACAATGAAATTCTTGGGTATTAGTACCATATTGGTTGGTATGAAGTGTCATACAAAATAACGCAATACAAGAATTCAATGGCCTAAGTGACTGACAAGGAATATGATAGTAATGCACGTCTGGAACAAAAAATAAAGAGTTATTATGTTCATCGTTGGCATTCTATCTAGCCCTTAGAATTTATAATAAAGAACTTAATAATTGTTATTTTGCTCTGGTCAAATGAAAACAATGAGTTGTTCAAATTATGACATTACTCCATGTATGATGGATAAGTTATTATAAATCTTAATGGTGAAACACACATACATAACACTGACGCTAAAATGCCATAAGGCAAATGATTTGAATTCCACTTATTTGTGGAACCGCCATTTAGGTCATGTTAGAAAGGAACGCATGAAGGAACTCCATGCAAATGGATTTTTGGAGTCACTTGATTTTTGAATCATTTGACGCTTGCAAATCTTTTCTAAAGAGAATGATTAAAATACCGTTCATAGGCCAAAAATTGAACGGGCAACTAACTTAGTGGAAAAATACATGATGATGTATGTGGTTCATCGGGCATAGTTGTGTGCGGGAGATTCTTCTACTTCATGAAAACTTTCAACAATGAATTGAGTATATATATGTGGATATATTCAATAAGGAAGAAGTTTGAAACATTTGAATGGATTCAAATAAATTTCAGCATGAAGTGGAAATCATCGTAATAGAAAAGTCAAATATCTATGATTGGATCATGGAGGAAATATTTGAATTACGAATTTTAGCGAACATCTAAGAGAGTTATGAAATTGTTCTACAACTCACATTTCTTGGAGTATCATAGTGATGATGAAGTATCCGAGAGATGTATCCAAACCTAGTTGGGTCAATGATGAGATAAAATATTAATGCCATTATATTTTTGTGAATTATGCTTTAGAGACTACCGCTTTACACCGAATAGAGCATCATCATGATCCGTTGAAATGATATCATACGAGTTATGACATGGGTATAAACCCTAATAGTCTTTTCTTAAATTTTGGTATGCATAGCATAAGTAAATGAGTTTACAACCAAAATCGGATGAATGTCTTTGTTGGTTATCCCAGAGAATTGATTGGGAATTCTTCCCACAATGGAGACAAAGACAAAAGTGTTTGTCAATGTTTCTTATTTCCAAGAAATTGTTTCTAGCGAAGTTTTTGAGTGGGAGGACAATAGAACTTGATAAGGTTTATGAACCTGAGCATAATGATCAGAGTAGCGCAGCATCGGAAGTTGTTTCGGAAGCGGCCACGACGATCATGGGTCCCATGACTACAAAGTGTTTTAGCCATGGAGATCGAAATACATATTGAACCTTGTAGGTATGGTTTACTTTGTGATCAAATAAATGATTTGTGAACAAAGGATTGATTTTGAATAATGATAAACCAACTACAAACAAAGAAGTTATGATGGGCCCTGACTCTGTTAAAATGGCTATGCGCCATGAAATCCAAGATAGATGAATACTTTTTGAAAGTAAATAGATCTATAAAATTGATGGACTTGGATGAAATATCATTGAAGAAGCTTGATTTGTCGAAAAGTTGTTTATGACAAAGTTCAAAGAATTGACTACGACAAGATTAGATCTTCCGTAGCAATGCTTAAAGTCTATATGGATTATTCTAGTAATCACTACATATTTCCTTTATGAGAAATGTTAGTAGGATGGCAAAATACACTACTTAACAGAAGTGTGTATTAAAGGTGTATACTAGATACAACCAAGAGTTTTGCTGGTCCGTGGAATACTAGATAGGTATACGAACTTCAATTGGATGAAGTAAGTATCGCGGAGTTGGAATCTTCACCAGATGAAATAATCAAAGGTTTTTGATTTCATCAAAGACGATGAAGAGGCTTGCATTTGCAAGAAATTAAGTGGGAGCGCTAAGACATATTTATAATACTTTATGTAGGTGACATATAGTTGGTTATAAATGATGTAATTATATACTTGAATAAAGTTTTCATTGAGAAATTAACTTCAATGAAAGGATATGGACTGAAACAAATTTAGTGTCAAGATCTATGAAGATAGATTGAAACACATAAATAAGTTTAAGTCAAAGTACATAGAATAGATATTGAAATAGTTCAATATAGAAATATTAAGAAAATATTCTTGTCATGTTAAAGTTTTAACAAGACTTGAGTGTATCTGACACTCAATGAGTAAAAACACATGAGTGATTATAGATCACGAATAATATGTACACAATCAGATATCATGTGCTATAAAGTGTTATGAGCATATACCGGAATGATTCATATGATGATCATTGGACGACAGAGAAAATATCCTTGAGTACTTTAGAAGAACTAAGGATATATATATATATTTTTGTATGAAGAAATGACAAACAAATCGCTGTAAGGTGTTACACCGATATTGGTTTTGTCACATATAAAATACAATTTCAATCTCAAATTAGACTAAGTGTTGTTTAAAAGGTAGCACAATGAGCTAGAAGTTGTCTATGCTAGATTTAGAAGAGTTCTAAATATTGTGACGGATTCTACAAAAGAAGGCAGAGTATGTCATTATTTTGACAATGACAAAGGATGTTAAGTCAAGAGGTTCTTTGAGAACTTGGTGCAGCTTCCGACAGAGTCGAACTTTGAAGCTATATTGTGTGTGACAATATTAGTGACATATTTCGGACAGCGGAATTAAGGTTCCACCGGAAGATCAAACATATTTAATGCCGACTCATTTGGAAATGAGTGATGCGTTGAGACGCAAATGAATTACAAAATACATACGTTTCGAGCGTGTCAGATCCGTTGACTAAAAACCTCTCCCGTGAGCAATACATGATAAAGCACCATAAGGCCAAGGTGTTATATCTTTACAAATGTAAACTAGATTATTGACTCTAGTGCAAGGGGGAGACTGAAGGAGATATGCCCTAGAGGCAATAATAAAGTGGTTATTATTTATATCTTTATGTTTATGATAAATGTTTATATATCATGCTATAATTGTATTAACCGAAACATTAGTACATGTGTGATATGTAGACAAACAAATAGTCCCTAGTATGCCTCTTAACTAGCTTGTTGATTAATGGATGATTAGTTTCATAATCATGAACATTGGATGTTATTAATAACAAGGTTATATCATTGTATGAATGATGTAATGGACGCACCCAATTAAGCGTAGCATAAGATCTCGTCATTAAGTTATTTGCTATAAGCTTTCGATACATAGTTACCTAGTCCTTATGACCATGAGATCATATAAATCACTTATACTGGAAAGGTACTTTGATTACATCAAACACCACTGCGTAAATGGGTGGCTATAAAGGTGGGATTAAGTATCCGGAAAGTATGAGTTGAGGCATATGGATCAACAGTGGGATTTGTCCATCCCGATGACGGATAGATATACTTTGGGCCCTCTCGGTGGAATGTCGTCTAATGTCTTGCAAGCATATGAATAAGTTCATAAGAGACCACATACCATGGTACGAGTAAAGAGTACTTGTCAGGAGACGAGGTTGAACAAGGTATAGAGTGATACCGAAGATCAAACCTCGGACAAGTAAAATATCGCGAGACAAAGGGAATTGGTATTGTATGTGAATGGTTCATTCGATCACTAAAGTCATCGTTGAATATGTGGGAGCCATTATGGATCTCCGGATCCCGCTATTGGTTATTGGTCGGAGTGAGTACTCAACCATGTCCGCATAGTTCACGAACCGTAGGGTGACACACTTAAAGTTGGATGTTGAAATGGTAGTATTTGAATATGGAATGGAGTTCGAATATTTGTTCGGAGTCCCGGATGAGATCCCGGACATCACGAGGAGTTCCGGAATGGTCCGGAGAATAAGATTCATATATAGGATGTCAGTTTATGTGAATAAAAATGTCGCGGAAGGTTCTATGGAAGGTTCTAGAAGGTTCTAGAAAAGTCCGGAAGAAACCACCAAGGAAGGTGGAGTCCACATGGGACTCCACCTCCATGGCCGGCCAACCCTAGTGGGGAGGAGTCCCAAGTGGACTCCCCTTAGGGGCCGGCCACCCCCCACATGGGAGGTGGAACTCCCACCTTGGTGGGAGTCCTAGCTTGGCTAGGTTTCGCCCCTCCTATGGAAGGTTTTTGGTTTGGGTCTTATTCGAAGACTTGGACACCACCTCTTGGGGTTCCACCTATATAATGAGGGGCCAAGGGGAGGGGGCTGGCCACCCCAAGACCACAAGCTGGCCGCCCCCCTTGAAGTGGCCGGCCACCCCTCCCAAACCCTAGCCGCCCCCTCTCCTCCATAGCTCCCGCGTGCTTTAGCGAAGCTCCGCCGGAGTTCTCCACCGCCACCGACACCACGCCGTCGTGCCTGTCGGATTCAAGAGGAGCTACTACTTCGCTGCCCGCCGGAACGGGAGGTGGACGTCGTCTTCATCAACAACCGAACGTGTGACCGAGTACGGAGGTGCTGCCCGTTCGTGGCGCCGGAACCGATCGTGATCAAGATCTTCTACGCGCTTTTGCAAGCGGCAAGTGATCGTCTACCGCAGCAATAAGAGCCTACTCTTATAGGCTTTGGAATCTCTTCAAGGGTTAGTCTTGATCATCCCCTCGTTGCTACCGTCTTCTAGATTGCATCTTGGCTTGGATTGCGTGTTCGCGGTAGGAAATTTTTTGTTTTCTATGCAACGTTATCCTACACCACTATGGTTCCTTCTCTTGTTCTAGTTGAAATTTCTTTTTCATCTATGTTTTCCATTTGCAATTAAGTGAAAATATTTAGTATTATTCCCCCCTTCTTGAATATGTTTTACCTTGGATCTTTGTTCCCATTTTGACTCTTCATCTCTAACTTTCGTAACTTTGTTCTATCATCATCATCTAGAGGAATTGACTCAACTTTCAAGTCCAAATCATCTATTAAGGATAACAACCTTTCTTTTTCATTTCTTCTATTGATCACTTAAAAATTTTGCCCAACCTTTGAGAAAACGCCTAATATGTCTAATTTTATTCCGCCATTTGGCAATAGGAGTATTACCACCTTCTCAGCCTTCCATTCAGCTTTCACTATCTCATAAAAAATTTCATGTTTCAGCCATAAAGTTTCAAAAGAAAAGTGAGCTTTATTGCCAATATAAGCATGATTACCCGAATCAATTAACAAAGGAGCGTAGTCTGAACCAGTCCTGTCAAAGCTCTCACTATAACTAAAGGGAATTTTTGTTCCCACTCTACCGTCGAAAGGATACAGTCAAGCATCTCATACGTTGGATTTTCCGTCCGATTAGCCCAAGTTAATTTCCTCCCTGAAAGAGCAATCTCTCGCAGATTAAGGCTCTCAATAATGGCATTAAAAACAAAGGGCCAATGTGGCTTGAAATTATCATTGTTGTTATCCTATTTTCTTCTCAAAATATTGAAATCCCCCCCCCCCAAATTAGAGAAGGGGTCGATCATGAATCACCCATCCTGGCAAGTTCAGCAAGGAATTCTGCTTTATGAGTATCTTGAGCAGCACCATAACTGGCACTAATATTCACTCAAATCCATCATGCTTACATCTAACATATAGTTTGACACAAAAATCTCCAGTTTCAACTGTACCAACTTGTAACAACACGTTATTTATTCCAACAAGGATACCTCCAGACCTCCCATGAGGTGGAAGATAGAACCAAGAATAGTCTAACCAATTCGCCAAATTTTCAAGAAAGGGTATTGAAAAATTAGTTCTCCCCGTCTCCAGTAAGATGATAAAATCTAACTTTTCCTCTCTTAATTGTTCTTTGACAAACAAGTGCTTTGCAACATCACCAAACCCATCTGAGTTTCAAAATAAACCTTTTATTGGACTCATTTTAACCTGAACACTTATTTTTGAATCTATCACTTCTACGAATACCTGACAAATCAAAATCCTTCTTCTTTCGGTTTTCTTAAGTTTAATGATAGGCATTAACAGGTTATCTTGTTCCAATAGCTCTTGTGCCTCCTCTATTATCAAATCTCCAGTAAGATTTGACAATTTAGACGTTAGCAAACTATTTCGGCCCTCTTTCTTAAGTAAATGAGCCTCAACATTTTTCTTTAAGATAACTAAAAGTTCAATTAACGTCTACCTCTTTAATAGATTCTACCGCTTTTAAAACTTTATTTTTATTTTTCCCCAAAGAAATGCCTAGGCAACTTGCCTTAACCAAGATATCCTCATCAGATAAAGAAGCAAGTGAAGGTTTAGGTTTCTCATTACCTGGAGAAATAAAGTCGTGTCTGAGGTTAACATTCTGCATGGCCCTTTTCATCTGCGTGGCATCCACGTTTGGCTGAGCACGAATCCAGTCACTCGCCCGAACAGACAAGATGGAGATGCAATACCCCCAAAAACTGCCACATCATTAGCCAATTAGCTAGAGGATTCTTCATTATTCTTTCTTCAAGGTCTGTTACAAGAGTCATTGAATTACCTGAAAATTGTCACGTTACCACAGTTGGTGACGGAGAATTTTGCGTATCAACAACAACACTTATACCTTTATTTTTCTTGGAAGCAACAGAAAATGCCACAGAATGCATTGCCGCAGACGATCCGAAGCCAATAGAAGCAAATCCAAGCTCCTCTGCCCGCCGCAGGTGATCCCTGTCCGTGGCGGGTCCCACCACCATCGGCTGCACATGCGACATGGCAGACTGGGCCGGCAAAATCACCTCGGGCAGGTAGCTGGGGCTTGCGGCAGCAAAACCGGGCGCGCCAGCTAGCGGCATGCTCCCCAAAGCCGCAGCAGCTCCCTCGGTGGCCGACCGCGGCAGGTGGCAGAGCGGGGACAAGGGGGCCTTGCACGTCGCGCTCGAGGCGTCACCTCTCCAGGCGGGGGCACTGCGGCCAATGGCGTTGCGCCAGCTATGCTCTGGCTGCCCAGTGGCAGTGCAGGGTCTACCGCTCCTGCCCGCTCCAATCCCGGAGCTGCTGCCGACAGGATCTTCTCCGATCCCGAGGCAGAATCATCCTGAAAACTAGCACCCTCCCTATCTTTTTCTACATGATCATGAAATAACAAATCTGTGTCAATTAAATCGCAAATTTCAGCTGAATTTAAAAGTGAAGATGAATATTGTTCTATTATATGAGCTGGTAGGATATTATTAGCATGCATACCTTTGCTCAACAAAACCGAATTAAGAGAACCAAACAAAATTGGAGCCTCAACTTGGTGTTGAATTTGGTGACCAACAACACCCTTAGCATTATTAACCTTCTTCACAGTGCTCTTCTTACTGTTGACATTGCTTTGTTGCTCATTGTTCATTGTCTTCTCGATATCCATGTCATTTGCACCATCCATTTTATCATCATTAGACCCATTATTGCCCCTCCATCATTGTTGTCCCCATTGTTTACCATATCATCACCATCAAGTTGAGTCACTATAACTGGTTCCACCTCAAAACTAAGTTTAAGGAAACCTCTTTGGATGAAAACATCAGTTGTCTCCGGTATGAGGGTATGATCTAGGCATCCAATTCGCGACCTCAACTCCTTATTCTTTCTAGTGTGTACCATTTCCACTTCTTTTGTCTTGCCAAAAAGAGTGCCCACCGCCCACTGAGACAAGAAGTCAATCCTCACATCAGCTGGAATCCCTCTCACCCGCAGCCAAACCTCAGGCAACATATACAAAAGGTCCTCTAAGGCCGACCAATCCTCAAAAACAAGATCATAGGCTCTGTCAGGAATAGGATAAGTGCGGAGAGTCTTCATCCTCTGAGCTTCAGACTTATTAGGGAATTTGGCTCTAAACACATTATTCTGAAAGTTATATATCTCCCACTGAAACTTTTCCACCGGTACAATCCTCCTCAAACATTTTGCAATTTCTGGAATAGACATAGGGTCACCTTCAATAGTCACCTTTACCAGCTTCACATTGTCAACCTTTGGTTGTATGCACCCCCTGTGGGCAACTCAAAGAACATGAGCTGTTCGATCGCATACCCATACATGGTGAAAGATGGTTTAGGAGCCTGAAGAAGCGGACAATCACTATAAATATGATTAGGTGACTCAAAAATGTCACAAACTGGCGCAGTGCAAGTATCAATTTGGTGTCCCGGTTGCTTGCATCGAAAACAAGGATTCTTATCAACCTTTTTAGCGTGCTTAGAAAAATTTGGAGCATCCGATTTTGGCACTGAATCCACCTGCATGGGTTGAGTCTGCTTCAAACCGGTGGCTATAGTTTGACATTGTTGTACCGCAGGAACATCAGCTTGTGCTCCCGCCGATACCGCAGCACCCAAAGCCGACGATGGAACCCCTTCAGCCCCTCCTCTACGTGCTTATGCCGCCAATGCCGCAACAACCCCTGCATAGCTTCTTTAAGCAACTCAGGATTAATACCGGCCATATTTGCACCATTTTGAACCACTGGATCATTGTTTCCCCCTCCACTATTGCGATACTGATTAAAATTAGATCGACTACCATTGTATCCATACCAATAATTTGCATTGAAATTGTTGTTCCCATAAGACCTAGGGCGGTACTGCTGGTTACCTCCATTGCGATGAAAATTACTATAATTTGTACCTCTATTGAACTGCCCAAAGTTAGACCCGAACTCCTTAGAGAACTGTTGCCCCTCACATGATTCGGATCCTCAGCAGTGCCGCTCAATTCGCCAGTCACGAAATTCCCCTGACGGCCAGAGGAGTATCCTCCACCTCGACCAGAAGAAAACCTAGGCGGGCCATTGAAACCATTGCTGGAGCCATTGAAACCCGCACCATGCCCAGGACCACGGTGGCCGCCACGATCACCGCAGTCACCGCGACCTCTGCCGGGTCCGTTTCCCCGAGCAGGACCGAAGCCTCCACCACCATTGTTCATCGCTAGAGCAGCCTCGCCTCCGTGATACGTGTCAAACGTATCTATAATTTCTTATGTTCCATGCTAGTTTTATGACAATACTCACATTTTTTATATACACTTAATATCATTTTGATGCATTTTTCCGGTACTAACCTATTAACAAGATGCCGAAGCGCCAATTCCTGTTTTCTGCTGTTTTTGGTTCCAGAAATCCTACACAGGGTATATTCTCGGAATTGGACGAAACAAAAGGCCAAGTTCTTATTTTTCCAGGGGCTTCACGGAGTCCGAAGGAGAGACGAAGGGGGGCCACGAGGTGCCCACACCCTAGGGGGCGCGGGCCACCCCTCTGCCACGCCGCCAGGTGGGGACCCCACTTCGGGACTCCACCGACATCGCCCATTCGCCTATATATTCCTTCCGTCGCGAAAAACCTAAAATAATCGACGATATTCCACGAAGAGTTCCGTAGCCGCCGCCATCGCGAAGACAAGTTTCGGGGGACAGAATCTCTGTTCTGGCACGCCGCCGGGACGGGGAAGTGCCCCCGGAAGTCATCTCCATCGACTCCATCGCCATCTTCATCGTTGTTGCTGACTCCCATGATGAGGAGGGAGTAGTTCTCCCCCGAGGCTGGGGGCTCTACTGGTAGCTATGTGGTTCATCTCTCTCTCCCATGGTGTGATCTTTATGTGATCATGAGCTTTGTATCACTATTAATCTATGTGCTACTCTAGTGATGTTATTAAAGTATTCTATTCCTCCTCCATGATGTAAAGTTGACAAGTGTGTGCATCATGTAGTACTTGGCGTAGGTTATGATTGTAATCTCTTGTGGATTATGAAGTTAACTATTACTATGATAATATTGATGTGATCTATTCCCCCTTTCATAGCTATTGTTGACAGTGTGTATGCTATGTTAGTACTCGGTCTAAATTGCAATGGTATTATCTTGGATTATGATTTGATGAGGATATCCCTATGAGTGGTGTTTGTCAAGTACTTGATGAACTTTGAGTGGAGCTTCCGTAGCAACTACGTGATGATTAGTGATTCCAATAGGAGAGTAATTCAGAGTAGCACAAGTGAAGAGAAGTTATCTAATTGTTATGTGATCATTGTTAAGAGTGTCCACTAGTGAAAGTATGATCCCTAGGCCTTGTTTCTAAGCATTGAAACACCGTTTCCAACAAGTTCTGCTACATGTTCGCTTGCTGCCATTTTTATTTCAGATTGCAATTACTACTTATAATCATCCATATTACTTGTATTTCACTATCTCTTCGCCGAACTAGTGCACCTATACATCCGACAAGTGTATTAGGTGTGTTGGGGACACAAGAGACTTCTTGTATCTTAATTGCGGTGGTTGCTTGAGAGGGATATCTTTGACCTCTACCTCCCCGAGTTCGATAAACCTTGGGTGATTCACTTAAGGGAAACTTGTCTGCTGTTCTATAAACCTCTGCTCTTGGAGGCCCAACACCGTCTACGGGAATAGAAGCGTGCGTAGACATCAAGCTATTTTCCGGCGCCGTTGCCGTGGAGATCAAGACACGCTGCAAGGGGAGTCTCTCACATCCAATCTCTTTACTTTGTTTATTGTCTTGCTTTACTTTATTTTATTTTCTGTCTTGTTTGCTTTCTTTATATCAAAAACACAAAAAAAATTAGTTACTTGCATTTACTTTATTTACCTTTTGTTTATTTCATCATGCTTCCCCCTAAGTTCACTTTGAAAGATATATCAGTAGGGCGTGGGTCTATCATTGGAAGAGATAACATAGAAGAATTTTTCACTCATGTTAGTACAGCTTAAAGATTTTGAAGATAGATCCTTGGTAGAACTTGCTCCTACTTATGAAATTGCTACTGCCTCTTTAGTGCACATGTTGGAAGCTAGATTTGTTAATCTTAATCCTATAATGCAACATATGTTTCTTACACTCAGTGATATGGAAGAAGGAGAAAAGAAAGATTTTGTTTTAGAAACCCTTCTTAAAGAATTTGGTGATGTAGCTAGAGAAGCTAGGAAAGTCTTTATTCAACATAAGATGCTTGACTTTTATACCAATTTTGCAAATACCCTTGAAAAGATGGAAAAAGATAGACTAAAGTACACTAATAAAGTCAATTGTGAGGGGGAGACTAAAGTACCAATACCTTATAAGCTCATAGGAATGCATGAGGCACTAGAAAAGAATTTTGATTGGATTGTTCCTGAAAATTTATTTGAGGAGGATAGTAAGCCTAAAAGTAATGAAAGAGGAGCCTCTGAAACTTACATAGATAAGATACAATGCATCGTTGAGAAAATCCCCAACTCTGATAATGATGCTTCTTCTTTTGATAATACTTGATTTACACTTTCTGCGCCTACCTGAAAGGCGTTAAAGAAAAGCGCTTATGGAAGACAACCCATTATTTTATTTCTGCAATTTTTGTTATATATTTGAGTCAAGGTGCTTGTTACTACTGTAGCAATACCTTTGTATCTTTATTTTATTGCATTGTTGTGCCAAGTAAAGTCTTTGATAGTAAGGTTGATACGAGATTTGGATTTCTCGCGTGAAACGTATTTCTAGTCGTCACGAATTTGAGTAGATCTCTCTGTAGGAGAGTCTAAAAAATCTGCGAAAATTCATGAGTAATCCTAAGATATGTAATCAACTTTCATTCAATTTGAGCTTCTTCATCTGAGCATGTTAAGTGCCTCGAAAAAATTCGTCTTTACGGACTGTTCTGTTTTGACAGATTCTGCCTTTTATTTCACATTGCCTCTTTTACTGTGTTTGAATGGATTTCTTTGCTACAGTAACTTTCAGTAGCCTTGGGTAATGTCCAGAAGTGTTGGGAATGATTGTGTCCTCTCTGAACATGTGAATTTTTTATTATGCACTAACCCTCTAATGAGATTGTTTTGAGTTTGGTGTGGAGGAAGTTTTCAAGGATCAAGAGAGGAGGATGATATAATACGATCAAGAAGAGTGAAAAGGCTAAGCTTGGGGATGCCCCCGTGGTTCATCCCTGCATATTTCAAGAAGACTCAAGCATCTAAGCTTAGGGATGACCAAGGCATCCCCTTCTTCATCAACAACTTATCAGGTCACCTCTAGTGAAACTATATTTTTATTCCGTCACATCTTATGTGCTTTACTTGGAGCGTCTGTGTGTTTTTATTTTTGTTTGTGTTTGAATAAATTCGGATCCTAGCATTCCTTGTATGGGAGAAAGAGGAGCATCCCCTTCTTCATCAACAACTTATCAGGTCACCTCTAGTGAAACTATATTTTTATTCCGTCACATCTTATGTGCTTACTTGGAGCGTCTGTGTGTTTTTATTTTTGTTTGTGTTTGAATAAATTCGGATCCTAGCATTCCTTGTATGGGAGAAAGACACGCTCCGCTGTTTCATATGAACACTGGTGTTCTTAGTTTTACTTTTAATGTTCATGGCGAAAGCTTAAAGCCGCTTCATTCATTGCTATTTGGTTGGAAACAGAAAATACTTCATGTGGTAATTGGCATATTGTCTTGAATAATTTGATACTTGGCAATTGTTTTGAGCTCTCAAGTAGATCATGTTTAAGCTCTTGCATCATGTGGTTTAAACCTATTAGTGGAGAACTACCGTAGAGCTTGTTGAAATTTGGTTTGCATGATTGGTCTCTCTAAATTCTAGATATTTTCTCGGTAAAAGTGTTTGAGCAACAAGGAAGACAAGTGTAGAGTCTTATAATGCTTGCAATATGTTCTTATGTAAGTTTTGTCTGTATCGGTTCATACTTGTGTTTGCTTCAAACAACCTTGCTAGCCAAAGCCTTGTACCGAGAGGGAATGCTTCTCGTGCATCCAAAACCTTGAGCCAAAACTTATGCCATTTGTGTCCACCATAACTACCTACTATGTGGTATTTTTCTGCCATTCCAAGTAAATTGCTTGTGTGCTACCTTTAAAAATTTCATTCTTTGTCTTTGCAATACATAGCTCATGGGAAAGTAGCTTAAAAACTATTGTGGTAAAGAATATGTCGCTTATGTATCTTATTTCTTATAAGTTGCTTGTTGTAACATCCCAACTTTTCAATAAAGAGATAAAGGGAGAGTTTCAATAATACCAAATTTGAGAACCAACAAAAACTTTTTATCATCATATAGTTCTATGCAAATAGATCACCTTGTTAATTATTTGAGTGTGCATTTTGCCAAGATGCTTGCTTGTGTGTTTACACTTACACTTAAACCCTAAACCATGATCTCTTGATCATCCAATTACAAGGAAAAAGAAAAGAGAAAAGAAAATATAAAATTCACCTCAACACACACATATGGCTTATGCCATTTTTGCAAATTCTTAACCTACACCACTTTGGCTTGCACCATTGGTTGTAAATGGTTAATAAACACTTATTAGGACTTTTGAAATCAAAGAAACTCAAATAAAAGTGAAATCAAATGCAAATTCCAAGTTACATGCAATATGGTCACATGTGACATTTTTAACCTGATGCCCTCTTTGAGCCCCTCGCTTGGAAGATTTTCAAACCATACTTGGCCAACTCTTTGCACCTCATCCAAGACAACATCAAGGTGAACAACTTTTCCCAAAACCATCACCCCAAATTCTTTCTCTATTTCAAATGACAAGCTAGCAAAGTTGAGACATTGGGACATATGTTAGATCATATGCAATTTGTGATTTTGCAAAGCAATTCCAAATTGACCCAAACCACCACCATTCTACTGCAAATAATATATGATTGCAATCCACCAAATTTCATTCAAAATTTCGAAATTAAGTTTCTTGCGGCCATTTCAACAAACACCTTGTGATCACAAATCTGTCAACAAGTGACATTGCTTTGTCCAGCAGATTTTGGCCTTCCTCTTCAACCCTATGTCATCCTCTGTCTTTCCTTGACCTCTCTCAACCTTGCCAAGCGGAATAGACAAGGTGTAGTACTGGAAATCATCACAAAATTTGCTCAACCTTGCCATGCTGTGGCATGGCATGACATCACCATGCCATCCCTCTCTCTGGTCATTCCCAGCGTGCATCACCTTTCCATCCAGCATCCTCTCACTCCCCTGGACGTGCTAGACCCAAGCCCCGACATTTTCGTGCACCGGACACGCCAGAACGCAACGCGCCCAGACGTGCCAGTGACGTGCACCCACGCGCCAGGGCGCGCACGGCGAACGCCACGGACACGCCCAGAGCACGCCTCGCCTCGCTCGCCTGCGTCACCTCGTCCTCTTCCCTCTGCGCCACCAGCTCCGCAACGTCACCAGGAACCGCCCAGACATCGCCATTGGCCCGCGGGAACGCTGTAGCCGACGACCTCGTCGACGTCCTCCGCCGCGGGTACTGGCCGCTCCCGTCACGCGCCCGTCCTCATCTCTGCATCATTTTCAACGCCGTCAAGCGCTGCGTCATCGCCAGGACGTCGCCTGCACGCCTGCGTCATCGCCATTCCATCACCACCCCTGTAGCCGCGTTGTCGACGATGACTTCATCGCCGCCCCACGGCCACCCCTTGCTGCTATAAAAGGAGCACCCCTCTCCTCAAATTCAGCACACACCTCGCTTCCCCTCCTCACACTGACTCGCCTAGCCACCTTGCCTTGCTCGATTAGCCACCGGAGAGCTCCAATTGCAAGATCGCTGCCGCGCTTCATCGCCAACGATCGCCGGAGAAGGAGGCCGCCTGATACGTCTCCAACGTATCCATAATTTCTGTCGTTCCATGCTTGTTTTATGACAATACTTACATGTTTTGCTTGCACTTTATAATGTTTTTATGCGTTTTCCGGAACTAACCTATTAACAAGATGCCACAGTGCCAGTTCCCGTTTTCTGCTGTTTTTGGTTCCAGAAAGGCTGTTCGGGCAATATTCTCGGAATTGGACGAAATCAACGCCAAACCTCCTATTTTTCCCGGAAGGCTCCAAAACACCGAAGAAGAGTCGGAGAGGGGCCAGAGGGCCACCACACCATAAGGCGGCGCGGCCTGGCCTGGGCCCGCGCCGGCCTATGGTGGGGAGCCCCCAGGTGCCCCCCTGCGCCGCCTCTTCGCCTATAAAAGCCCTTTCGACCTAAAAACACCGGACCACTTGACGAAACTCCAGAAAGACTCCAGGGGCGCCGCCACCATCGCGAAACTCCAATTCGGGGGACAGAACTCTCTGTTCCGGCACCCTGCCGGGACGGGGAAGTGCCCCCGAAGCCATATCCATCAACGCCATCGCCTCCATCATGCTCCGTGAGTAGTTCCCCCATGGACTACGGGTTCTAGCCGTAGCTAGTTGGTATTCTCTCCCCATGTACTTCAACACAATGATCTCATGAGCTGCCTTACATGATTGAGATTCATCCGATGTAATCGGTGTTGTGTTTGTCGGGATCCGATGGATTGTTACGTTATGATTGTCTATCTACAAAGTTTATGAAGTTATTGTTGCTGCAATCTTGTTGTGTTTAATGCTTGTCACTAGGGCCCGAGTGGCATGATCTTAGATTTAAGCTCTATACTTATTGCTTAGATTGTATCTACAAGTTGTATGTTCATGTCACTGTCCGGAACCAAAGGCCCCGAAGTGACAAGAATCGGGACAACCGGAGGGGATGGCGGTGATGTGAGGGACACATGTTTTCACGGAGTGTTAATGCTTTGCTCCGGTACTCTATTAAAAGGAGTACCTTAATATCCAGTAGATTCCCTAGAGGCCCGGCTGCCACCGGCTGGTAGGACAAAAGATGTTGTGCAAGTTTCTCATTGCGAGCACGTACGACTATAATTGGAAAACATGCCTACATGATTAATGATCTTGATATTCTGTCTTAATGCTATTTCAATCCTATCAATTGCCGGACTGTAATTTGTTCACCCAACACTTGTTATTGGAGAGTTACCACTAGTGTAGATAGCTGGGAACCCCGGTCCATCTTTCATCATCATATACTTGTTCTACATGTCATTGGAAGTAGTATCAACTATCTTCTCGGTGCCATTGCTCTCGTGTTACTATTACTCGCTGCTGTGTTACCGTTACTATCGCTCTCATATCACTGCTACTTTCACATCACCCTTGTTGCTAGTGCTTTTCCAGGTGCAACTGAATTGACAACTCAGTTGTTAAGGCTTATAAGTATTCTTTACCTCCCCTTGTGTCGAATCAATAAATTGGGTTTTACTACCCGCGAAGACTGCTGCGATCCCCTATACTTGTGGGTCATCAAGACTGTTTTCTGGCGCCGTTGCCGGGGAGGCATAGCTCTACTCATAAGTTCACCTGGGGAGTACACTCTACCTTTCTCTCTGTTTTTATTTTGTTTTATTTTGTTTTGCTTAGTTTACTTTTGTCTAGTTTATTTGTGCTTAGTTTATTTATGTCTAGTATTATTTTGCGTAGTTTACTTTTGCTTAGTTTATTTTTGTCTTGTTTTATTTTTCTCATATACCCAAAAATCCATAAAAATTTGAAAAACCTAAAAATTAAAAACTGCTGTTATGGGAGAACCAACAACCTACTTAGAGCTTATAGAATGTTATAATAATTATAGAGAATCAAGAACTCGGTAAAATAATGAGTGCTATGATAGAAAAATTGAATACAATTGCTAAAATCTTGCTTAAACGCCATGATATAAACTCGTTGCTCTCAACAGGATACTAAACATCTTAAATTTCAATGTGGCTTTAGTGAGGAATTTTTAATTAAGAATTATAATCGGAATTGCTATATTCATTATGGGTTCGAAGAGGTAGAACAATTTGTCTTATTTATGGGAGCCTCCGAGATAGAATCCTTCATGGTTGAGAATTATGAAACTTGTGTTGTTTGTAAGGACCTTAAAGATTATGTCTCTACTATCCTTAATTCTTGCATAGAATGCTACAGTAGGAATCCTTATATCCTTGATTATAAAGAGAGACACATTAATGCACAAGAATGCACTCACAATTTGCAGGAACCAAGTGGAAGAAGAAATTGATGAACCTAAAAGCTCATTGGATGAAAAAGAGGAGGAAATTGATGAACCCGAATGCTCATTGGATGAAAAAGAAGAGGAGAGTGATGAACAAAAGGAGGAAGAATGGATTAGCTACCCATGCCAACCTTCTAATGAGAGTAACTCTTTATCTCTTACACTATTTGATTGTCCTCCATGCTTAACGGAAGAGGTTGAATGTTATGTTCCTGTGGATTCTCTTGAAATAGTACCTATGAGTAATACTTGTGAGAATGATTATGCTACTGTTATCTATGATAATCCATGCTACTTTGATAAATCTTATGATAATGATTTGTTTGTGCTTGATGTCGAAATGCATGGTACTAAAGAATTTTGTTTGGCAAATGTCTATGATAAAGCTCTAGATGATGGTCCTATGTTACTTGATAATATTAATTGTACTACTAATGAAAATGGGATTGGAGAGTTCTTGACTTATTCTATGAGTCCCATATCTATTGAGATTGATCAACTACCTTGTTATATTATTAATAAAAGTAAGTTTGAAAGTTTTAATTCCACTATTCTTGAACTTGATAAAAATTATGTGTTTGGAAATCATGAAAAGTATGCTGCATGTGATAGATATATTGTTGAGTTTATTCATGAAGCTACTGAAAATTATTATGAGAGAGGAAAATACGGTTGTAGAAATTTTCATGGTGCTAAAACACCTCTCTATATGCTTAAAATTTTGAAGTTATACTTGTTCTATCTTCCTATGCTTGTTACTTTGCTTTTCATGAACTTGTTTATGTACAAGATTCCTATGCATAGGAAGCATGTTAGGCTTAAACTTGTTTTGGATTTTCCTCTTGATGCTCTCTTTTGCTTCAAATACTGTTTCTTGCGAGTGCATCATCAAAACTGCTGAGCCCATCTTAATGGCTATAAAAAAAGAACTTCTTGGGAGATAACCCATGTGTTATTTTGCTACAGTACTTTGTTTTATATTTGTGTCTTGGAAGTTGTTTACTACTGTAGCAACCTCTCCTTATCTTTATTTTATTGCAATGTTGTGCCAAGTGAAGCCTCTAATCGAAGGTTGATACTAGATTTGGATTTCTGCGCAGAAACAGATTTCTACCTGTCACGAATCTGGGCTGTTTTCTCTGTAGGTAACACAGAAAAATATGCCAATTTACGTGCGTGTTCCTCAGATATGTACGCAACTTTCATTAGTTTTGAGTTTTCTGATTTGAGCAACGGAAGTATTTATTTAAAATTCGTCTTTACTGGCTGTTCTGTTTTGGCAGATTCTGCCTCTGTTTTTTTGCATTGTCTTTTGTGGACTTTAAGCGAGGTTTTCTAGACGTAGAGGGCTGTAGCTAATGTTTTATTGAGTTCTTGCAATGTGCCACTACAGGACCAAGGTGGATTCAAATTTTTTGAGTACTAACCCCTCTAATGAAGTTTATGAGAAGTTTGGTGTGAAGGAAGTTTTCAAGGGTCAAGAGAGGAGGATGATATATGATCGAGAAGAGTGAAAAGTCTAAGCTTGGGGATGCCCCCGTGGTTCATCCCTGCATATTTCAAGAAGACTCAAGCGTCTAAGCTTGGGGATGCCCAAGGCATCCCCTTCTTCATCAACTTATCAGGTTTCTTCTATTGAAACTATATTTTTATTCGGTCACATCATATGTGCTTTACTTGGAGCGTCTATGTGCTTTTATTTTTGTTTTTGTTTGAATAAGATCGGATCCTAGCAATCCTTGTTTGGGAGAGAGACACGCTCCGCTTTTTCATATGAACACTTGTTCTTCGTTTTACTTTTAATGTTCAATGATAAAAGTTGGAAGCTACAATACTTATTTGGTTGGAAACAGAAAATGCCTCATATTGTCTTGGATAATTTGACACTTGGCAATTGATTTGAGCTCTCAAGTAGATCATGATTAAGTTTTTTTTTTCATGTAGTTTAAACCTATTAGTGGAGAACTACTGTAAAGCTTGTTGAAATTGGTTTGCATAATTGATCTCTCTTAAGGTCTAGATATTTTCTGGTAAAAGTGTTTGAGCAACAAGGAAGACAGTGTAGAGTATTATAATGCTTGCAACATGTTCTTATGTAAGTTTTGCTGTACCCGTTCATACTTGTGTTTGCTTCAAACAACCTTGCTAGCCTAAGCCTTGTACTGAGAGGGAATACTTCTCATGCATCCAAAATACTTGAGCCAACCACTATGCCATTTGTGTCCACCATACCTACCTACCTACTATGTGGTATTTCCTGCCATTCCAAAGTAAATTGCTTGAGTGCTACCTTTAAACAATTCAAAATGCTTCTCAATTTGTGTCAACTAGATGACCCGTTGCGCTATCGCGCAAATGGCAGAATTAAGTTAGATTTTAAACCATAAATTGTATCTTATTTTAGTATTAAGAATTAGCCTGTAATTTAACTGCTTTGGTATAATCTCCCCTACCAAATTATAATTATTGTATGGAAAGAGGTATTATCATAAAAGAATCATAAAAGGAAAACTACTAATTTTAAGAAGAATATTTTTACTTATTGTGAGTAGCAAGACAGAAAAATTTGGTTCGACATTTTGAGCCCCTTAACCGAATACCACGGGAAATGCAAAGTATTACAAATGTTTGCCCCGCGTAAATAATTCCCACGACTATTCTCAGCTGATACCGCTCATCCTTATCGCGATTTGCATTAACGGCATAGTCTCTTACTCTTAACCTATCTCTCTACCCCTTCGCCTTGATCCGCTACACCTCCCTCTATTCACCCCATCTAATCCGTTGACCAAGTACTCCGTCACGGCCATCCACGCCGTCAGCTACAACCATCCACTGCTCGCCCCAAGATGACCGGTTGCAGCCCACCGCAAAGACAAAAGTGAGACGATATTGTAACTACCATATAATAATTTCATGAATATACTACAAAATCTAAGTGGTTGAATTGGTATGTACATTCTACAAAATTTTATCCAAGATCTAATAACATTGTCCTACGGGCAACATGATTGCATAAAATGGTCAAGTGGCGCGATTTGCATTAACGGTCCAGTCTCTTACTCTTAACCTATCTCTCTACCCCTTCGCCTTGATCTGCTACACCTCCCTCTGTTCACCCCAACTAATCCGTTGACCAAGTACTCCGTCACGGCCATCCACGCCATCAGCCACAACCATCCACTGCTCGCTCCAAGATGACCGGTTGCAGCCCACCGCAAAGACAAAAGTGAGACGATATTGTAACTACCATATAATAATTTCATGAATATACTACAAAATCTAAGTGGTTGAATTGGTATGTATATTCTACAAAATTTTAGCCAAGATCTAATAACATTGTCCTACGGGCAACATGATTGCATAAAACGGTCAAGTGATTGTGGGTTTAAGCCTAGCAACAATTATCACCCAGGTAGTTAAGCCTTAACCATTTACCTCATTTTAATGCCAATATATCAAAAAGCCAGTATTGCCTCTGTCCCATAAAATAAGGCCTACACATATTTTCCGAAGTGAAAATGTAGAGTTTAACTAACTTGTAAAAAAAATCTATTTGGAACTATGATACTATATGGGCACAATTTGGCATGGTAGATGTCGATAGTATTTCTAAAAACTTAGTCAAAGTTTAAGAGGTTTAGGTATGAAACCGAGCTTGTCGAGATATCTGCTTAAAACAAATAGTTTGTTAAAATCAAGTACATAGCAAACAAGTTTTCACAAAAACAACAAACATCCCACGATGCAGGATCCTGGGTTTTTTATATGAAACGTTTTACTCGTATACACAAATTTCTCAACCTGTCCAAAGAAACCCCACCAGAAAACTTTCTTAGCAAAATAGGATCCCTGAAAGATCGGTATCGAAACAACAGCCTAAATGTTCCTGCGTGATGGCCATGCTTTTTTATAGGTACACGAATGTCATATATTGTTCTCTGTGGGACTGTGATTTAGTGACTTGCCACCATCCATTTGAATCCAATGGTAGGAACGAGTCACACCCCTAGGCGGCCAGGCCCCTAGGTACAACAGTCAGACACAGCGAAGCGACCAGGGTAAAGGCCTTCACCGACATCGTCGGAGGCTCAGAGCGGAGCTCTGCCTCTCCCGTCGTCGCCTCCACCGCTATGGTAAAGGGAGGATAGTGGCTGCCCATCCAAGCTGAGCTCCAGCGGCGTCCAACAGCATGCATTGGAGAAAACATCCTCGACGGCCCCGCCACCTTTCTTTGGCTACTCCCTCTGACCCGATCCCGGCTCCTTCCACCCCTTTGATGACCCTCCTACGTCCTCCTCAGAGCCCTTCGACCAAGCATCCTTGCCTCTGCAACGATCCTCAGTCCAATTTCAGGTAATTGTACTACAATTCAGACAACAATTTCAATTAACCCAACAACAAGCAAATGTAGAGAAATAACGATACAGCTAAATGTACCGCAGTTCAGCAGAACAACTCAAATTTTGATAATGGCTTCCATAGCAATGACCAGATACATGATATTTTCAGCTCAAACAGCAGCAGGACATGGTTCAGTTCAACAAGAAAAGAACAACATCAAAATAGTTGTTCAGTTCGACAACAAAACAGCACAAACACACCGCAATTCAGTTTAGCAAACAACCACACTTCTTTAGATATAGCTACAGTACTTGTGGTGTTGTATTCAAATGGGAAAATCAAACCTACAGTAACATATTTGGTTACTTGTAGAATAGGAACATTTCTTTAGTAATATAGTTTCAGTGTAAAAAAAAAAATCAAGCTGCTACAACATCATCAGGAATATGATTACAAGCCAACTATGCTGGATGGTTTCTTATGAACTGACAAGCTATAAATAATCATCTGTGAGGCAACTTTAAAATAAATAAAGAACTTGTCTTGCCAAACATATAAATAAAATGAACTGGATCTCTATTAATAAATAAACAACTTGTCTTGGCTCCCGAATCAAATAAGGAGATAAGGAGCACATGCACTATAATCTGAATAGTGTTTTTTTCTTAAATCTTATATCTCCGAAATTGAACAACATACTCCAAAGCAAGCCTATCGAATCAATATTTGTACAAAATCAAAGAGTGTTGTGAGCACAGTTATATCATAAGTAAAAAAAAACAGGTTTGAATGCACCGGCATGCTGGAATAGGTACCGAAACATTCAGGCATGCATACAAGTCAACGTAAACAGATACAATGCTAAAACGTAAAAAAATTAATGCAAGAAGTGAAATACCTCCGGCTATCCTTCTAGCACAGTAACGCGGCAGTGGCAATCACAAACCCATGGACGTTAGAGATGCAAGTGGGTCAAGATTAGGGTACTCTCTACCCTATTTGGTCAAAAAATGAACTAACAATTTTACCTAATGTTGCCCCAGTTGCATCTATAATGGATGCGTCATACGACGGACAAGAGGGCAGTCCTGCAAGCAGAAGAAGACCCTCATCTACTTGCAACAATAAGCAACTCATATGCATGTATTAATAATTTGGCCCAGTCGCCTCATTGAACAGAAAATACACAATCATTGTAAATTATTTCTCATTGTAATACCTTTCAGCTAACTGAAGCCTGAAATGGTACCCAAAAAAAGGACAAATAATAGATATATCTATTTTCCATTGGACAAAGAACTTCTCTCCACATTATTCTTTTAGCACATAATTTTTTTTACTAAAGCAGAGAGGAAAATCAACTATTAGGAATTCTTAGGTACATGCTACTGGAGAAGTAATAAGGATACCATGTTTCATAAAACAGATGCATGGCTCGCTGGACCATACCTTGATTTGGAACCCTGAATTCAGAGCTAGAGAAATGGAAAATGAGTTCTGCTCTTCCCAAATGCTCCATTGCGCGGTTCTAACTTGGATTGCAGCGCAAAGATCTTCAACAAAAACATATCATTTAGGTTAGAAGAATAATATACAGCTGCAGGACCAAGTAAATTGAAAGCTTATTATGTAATCCTTGCTATAGACAAAAATTAATTTTCAACAGTAGTCACATCACATCATGATTGACTGAAACTAATATTTTATAATAATTAAATAATGTGGCCTATAAAGATCAATCCTCCCCCAGCCTCCTTGGAATTTCATCAAACACTGTAGGCGTAGAGAAACCAAATTTCCACAAACAAAAACGAGAAGCTCTAGGAGCATGGGACTGGAAGGAGGTGTGCACCTTCTTGAGCGGCATGAACTTCGTAATCCCGTTGTTGAGCTTCTTTCCTGCTGCATAGCACAAACAAAAGATTAAACCTTAAACAATAGAGAACGGGAAGAACAACAAAATCTGAACCAGATGAAACGAGAACAGATGGTCCACAAACTCACGTCCACGAGCATCGGCTGCCTAAAATCAGTTCCTGGTTCCCCCGAGGTTGTGGTTTGAGCAGATGAAGCATTGCAGTCTTCATTGGCCTTAAAAAGAAAAACCACATGGTATTATTAATTTGGCTCAGTCACTTCATTGGCCTGGAAAAGCAAAATTGCTCATTAAATTATCTTTTTGAGCTAACCGAAGCCTGAAATGGTACTGACAACACAAGCAAAAAGTAGCTATACCTATTTTTTTTCCCATCAGACATATGACTTCTCTACATATTATTCTTTAGCACATCAAATGGTTTACTGAAATAGCGGCTGCAAATAGGGAAAAAAATGATTAGGAGCTTTTAGCTTAAAAACATATATGCAAGATATCCAAAAACACAAACTGCAATAGAACAACAATAACCCAATCCGACAACAGGTTATTTTGGGTTATACCTCCGCCATCACCAAAAAATAACCAGACGAGCACCTCTGTCCTTTGAAAGTTCATGGAACCATCAGCAAATTAAGCAAACTTCAGAGATGAATTTCATCAAGGTTTCTGATTCTAAGCAGAGATAGTTCAACACAAGAAAACTAAATCAGTGCACATATTAAAGATTATGGAACTGGTTAGCAACTTAAAATCCCAAACCCATAGATAGAAAGCAATGGTTATGGAATATGTAGACCTCACCTCAGTTTTCAAATACGTGTAGTGCATCCTGGATAGATATCACCGGAATCCTAAGAGATGATATATTATGTGTCCTATGTCTAAATCTTTGACCAGCAGACCATGGTCTTGTTAGTCATTCCTTACCTTGAGATTGCACAACAATTTTCATCTACATAAACAATAAGAACCTAAAATCAAGATGGCAAAAGGAGAAATCACGGAAACTGAATTCGCCAAATCACAAACATAGAAATATGCAAGATTATGATAAGAAGAACAAACGATATGGAGACTAAATAGAGAGGTAAGGTGAGAAATAATTACACTTTCTCATCTTGGCACTAACTATACCAAGCAACATGAGTGGAACAAAGGAACATGCTGAAATGATATCAGCGCAACATTACAAAATATAGCTTAACTATGTGTTAGATTTTGCAGCATAATGATAATCCATGGAAACTGCTGCATATGCTATTTTGCTGATGCAAATTCGAACCGACAAAGTATAAGATAGAATAACCAGAAAATGATAGCTAAAAGATGCACTCCTTTCTTAAAATAAAAGAAATTTTGCACATTTAATAGACTGATTGTACTTCAGTAAACTAATTTATGAAGATCATACATGTCATGCTTTCTAAATATATGACAAACTCGAACAACAAAGGCTTTAGGCATTCTATGTCATGAAGCAAAAAAAAAGGTAAAGGCTATTGAAGCAAGAAAAGGAAAATTCTGAGTATGCAACAAAAGCAAGCACCTATGACTACAAATCCTCAAGTTGACTGAATAAGATGACATACTCAGATTTTATTTCCAGTGCCCAGAATTTCTCTACTGGATAAGAAGACTACATGGATGAATAGTTCTCTATAGAATAAACCACTAATTCTACATCCTCGAGATGACAATATAAAATGGCCGGAAACTGCAGAATCAAAACCAATATTTATGCATGATTTTCAGACAAGAGAAAAATAGTATACCCACCAAAAAAAACATGCCCCTTGACAGAGAAAGAATCAGGTTTAACCTTAGTATCTTGGATGGACGCCCTTATTCATCGACGTACAACAAGCATCTTGCTGGCTTGAAGGGGCAATGGCCTACTACCAGCATGATCGAACGATCAAAACCTGTACAAAGAGGAAAAGTTCATAGAGAAAATCATAAGAATAAAACAACCTAAATTGAAGCATAGCTATCTTGATACTTTATGCCATGCTTTTATATTCATTTGGTACCTCATTTGTCATTCAACACAAAAGCTCCAGCACCAAGGTGTCTAGATTAATGAGTTTCAGAAGTCAGTGCGCATCTGCATCTTGGTAAAAAAATCCTACCTACATGAAAACAAAGTAAAGAAGTATAGAGATCAGATGAAGCCTACCGGTGTAAATTAAGATTTAATATGAAACGGAAAACGACTAAAAGCAAGCACAAGTCTTTCTTGCTACCTTCCTGTCCCTTGTCGCTCCTCCGCAACACAAAACAGCGACCTGAACCAGATCAAGCAAGAATATATTTATCAACGCAGTCTTTGTAATACCAAATAACTGCGCATCGCCAAACTGAGCATGTTCAAAACAGGGAATTGGATATGTAGAAGAAAAGAAAGATGCATGTGGTACTCTGGAATTTATATATCTTAATTTGATAGATGATCTTTTCATAATTCTATCTCCAAAGTTTTCATAAGGCAGAATCTCACAAATCGCAATGACATTCTGGCTAGTCGCGCACTGTAACCAAGAATACATGTGCGTCAATAGAAGAGGAAGGAACAAAAGATATTACTTTTATAGTCTATAAAGCTAGACAATCTATAAACCTCTCGATATAATTTAAGTTTCCTTATACTCTGCAATTTGTATGTAAACAGAGTGAGAAAACTGCAAAAGAAATATAAGAACATATAATAAATCAATTACAAATCGTTTCTAGAGGAATGTGTGTTTCAAATTACTGCATACACTGATAGCTAAAGGACTCCCCACAAAAATGAAATAACTCAAGAAAGAAAGGGAATCATGGAGTAGAAATCCAGAAGTCTGAACTAACCTTAATTTAATTTGACGAATCGGTATACGTTGACATATCCAAATAAAAGAACAGCATCACCTTCAGATCTTCCCCTTCAGTTGAGTTTCAAGAGATATTACTATAAACAGTAGTACATGAAAGATCATCCGCCATAACAAGGTCATAAAACCATGATCTTGGGTGTCAATCATGTGTGAACCTGGAGGAAACATGACAAAACAATACAACACATTATCATTAACAGAGACATGATGAAATACGTATGGATAAGCCACTAATTAGTATGTGGTGGATGTGAAAAACCTCAAAAAATAATTGAACCAGACCTTGGCAGAGTTCTTGGCAAGGTCATTCTTCATGCATTATACTAATCTGAGTAGGATCCCAAGCACTGACAGATTATTTTAGCTCTGCAACCAAGGGATATGAAATTAAAGGAGAGCATAAACCAGGAGATGGGTTTGTTAACTGAAGTTAACAAAAGCACTCATTATGTCACAGTTCCAATAAATGACTGAAGGAGACATGACCAGAATCTAGTTGTGCAATAGAAATTACCTAGTCCATTAGCTTCCAAAATCAGAGATACTCCTACGAAGAGAAAGAAAAGTAGATCAGAGACATATGCCTTGTATGCTGCAACCACAAGAGAAAAAATATGGAGTCAATCTAGATAAGTATAGTGAACGTAATCAATCAGATACATGTGTTGCAGCCATGGAAACCCTTCTATTGTGCGCATCAGCTTATGAGTCTGCAGCATATCCGTGGCTATGGATGCCCATCTGTCAGATCGGAAAATACATGAGATAGGGTTAGGATTTTACCTCGTTGATGTTCGGATGTGACGCTCATGAGCAGTGGCCATGGTGGTGGGGGAGGTTTGGAGCCAGTCCCTACTCCTGCTGCTGCCAGAGAACGAGATCTTGAGCCCCAGCCGGCTGTGGGCGACCTCCTCGAGGCGGCGCGCCGCCACCCTTACCCTTCTCTGTGCGAGTTCCTGCAGAGCCTCCTCCGGCTCGGGAGCCCTTGCTCTGCAACCGTGCGGTGCGAAAGGGGACAGAGAGGCGCCGCCTTGACCGGAGATCTCGAGCCCCGGGGTCGTGGACGCCTTTCTCAAAGCGGCGCGCTGCCGCCCGCCCGCGTCGCCTCGACTCGCAGAGGAGGAGGCCCGAAGGGGCAAGCCACGACGATGGTGGCGGCTCGTGGTCGATCGTGGCGGCGGCTTGGGGAGAGCACGGGATTGGGGAGGAGACGAGTGGAGGCGAGCACACGGGATTGGGGAGCTCGTTCGATCTAGGTTTTCACCTCTCGTCTGCGGACATGAGAAGGAAGCGACCGAACGAGCAGACCTGCCTGCCTCTCACTGTCGGGCCCCGCACATAGAAGGTCCCACCCGTCATGGAGTCTTTTCGAAACTGAACGAGTGAGAAAAGTTTCTACTGATCGGACGGCTGTGGTGAAAAGCGGGATTGGAGACTTACTGTACATGGTGGAACGAACGAACCAGATCTTTTTGCCCCTTTTGGGTGCACTGGTTGGCCGGGTAGTCTAGGGACATTTATAGGAGAAATGTTTTATAGCTCATGAGGAAGTATGTGGTGTTTATCTTTCAATCTTGTTGGGCAACTTTCACCAATGGACTAGTGGCTTCATCCGCTTATCCAATAATTTTGCAAAAAGAGCTGGCAATGGGATTCTCAGTCCCAAATTAATTAACCTAAATAGACACTCCTTCATGGTATGTGATTGTTGGACGGCACCCGAAGGATTCGGTTAGCCATGGTTTGAGAAAGCAAAGGTGGGGAGGAGTGTCATCATAATAAAACTAAAATAAAAAGGCACTCCTTCATGGTATGAGATTGTTGGCAGGCACCCGAGGATTCGGTTAGCCATGGTTTGTGAAAGAAAGGTTGGAAGGAGTGCCACCCAAAAAAAAAAAAAATTCATGGGAGCCGCTCTTTGAAGGTTTTTCTGGCAAGGGGGTTAGAGTGCCCACTACCATTCGTTGACAACAACAAACACCTCTCAAAACTTTACTTTTATACTCTCTATATGATTTCAAAACTTAAAAAGCTCTAGCACATGATTTAATCCCTGCTTCCCTCGCGAAGGGCCTTTCTTTTACTTTATGTTGAGTCAGTTTACCTACTTCCTTCCATCTTAGAAGCAAACACTTGTGTCAATCGTGCATTGATTCTTACATACTTGCATATTTGCATTCATCATATTACTTTGTGTTGACAATTATCTATGAGATATGCATGTTACAAGTTGAAAGCAACCGCTGAAACTTATATCTTCCTTTGTGTTGCTTCGATGCCTTTACTTTGAACTTATTGCTTTATGAGTTAACTCTTGTGCAAGACTTTTGATGCTTGTCTTGAAAGTATTATTCATGAAAAGTTTTGCTATATGTTATCTATTTGTTAGCAACTATAGATCATTGCCTTGAGTCACTTCATTTATTTCATATGCTTTGTAATAGTATGATCAAGGTTATGTAAGTAGCATGTCACTACAGAAATTATTCTTCTTATCGTTTACCTGCTCGGGACGAGCAGGAACTAAGCTTGGGGATGCTGATACGTCTCCAACGTATCCATAATTTCTGTCGTTCCATGCTTGTTTTATGACAATACTTACATGTTTTGCTTGCACTTTATAATGTTTTTATGCGTTTTCCGGAACTAACCTATTAACAAGATGCCACAGTGCCGCTTCTCGTTTTCTCGCTGTTTTTGGTTCCAGAAAGGCTGTTCGGGCAATATTCTCGGAATTGGACGAAATCAACGCCAAACCTCCTATTTTTCCCGTAAGGCTCCAGAACACCGAAGAAGAGTCGGAGAGGGGCCAGAGGGCCACCACACCATAAGGCGGCGCGGCCTGGCCCGGGCCCGCGCCGGCCTATGGTGGGGAGCCCCCGTGTGCCCCTGCGCCGCCTCTTCGCCTATAAAATCCCTTTCGACCTAAAAACACCGGACCACTTGACGAAACTCCAGAAAGACTCCAGGGGCGCCGCCACCATCGCGAAACTCCAATTCGGGGGACAGAACTCTCTGTTCCGGCACCCTGCCGGGACGGGGAAGTGCCCCCGGAAGCCATATCCATCAACGCCATCGCCTCCATCATGCTCCGTGAGTAGTTCCCCCATGGACTACGGGTTCTATCTGTAGCTAGTTGGTATTCTCTCCCCCATGTACTTCAATACAATGATCTCATGAGCTGCCTTACATGATTGAGATTCATTTGATGTAATCGGTGTTGTGTTTGTCGGGATCCGATGGATTGTTACGTTATGATTGTCTATCTACAAAGTTTATGAAGTTATTGTTGCTGCAATCTTGTTGTGTTTAATGCTTGTCACTAGGGCCCAAGTGGCATGATCTTAGATTTAAGCTCTATACTTATTGCTTAGATTGTATCTACAAGTTGTATGCACATGTCACTGTCCGGAACCAAAGGCCCCGAAGTGATGGCGGTGATGTGAGGGGCACATGTTTTCACGGAGTGTTAATGCTTTGCTCCGGTACTCTATTAAAAGGAGTACCTTAATATCCAGTAGATTCCCTAGAGGCCCGGCTGCCACCGGCTGGTAGGACAAAAGATGTTGTGCAAGTTTTTCATTGCGAGCACGTACGACTATAATTGGAAAACATGCCTACATGATTAATGATCTTGATATTCTGTCTTAATGCTATTTCAATCCTATCAATTGCCCGACGGTAATTTGTTCACCCAACACTTGTTATTGGAGAGTTACCACTAGTGTAGATAGCTGGGAACCCCGGTCCATCTTTCATCATCATATACTTGTTCTACATGTCATTGGAAGTAGTATCAACTATCTTCTGGTGCCATTGCTCCTGTGTTACTATTACTGCTGCTGTGTTACCGTTACTACTGCTCTCATATCACTACTACTTTCACATCACCCTTGTTGCTAGTGCTTTTCCAGGTGCAGCTGAATTGACAACTCAGTTGTTAAGGCTTATAAGTATTCTTTACCTCCCCTTGTGTCGAATCAATAAATTGGGTTTTACTACCCGCGAAGACTGCTGCGATCCCCTATACTTGTGGGTCATCACCGCCCCAGACGACGCAACTGCTACCAGGCGCTTCCTCATCGATGACAAGGTCGCTGCGCACACCTCCAACGACCGCCAGAGCTCCGATGAGCTCGTTGACCCCCTACCTCCGCCGCCAGTGAGTTTCCCTCTCGCCGGAGACGAAGACCTCCCTCGACCGTGCGATCTCCTTCTAATCGCACGGCTCGCGTTGCTCGTACCGCTTCGCTTGCTAAGCCCCACTGACGCGTGGCCCCCACGCTGTCAGCTGGCCCGCTGCGAAGCTGGGCCGGCCCATTTCTCTCTCTCTCTGCACAGCCAGTTTAGTTTCCCGCTAGCCCACGTAGTTCAAAATTCGAAATTTCAAATTAGATAAATATTGCAATCTGATGTCAACTTCAAAAATCAGTAGGGACAAATCTACTCGGCCAAATTTTACAAACTGGATATTGTTGGAAAGCTTAGAATTGTATCTACAAAATGACACTGGTTTGAACCCTAGATCTGTTATAGAATTAAAGTAGCAAAATAAACAAGGCATGGACTTTTCTGACTTCAATTAATTATTAAAAATCAACCACAAATGCTTTTGAGTTGATTCCAACTCCTATAGCTCACATTTAACTTACACTAATTGTTTCTGCCAAAATTTGCCATGCTTACTTTGAATGATCATGGCCTAGTTTAATTAAAGGACTATATGGCTATTTCTAGTCAAAGATATTGTCCAAAACTATTCAAAAATCACATGGGAGTTTTTCTCTCATTTAAATCTTGTCATGAACACTTCAAAATGAGATAGAGACTCTGGTCATTTAGTTATCATATGATTTGTTTGATGATATTAAATATTTACCATGTTAGGATTAAATTGTATGAGGTGCTTCACCTCATTTAAATCATTTTCTTAAATGATGAGTATGAAGAGGTTGACTTTGGTTAACCTAGGTCATATGAGATTCATGGAAGAAATTAAATCTTAATAAGATAATGAGAGGAAATTATTTCTCTAAAGAAGGAAAAGAAACACCTTAACTAGTATGAGAGGAAATTATTTTTCTTAAATAAGAAAACAAGACCACCCACTTAATAGTAGTGTGTGTTGCTAGCTTAAGTTGTGTGACTTATGTGTGTGCTTAGTCTAGTGTTTAAGATTGGTGTAGTGATTGTATGTATCGTATTCATTTTTATACGCTAGTACCGAAGAATACCAAGAGGAGGAGGAGGGCTACTTCCAAGGAGAGGAAGACCACTTTGATCAGTACACCAACCAAGGAAAGCTAATACACTTGCAAAGTGCAAAGCTCTACAATAGCAATGCATCACCCTACTTATTTTATGTTCAATGGTCATATCCCAAGTTTTTACCTTGCAAGCTTTACTGAATTTTATTTATCAAAGTTACTTTTTGATTCATGATTTACTTGCTTAGAGTAGCACAAGAGTACCAAACTTAGCCTAGAACAAGCAAAGCTAAGATAGCACCCCTCATGAGTAGTTGCTAGTGCTAACAAATAAAATTAACTACTCTAGATGGGAACTTGGTGAAGTGAAGTGATTTGAATGATTTTTGAAGGTGAATATGACTTGGAGAAGATGGTGATTTTTGACAAAAACTGATATTGGTTTGGATGCGATACCTTTCCAATTTACAAGTACCCCCACAATACCTGATTATGGGTAGGGCTTAACTGGAAGTTTATGTGTCTTAATATGGGTTCCCTCTAAACAAGCATCATAGGGGTTATGCAGAGGCTGCCTCCGTTAAAAGTGAAATGATGTGACCTGAGGTGAATTGTCCGGCCAAGCCCTGTGCAGTTCCCAGGCTGACGGTTTGTCTTCACTGGGAGGCCAAGCTCATGGGGAGAGGTGCCTATACTAGGATATGTAAGTGAAAGGTTAGGGTTGATGATCCGCGCATCGAGTTACGATGATTCGGGGTTATCCCCGACGGATGTAATCAAATGTTGTGGCACAAGTGTGCAACCTCTGCAGAGTGTAAACCTATTCGAATAGCCGTGTCCACGGTTACGGACGGTTGGAAAGGCCATACAGTTTCCGGTGTCAGATTCTTGAAAATGTTGGTGAAGGGTGACTTGACTTGAATCACAACTGAGTTGTGGGAATGACACTAATGTTCCCACTTGAGTTAGTTAGAAAATGATGAGTCTTTTACTAAATGCTTATGAACTAAAATTGGATTTTTGCAAATAAACCTAGAGCTTAGAACCCTCTTTAGTGAAATAGTGTTACTTACCTTAGTATTAGTTTGCGAGTACTTTAAAAGTACTCACGGCTGTGTCCCTAGCTATTCAAATGGCCAGACTATGAAGAGGAGCAGCAGTACGAAGATGACGGCCAGCAGGACGGCTACAACAACTAGGAGTTCCTCTAACGTCAAGCGTTGGCCTGTGGATTTAGATAGTCCACTACTACTACGCTTCCGCTTTGTAATATTTGTGATGTTCGTTGATCAATAGATCAACTATGGTTGTAATATTGGATCATGTGATCTACTTTCGTAAGACGATTATGGCTTGTAATGAATGATGACTTATGATATCAACTGTTTATGTCTCGCAACAACATTATTCCTGGGATTGCGATGAATGACATAATAGGCATCTGGACTTAAAAATCCGGGTGTTGACAAGTTGGTATCAGAGCCATTGTTTGACCTTAGGAAACCCTAGTTAGAATGGACGTTCTGAAAAACTTAAGTTCAAAAACAAATGAAGTGATTATTTATGAAAAACTTAGCCACTTTCTTCTCTTTGAAATCTTGTTGAAATAAAAAAGCCATGCTCTTCCTTATGAATATACTTAAAATTTTGCCACACTTGTTCATCTCTCTAACTTACTTATCCAATTCACTTTCAGATGGAGCCCAACAACACCAAGTTTTACCAGTTGGGGAATGGTGGGAGTCTGATTTTCGAGCAAGACTTGGATGCCCTGTCAGAATTTCTGGGACGCCCGCACCCCGAGTTCCACGGAGTCGAGGTCAATGACCAGCCCGGAGGGGAACTACAGTGGATCATCACCGCTGACTTGAGGGGCAAGATGGAGCCTCCCACCTCTGAGAGGATCCTCTTCTCCTTCAGGGAAAGCAACTGGCTCGACGGACTTGCACGTGCTCTTCAGGAATCACTTGCTCGTTTGTGCGGACAGAACGTGGCAGCCCTTCAGGAGGAACGCTTTGCGCATCTCGCAAGGCGTAACACCGCTGGAGAACCCATGGACCTGCCACTGCACCCCCAGATGAGGCACCACGTGGATCACTTGGACTTCATGCCGTACCACACCCGGCAGGATCTCGGACAACGCACGCGCCTACGCCAACCAGACTCACCTTGCACTGGCAAATCATGCCGATGCAATCAAGCTGCTTGCCAAGGACCACAAGAAACTCCGCCTGCAGCGTGCCAAGAGGGACGCTACCATTGAGCGCCTTCGCGCCAGGATAGCATCCTTGGAGGCCACTGTCAAGGCCCAGGAAGACCAGCTGAATGAGATGGAAGAAGACGGTGAAGACATTCAGGGAGGAGAAGCCTTCCTGAGTGATGACGATGACTTCGAGGAGGATGAGAACACCGAGGAGGAGGACTACGAGTTTCTGGAGGCCGGAGAGGATGGAATCATCCCGATCGATGTGGATGATGATGAGGAGTAGATGCACTAGTTCACTTATGTAGGTGTGAGTTGTATCCCGTCCCACTGTATCGTAGCGCGAGTAAATGGTTCTTAAAACCATTGGGTGTTAGCTTGTAATATATGCTGAATGAATGAATGAATGTGTGTTTGTGTTAACATCAAAAGAATTCAAGTTTTACATTTTTGAACTTACTCAAAATAAGCCATAGAAATTTCCCTCTCATCTCATGATCTCTTTCCATATTCAGATGGCCCCTCCAACTCGTAGCGCAAATCAAGACGCTATGATGCAGATGCTGCAGATCATGCTGGAAGACAGAGAAGCTGAATGCGCAGAACGACAGGCCAATATTGCAGCCCTCCAATAGCTTGCCAACAACAACCATGGCCATGGGAACCATGATCACCCAGGGTCAAAGCTCAAAAACTTCCAAAACACGAACCCACCAGTTTTCAGCAAGACTGAAGAACCCCTAGACGCAGATGATTGGCTCCAGACTATGGAAAACAACTTAGAAGTGGCTGGAGTGGACGAGCAGGAGAAAGTGCTGTTTGCCACGCACTACTTAGCAGGACCAGCCAGAGCTTGGTGGACAAGCACCCGTGCTACGAACGCCGGACAGATTATGACTTGGGCAGATTTCAAGCTCAAGTTCAGCAAGTACCATGTGCCCCCGGGTTTGATCAAGAAGATGAGGGATGAGTTCCGCGAATTGAAGCAAGGCAGAATGCCGGTGGTAGAATACCGCGACAGGTTCCTCACCCTGTCAAGGTACGCCCCCGATGAAACCGACACTACAGAGAAGAGAAAGGAGAGATTCCTGAATGGTATGCATGATGAGATGCAGACAGTCTTAGTCAACATCCCCTTTGCCGACCTTGAAGCACTGGTGGATTCCGCCATCCAAATGGAAGGCAAGCTTCACCAAGCCAATGAGAACCGAAAACGCCGCATGATGCATCAGAGTGGGCCCAGCAATACCCCAAGGTATCGCCCCAGCTCAAGCGGAGGCTTTGCCCCAAGGAACAACAAGCCCAATGCACCTATGTCACGTCCGGGTTTTCAAAATCGGAGTGGAGGAAACCCCAGGCCAGGAGGCCACCACAACAACAACAACAACAACAACAACAACAACAACAACAACGACAACAACAACGACAACAACAACAACAACAACAACAACAACAACAACAACAACAACAACAACAACAACAACAACAACAACAACAACAACAACAACAACAACAACAACAACAACAACAACAACAACAACAACAACAACAACAACAACAACAACAACAACAACAACAACCGCAAGAATGCCGCCAACACCGCTGCACCTGCTCAGCAGCAACGCCGAGTCTCCACCGGCAAGAAGTTCACCCCCAACAACCCCAACAACCGCACCGGCCGCCTCTTTCACATGAACGCCGAAGAAGCCCAGGAAGCACCCAATGTCGTGCTGGGTATGTTTTCTGTTAACTCGACACTCGCCGAGTGTTGTTTGATTCCGGAGCATCGCATTCGTTTGTTACCGAAGATTTTGCATGCACTAGTAAAATTCAACCAATCAGGTTTGAAGCATGTCATGATAGTTCAAATACCTGGATCAACAACCAAAGCTAGAAAATTTTGCAAAGATGTACCCATCAGAATTCATGAGATAGATTTTTATGCAAATTTGATTGTACTGGGAGCCAAAGGTTTGGAAGTAGTACTTGGTATGGACTGGATGACAAAACATCATGGATTGATTGATTGTGCCAAGAAGGCCATCACCATGACTAGTAGCACCGGAGTGGTAGTAGAACATGTGTCTGAAAGACCGCCTGAAAATTTACTCAGTAACCGTAGTTTAGCCAAGCCAACTTTGGATCAAATCAGGGTCGTTTGTCGATACCCCGATGTGTTTCCGGATGATCTACCCGGTATGCCCCCAGATCGGGATATCGAGTTTATCATCGAGTTAATCCTTGGAACAGGACCTATAGCCCGGAGAGCCTATAGCATGAACCCCGCGAAGTTAGTGGAACTGAAGAAGCAACTAGATGATATGCTGTACAAAGGTCTGATTCGACCAAGTACGTCGCCTTGGAGATCGCCAGTCTTGTTTGTGGCTAAGAAAGACGGTGCCACTCGTTTATGTACGGATTACCGTAAGCTTAACGATGTCACCATCAAGAACAAGTACCCCTTGCCAAAGATAGAAGACCTGTTTGACCAGTTGACCGGTGCCAAAGTGTTCTCTAAGATTGATCTTAGGACTGGTTATCATCAGCTGAAGATCCGTGCAACGGATATCCTGAAGACTGCCTTCACCACCCGATATGGACTGTATGAGTACAATGTCATGTCATTTGGATTAACCAATGCCCCCGCTTACTTCATGAACCTCATGAATAAGATCTTCATGAACTTTTTGGATAAATTTGTCGTTGTCTTCATCGACGACATCCTTATCTACTCCAAATCCGAAGAAGAACATGAACAACATTTGGAAGTTATCCTAGAAACCCTTAGACAACACAAGTTGTATGCCAAGTTCAGCAAGTGCGAGTTTTGGTTGAAGGAAGTAGGATTCCTGGGACACATCTTGTCTGCAGGAGGAATTGCTGTAGATCCCACTAAGATCAAAACTGTTGAGGAATGGAAAGCCCCCACCACCCAGACCGAAGTCCGTGCATTTCTCGCATTAGCGGGATATAAAAGCAGGTTCGTCGAAGGATTTTCCAGCATCGCAAGACCAATGACTCAACTGTTGAAGAAGGACAAGAAGTTTGATTGGACTGACAAGTGCGAATAAAGTTTCCAGCAACTCAAGCGCAGATTAACCACAGCCCCAATCCTGATCATGCCCGATATCACCAAGCCATTTGACGTCTATTGTGATGCATCCAAGATTGGTCTTGGATGTGTGTTGATGCAAGAAGGAAAGGTGATATCCTACCTGTCAAGGCAACTGAAGCAGCATGAGCAGAACTACCCCACCCATGACTTGGAGTTAGCAGCCGTAGTCTTAGCCCTAAAAGTATGGCGTCATTACCTCATGGGTAATCGATGTGAGATCTATTCGGATCACAAGTGCTTTAAGTATATCTTCACCCAGAAAGAGCTGAATATGAGGCAGCGCAGATGGATAGAGTTGATTAAGGACTATGATATGGAAATTCACTATCACCCCGGCAAGGCCAATGTGGTAGCGGATGCCCTGAGTAGACAGCCAATGCAGTTGAACTCCATGATTGCCATAGAACAGCCTAGTTTGTATCAAGAGTTTGAGCAGTTTAGACTAGAGCTAGTCAGCGAAGGATACCTAGCCAGCATTGAGCTCCAACCCACCTTGATGAGTCAGATCAAGGAAGCCCGAAAGGGAAATGCCAGGATTGACGGAATCAAGAGTCAGATAGCTGCAGGAAAGGCACCGGGATTCACCGAAGATGAAGAAGGAGTACTTTGGTACAACGAACGCCTATGTGTGCCATCAGATTCAGAGTTGAAGCAAGTCATTCTGAAGGAAGCTCACGACACCTTGTATTCCATTCACCCCGGAGGTACCAAGATGTATCAAGATTTGAAGGAACAATTTTGGTGGCACGGAATGAAGCGAGAGATCGGAAGCTACATCGCCAAGTGTGATATCTGTCAGAGAGTCAAGGCAGAACATCAGCGACCCGCAGGACTGCTACAGCCCCTGCAGATTCCGGAATGGAAGTGGGATTCGGTAGGAATGGACTTTATCACCGGACTGCCCAAATCAAGCAAAGGAAATGATTCTATCTGGGTAGTGGTAGACAGATTGACCAAGGTAGCCCATTTTATTGCCGTCAAGACCACATACCAAGGCCCCAAGTTAGCTGAGTTATATATCTCCAGAATAGTCGCCCTGCACGGAACCCCGAAGTCAATAGTATCGGATAGAGGATCACAATTCACCTCAAGATTCTGGCAGAAGGTACATGAAGGACTGGGAACCCGGCTGAATTTCAGCACGGCATATCACCCTCAGACTGACGGACAGACTGAAAGAGTCAACCAGATACTCGAAGACATGTTGAGAGCTTGTGTACTGGAATATGGATCCAAGTGGGAAGACTGCCTGCCTTACACAGAATTCTCATACAACAACAGTTATCAAGCCAGTTTACAAATGGCCCCCTTTGAAGCCCTGTACGGAAGGAAGTGCCGTACCCCCCTGAATTGGTCAGAAGTCGGAGAGAGCCAAGTTTTTGGACCAGATGTTCTCCGAGAAGCTGAAGAAAAGGTGCACAAGATCCGCGAGTACCTCAAGACAGCTCGACCAAGACGAAGAGTTACGCCGACAAGATACGCCGAGAGATGACCTTCGAGATCGGAGACTTTGTCTATCTCAAAGTATCGCCCCTCAAAGGAATGCAGAGATTCCAGCTGAAAGGAAAGCTTGCACCCCGTTATGTCGGACCCTTCAAAGTTCTGAGTCGCCGAGGCGGAGTATCTTATCAACTGGAACTACCGGAGGAAATGTCGGCTGTGCACAACGTGTTTCACATCTCACTACTTCGGAAGTGCTTGGAAGTACCGGAGAAGACCGAAGTGTTCAAGAACATCAATCACCGCTCGGTGGATATCAACACGGACTTGACCTATCGTGAAGTGCCTATTCGCATACTTGAAGAAGCTTTCAGGACCACCCGCACCAGGAGTATCAAGTTCATGAAGATTCAGTGGAGCAATCACACCGAAGAAGAAGCCACTTGGGAGCGCGAAGAAGACATGAAGAAGGAATACCCAGATCTCTTTAGTACCTAGTTTTCTTTAGATCTCGGGACGAGATATTTTGTAAGGGGGAAGGGTTTGTAACATCCCAACTTTTCAATAAAGAGATAAACATAGAGTTTCCAAAATACCAAATTTGAGAACCAACAAAAACTTTTTATCATCATATAGTTCTATGCATATAGATCACTTGTTAATTATTTGAGTGTACATTTTGCCAAGATGCTTGCTTGTGTGTTTACACTTACACTTAAACCCTAAACCATGATCCCTTGATCATCCCTTTGCAAGGAAAAAGAAAAGAGAAAAGAAAATATAAAATTCACCTCAACACACACATATGGCTTATGCCATTTTTGCAAATTCTTAACCTAGACCACTTTGGCTTGCACCATTGGTTGTAAATGGTTAATAAACACTTACTAGGACTTTTGAAATCAAAGAAACTCAAATCAAAGTGAAATCAAATGCAAATTCCAAGTTACATGCAATATGGTCACATGTGACATTTTTAACCTGATGCCCTCTTTGAGCCCCTGGCTTGGAAGATTTTCAAACCAAACTTGGCCAACTCTTTGCACCTCATCCAAGACAACATCAAGGTGAACAACTTTTCCCAAAACCATCACCCCAAATTCTTTATCTATTTCAAATGAAAAGCTAGCAAAGTTGAGACATTGGGACATATGTTAGATCATATGCAATTTGTGATTTTGCAAACCAATTCCAAATTGACCCAAACCACCACCATTCTACTGCAAATAATATATGATTGCAATCCACCAAATTTCATTCAAAATTTCAAAATTAAGTTTCTTGCGGCCATTTCAACAAACACCTTGTGATCACAAATCTGTCAACAAGTGACATTGCTTTGTCCAGCAGATTTTGGCCTTCCTCTTCAACCCTATGTCATCCTCTGTCTTTCCTTGACCTCTCTCAACCTTGCCAAGCGGAATAGACAAGGTGTAGTACCGGAAATCATCACAAAATTTGCTCAACCTTGCCATGCCGTGGCATGGCATGACATCACCATGCCATCCTTCTCTCTGGTCATTCCCAGCGTGCATCAGCTTGCCATCCAGCATCCTCTCACTCCCCTGGACGTGCTAGACCCAAGCCCCGACATTTTCGTGCACCGGACACGCCAGAACGCAACGCGCCCAGACGTGCCAGTGACGTGCACCCACGCGCCAGGGCGCGCACGGCGAACGCCACGGACACGCCCAGAGCACGCCTCGCCTCGCTCGCCTGCGTCACCTCGTCCTCTTCCCTCTGCGCCACCAGCTCCGCAATGTCACCAGGAACCGCCCAGACATTGCCATTGGCCCGCGGGAACGCTGTAGCCGACGACCTCGTCGACGTCCTCCGCCGCGGGTACTGGCCGCTCCCGTCACGCGCCCGTCCTCATCTCTCGCATCATTTTCAACGCCGTCAAGCGCTGCGTCATCGCCAGGACGCCGCCCGCACGCCCGCGTCATCGCCATTCCATCACCACCCCTGTAGCCGCGTCGTCGACGATGACTTCATCGCCGCCCCACGGCCACCCCTTGCTGCTATAAAAGGAGCACCCCTCTCCTCAAATTGAGCACACACCTCGCTTCCCCTCCTCACACTGACTCGCCTAGCCACCTTGCCTTGCTCGATTAGCCACCGAAGAGCTACAATTGCAAGATCGCTGCCGCGCTTCATCGCCAACGATCGCCGGAGAAGGAGGCCGCCCCAGACGACGCAACTGCTACCAGGCGCTTCCTCATCGACGACAAGGTCGCTGCGCACACCTCCGATGACCGCCGGAGCTCCGACGAGCTCGCCGACCCCCTACCTCCGCCGCCAGTGAGTTTCCCTCTCGCTGGAGACGAAGACCTCCCTCGACCGTGCGATCTCCTTCTAATCGCACGGCTCGCGTTGCGCGTACCGCTTCGCTTGCTAAGCCCCACTGACGCGTGGCCCCCACGCTGTCAGCTGGCCCGCTGCGAAGCTGGGCCGGCCCATTTCTCTCTCTCTCTGCACAGCCCGTTTAGTTTCCCGCCAGCCCACGTAGTTCAAAATTCGAAATTCCAAATTAGAAAAATATTGCAATCTGATTTCAACTTCAAAAATCATTAGGGACAAATCTACTCGGCCAAATTTTACAAACTGGATATTGTTGGAAAGCCTAGAGTTTTATCTACACAATGCAACTGGTTTGAACCCTAGAGCTGTTATAGAATTAAAGTAGCAAAATAAACAAGACAGGGACTTTTCTGACTTCAATTAATTATTCAAAATCAACCACAAATGCTTTTGAGTTGATTCCAACTCCTATAGCTCACATTTAACTTACACTAATTGTTTCTGCAAAAATATGCCATGCTTACTTTGAATGATCATGGCATAGTTTAATTAAAGGACTATATGGCTATTTCTAGTCAAAGATATTGTCCAAAACTATTCAAAAATCACATGGGAGTTTTTCTCTCATTTAAATCTTGTCATGAACACTTCAAAATGAGATAGAGACTCTGGTCATTTAGTTCTCATATGATTTGTTTGATGATATTAAATCTTTACCATGTTAGGATTAAATTGTATGAGGTGCTTCACCTCATTTAAATCATTTTCTTAAATGATGAGTATGAAGAGGTTGACTTTGGTTAACCTAGGTCATATGAGATTCATGGAAGAAATTAAATCTTAATACGATAATGAGAGGAAATTATTTCCCTAAAGAAGGAAAAGAAACACCTTAACTAGTATGAGAGGAAATTATTTTTCTTAAATAAGAAAACAAGACCACCCACTTAATAGTATTGTGTGATGCTAGCTTAAGTTGTGTGACTTATGTGTGTGCTTAGTCTAGTGTTTAAGATTGGTGTAGTGATTGTATGTATCGTATTCGTTTTTAGACGCTAGTACCGAAGAATACCAAGAGGAGGAGGAGGGCTACTTCCAAGGAGAGGAAGACCACTTTGATCAGTACACCAACCAAGGCAAGCTAATACACTTGCAAAGTGCAAAGCTCTACAAGGGCAATGCATCACCCTACCTATTTTATGTTCAATGGTCATATCCCAAGTTTTTACCTTGCAAGCTTTACTGAATTTTATTTATCAAAGTTACTTTTTGATTCATGATTTACTTGGTTAGAGTAGCACAAGAGTACCAAACTTAGCCTAGAACAAGCAAAGCTAAGATAGCACCCCTCATGAGTAGTTTCTAGTGCTAACAAATAAAATTGACTACTCTAGATGGGAACTTGGTGAAGTGAAGTGACTTGAATGATTTTTGAAGGTGAATATGACTTGGAGAAGATGGTGATTTTTGACTAAAACTGATATTGGTTTGGATGCGATACCTTTCCAATTTACAAGTACCCCTACAATACCTGATTATGGGTAGGGCTTAACTGGAAGTTTATGTGTCTTAGTATGGGTTCCCTCTAAACAAGCATCATAGGGGTTATGCTGAGGCTGCCTCCGTTAAAAGTGAAATGATGTGACCTGAGGTGAATTGTTCGGCCAAGCCCTGTGCAGTTCCCAGGCTGACGGTTTGTCTTCACTGGGAGGCCAAGATCATGGGGAGAGGTGCCTATACTAGGATATGTAAGTGAAAGGTTAGGGTTGATGATCCGTGTACTGAGTTACGATGATTCGGGGTTATCCCCGACGGATGTAATCAAATGTTGTGGCACAAGTGTGCAACCTCTGCAGAGTGTAAACCTATTCGAATAGCCGTGTCCACGATTACGGACGGTTGGAAAGGCCATACAGTTTCCGGTGTCAGATTCTTGAAAATGTTGGTGAAGGGTGACTTGACTTAAATCACAACTGAGTTGTGGGAATGACACTAATGTTCCCACTTGAGTTAGTTAGCAAATGATGAGTCTTTTACTAAATGCTTATGAACTAAAATTGGCTTTTTGCAAATAAACCTAGAGCTTAGAACCCTCTTTAGTGAAATAGTGTTACTTACCTTAGTATTAGTTTGCGAGTACTTTAAAAGTACTCACGGCAGTGTCCCTGGCTATTCAAATGGCCAGACTATGAAGAGGAGCAGCAAGATACAAAGATGACGGCCAGCAGGACGGCTACAACAACTAGGAGTTCCTCTAACGTCAAGCGTTGGCCTGTGGATTTAGATAGTCCACTACTACTACTATGCTTCCGCTTTGTAATATTTGTGATGTTCGTTGATCAATAGATCAACTATGGTTGTAATATTGGATCATGTGATCTATTTTCGTAAGACGATTATGGCTTGTAATGAATGATGACTTATGATATCAACTGTTATGTCTCGCAACAACATTATTCCTGGGATTGCGATGAATGACATAATAGGCATCTGGACTTAAAAATCCGGGTATTGACACTTGTTGAGCGGTAACCATGTTTCTGGGGACGCCATCAACCTGTTACACCTTTGTTGAATATCATGTGAGTTGCTATGCATGTTCGTCTTGTCTGAAGTAAGGGAGATTTGCCATGAGTTGAATGGTTTGAGTATGCATATTGTTAGAGAAGAACATTGGGCCGCTAACCAAAGCCATGTATCATGGTGGAAGTTTCAGCTTGGACATTAATCCTCAAATCTCGTATGAGAATATTATCTGTTGTTGAATGCTTAAAGCATTAAAGAGGAGTCCATTATCTGTTTTCTATGTTGTCCCGGTATGGATGTCCTCAAGTTGAGATCTATCAAAATCGAGAAATCAAATGCAATTTATCTCCTTGGACCTTTGTACAGGTGGCATAGAGGTACCCCTTTGTGACACTTGGTTGAAACATATGTAATGCAATGATAATCCATGGAAATCCGAGCTAATTAGGACAAGGTGCGAGCACTATTGGTATTCGATGCATGAGGCTTGCAACTTATAGGAGGTTTTATGCATAACACATATGAATTATTACTACCGTTGAAAAAATTGTTTCCATGTTTTCAAAATAAAAAGCTCTAGCACATGAGTAATCCCTGCTTCTCTGCGAAGGGCCTTTCTTTTACTTTTTGTTGAGTCAGTTTACCTACTTCTTTCTATCTTAGAAGCAAACACTTGTGTCAACTGTGTGCATTGATTCTGACATACTTGCTTATTTGCACTCATCATATTACTTTGTGTTGACTATTATCCATGAGATATACATGTTGAAGTTGAAAGCAACTGCTGAAACTTAAATCTTCCTTTGTGTTGCTTCAAAACATTCTATTAAGAATCTATTGCTTTATGAATTAACTCTTATGCAAGACTTGTTGATGCTTGTCTTGAAAGTACTATTCATGAAAAGTCTTTTCTATATGATTCAGTTGTTTATTCATTATCTTTACCATTGCTTTGAATCACTTCATTCATCTCATATGCTTTACAATAGTATTGATCAAGATTATGATAGTAGCATGTCACTTCAGAAATTATCCTTGTTATCGTTTACCTACTCGAGGGCGAGTAGGAACTAAGCTTGGGGATGCTTGATACATCTCAAACGTATCTATAATTTCTTATGTTCCATGCTAGTTTTATGACAATACTCACATGTTTTATATACACTTTATATTATTTTGATGCATTTTCCGGTACTAACCTATTAACAAGATGCCGAAGCGCCAGTTCCTATTTTCTGCTATTTTTGGTTTCAGAAATCCTACGCAGGAAATATTCTCGGAATTGGACGAAACAAAAGGCCACGTTCTTATTTTTCCAGGGGCTTCACGGAGTCCGAAGGAGAGACGAAGGGGGGCCACGAGGTGCCCACACCCTAGGGGGGGCGGGCCACCCCTCTGCCGTGCCGCCAGGTGGGGACCCCACCTCGGGACTCCACCGACATCGCCCCTTCGCCTATATATTCCTTCCGTCGCGAAAACCCTAAAACAATCGACGATATTCCACGAAGAGTTCCGTAGCCGCCGCCATCGCGAAGACAAGTTTCGGGGTACAAAATCTCTATTCCGACACGCCGCCGGGACGGGGAAGTGCCCCCGAAAGTCATCTCCATCGACTCCATCGCCATCTTCATCGCCGTTGCTGACTCCCATGATGAGGAGGGAGTAGTTCTCCCCCGAGGCTGAGGGCTCTACCGGTAGCTATGTGGTTCATTTCTCTCTCCCATGGTGTGATCTTTATGTGATCATGAGCTTTGTATCACTATTAATCTATGTGCTACTCTAGTGATGTTATTAAAGTATTCTATTCCTCATCCATAATGTAAAGTTGACAGTGTGTGCATCATGTAGTACTTGGCGTAGGTTATGATTGTAATCTCTTGTGGATTAGGAAGTTAACTATTACTATGATAGTATTGATGTGATCTATTCCCCCTTTCATAGCTATTGTTGACAGTGTGTATGCTATGTTAGTACTCGGTCTAAATTGCAATGGTATTATCTTGGATTATGATTTGATGAGGATATCCCTATGAGTGGTGTTTGTCAAGTACTTGATGAACTTTGAGTGGAGCTTTCGTAGCAACTACGTGATGATTAGTGATTCCAATAGGAGAGTAATTCAGAGTAGCACAAGTGAAGAGAAGTTATCTAATTGTTATGTGATCATTGTTGAGAGTGTCCACTAGTGAAAGTATGATCCCTAGGCCTTGTTTCTAAGTATTGAAACACCCTTTCCAACAAGTTCTGCTACATGTTCGCTTGCTGCCATTTTTATTTCAGATTGCAATTACTACTTATAATCATCCATATTACTTGTATTTCACTATCTCTTCGCCGAACTAGTGCACCTATACATCTGACAAGTGTATTAGGTGTGTTGGGGACACAAGAGACTTCTTGTATCTTAATTGCAGGGTTGCTTGAGAGGGATATCTTTGACCTCTACCTCCCTGAGTTCGATAAAACTTGGGTGATTCACTTAAGGGAAACTTGCTGCTGTTCTACAAACCTCTGCTCTTGGAGGCCCTACAGGAATAGAAGCGTGCGTAGACATCACTCCGCCGCCCACAAGATCACAGCCACCACGAGCCGAGGAATTCGCACGTGCCCACCAAAACCCTAGCTTACGACGCCAAGCATGCCCGGCAGCGATGTCAGCGTCTTTAGGAATTTTTTGGGGCAGCGCTTGAATAGATTGGGCCTTGGATCGGCGCGCCTCATGAAGGGCAGCGTTGAGTAGACTAGGTCGGCCTGGAACACAAGCTCTATTTTTGTTAAATTTCGCAAAAGAGCCCAGTAGCTCATTTTTTGAAATCCCCCGGATTAATCGGATCCGCGCAAGAAAATTTGAAATCGGACGATCGGCTCGTCGTCGCTGAACCACCGCCCACCCTGCAGCATCATCGGTGGCGATAGGGAACGTTGTTGGCTCGAGAACAGGCAGACGAGGTCGATAGATCGGAGAGATGGCGCCTGACGGCGACAAAGATAGTCACGAGATCGTACCTTGCAAGCAGAAGAAGCGAAATCCCGTGCTGCTGAGCATTGACGTCGCTGCCGATCCAAGCGTTTCTCAGCACAACGGGCCAGGCCAGAAGCCGTCTCAATCAGATCCCGGCCATCATCCGGTGAGGGAGAACGGCAAAGATATCTGAAAGCATTCGCCGAACTGCCCACTTCATCTTCGTCTTCCGCCTTTGAACTTGAGGCCGAATCGTCGTCGGCCAACACCTAGAACTTACCTTGAGGTGGCAGCTCCGATGAGCCAGACTCAAAATTTGTTCACATAAAGATTGTATGTCTTATCTTTCCAATGAGTTTTAAACTAGGATAGCTTTGCTTTTCCCTCGTCAGATGAGAATCAAGCCCAATAACATCAAACATATGGTTTTTTTTATTTTCTACATGCATTTAGCTTATTGAATGTGACAGAATTAAAGAGGGGAGATGGTACTTGACACCTTTTCAATGCACTTTTAATCCACTGTATAATTTATTTTAAAATTCTTACATATCTACTTATTTATGAACGGAGGGGTATAAAGTATGACATCACATATATTAGTTGTGCATCTACTATTGGAAGATTCCCGTTAGCCAGAGAGACATACGTCCCCGTCATATCAACAAAAAACCCAAATACATATCCAGGAGATCAAGCACCACCCGCTACCAGCGTAGCCACCTTGCTACCATCACCGTGTGATCGAGGGTGAGCCCGAGGACCAAACACATTGCACGTTTGACTGAAAGTCGATTATGATCTAGTGACATTGGTCTCCGTATCACATCGATCCTTCTTTTATAACACATATATGATACACGTGTTATACATATTCTAGAAAGAAAGAAAAGGTGACATCGTCATGACACATTACCAAATCACCGGTCATGATATTTTGTTGATCAAGCATTATAGCACCATCCAGCAGCCCATTCAAATGGTGTAATGTGATGGCCTCTTTGGTTCAAAGGATTTAACAAAAAATTGTAGGATTTCAGTCCCTAGGAATTCAGACTGAGTCCATTTGGTTCAAGCTTCCTACACTAGAGCTCTATATGACTTCTAGCAAGAGGTTAGAATTGTTACAAAATTCATACGTGTCTTTGTGAGTTTTCCTGGTGGTGCAACCAAACGACTTGCGTGACAAATTTGTGGGTATTCCATTCCTTTAGAAATTAACTTGCCATGACATTATATTCCTGTGTTTTTTCTATTTTTATGATTTTCGATCAGTTGATAAAAACCAAAGAGTCCCTAAGTGCATCAGTAGCGGTAATAATAAATTCACATGAATGTAGGCATACAACAATCAGATGCACGAAATGTATTTAGAAGAATAAGAAGATGTTAGGTGAAGACACATTGAACGTCCATGCATTCTTACGTGGCCGGAACAAACCACTCGCTCGTTGACAAGTCACCGGCGCTCGACCATCGGCCATGTGGGTTTGCCGGCAGTCGCACCTGATGGAGGGTACCAACTTTCCGACACTACAGGAATGGCGCAAGGCGCCGACGGCCGGAAACCATCGGTGTAGCCACAATGGGCCGTCGGCGTAAGGCTACACCGATGGTAACCCTCGGTGTAGCTCCTCGACGAAGACCTCGGGAGAGCCATGTCGGCCGTCGTCGTAGGCCCAGCCCTCGCGTAGCCCGTATACACCGACGGTGGCCATCAGCGTCTAGACCCTCGGCGCAAGCCACGCCGTCCGTTAACTTCAATTTTAATTTTTTATTAAATATCTCACATGGATCATTTTATCTTTAACTACACTTAATCTTAGGTCAAATTTCACTCATGGTCAAACTTCCCAATTTGGTCACCCATCCTCCAGCCCTAACACGTTTAACATCTTCGTTACTTCTGGTTGATCTCCCCAAAACACCGCGCCGACCGCACCACCACCTCCTCCGCGCTGCCGGCAGGCCGCCTAGAGAAACCTACACTATATACAGGCCGTGGATCGACGATTCCTCACCCTCCCGCTGTCGGAACGGCCGCCGGAGGGCAGGGAATCGACAATTCGATGGCGAGCGAGGTGGTCCTCCTGGCTTGGTTCACAAAGTCGCTCCTCCCTACTGTAGCGGGGGAGGGGAAAGACCAAGCGTCTAATTACAAGCAGGTTGTGTTGTCGCCGCAGGAAATGAATTTAAAAGAATAAGAAAATGTTACAGATATACAGTAGCCCAGAGCTCCTGGTGAAGACACATTGGACGTACATGCATTCTTACCTGGCCGGAACAAGCCACTCGCCGGTTGACAAGTCACCGGCGATCCAGCGTCGGCCATGTGGGTTCACCGGCGGTCGCACCTGGTGGAGGCTACCAACCGACTTTCCGAATACTAGTTCGTGGACTTCATTTTGGTCGTAAATGATGGGACCGGTTAAAAGCTTGGTACGACTAAGACTAGATTGACCTTTGCGGGTTGGTGCAGTTTCTTTCCCGGAATTGCTTCACACACGACAACTTCATACGATCTCTGTCCGATACTTCATACTTCCTCCACAGCGCTACTTGTTCATTTTCTTTTGAAGCAGACCATAGCTCTAATCAATCCTGTGTGCCCCGTCCCACGTTCCAAGCCCCAGCCCATTTTTTTAAACCAGACAAAAACTTTGCCTTTCATTGATTAAGAAAAACCGTAAAAAATACTACAAATTTATTTGGCAATTAGCTAGCGGGAGTTGTAAAGAAAGGTAAAGTACAAAATTGAGTTGGGGTTTGTGCTTTATTTTTGGCTATCTGGAACGTGAGGAATGCCTATATTTTTAACAAATCAAAAACTACTTCTTTTATGTAGGTTATACCGCTGGCTGCCTATTGAATCCGTATGTGATCTTACCTATAACCAATGGAGAGGCGTCAGGATTTGGCTACTGGGTGCAACCGGCTGGATATGGTTGCTCGAGATATAGACAGCCAGTGCAGCTGGCATTTTGATCATAGATTAACATGATGAGCCACGTGAACACGACAGTGGCAACATCGTCGCTCACGCGACACAAGGTCGACAAACTTAACGATATCAAAGTATCCGCCACATATCCACCACCTTAGCATCTACCTAGCTGTCGCGCCCTGGAAAGCCTGCCATCACCACCTTCCAAGGCTGCCGCCCCAACGTCCTCCGCTCATACGACGAGCGCCACACAAGCCATACGGTCGCAACCCAAGTTGCACATAAACATTGATCTGCCCGTAGACCACGGCCATCGTGCCAAATCCTGGGCTGCCACGCTGACATGCAAGCAAAAGTAGCCCAGATCCGACATGCAAGCAAAAGTAGCCCAGAGTTGCATCTGCCCGAGCTAATAGACCACACCATCCTCATAGCACCGGGTCGCCACTCACACTCTGTCGAGCCGCAACCCCACCTCATAGGATCGCAACCGCCCAACAATCAGGGCCCCGACACCCTTGTGGTCGTCGTCGGGACATTCATCGGATCCGCCTACGAGACAACCCAACTTGGCAAATCCAAGGCATGCCCCTAAGCATGGAACGACGAAGCCGCCGCCGTCCGCTTTAAAAAAAACATCCCAAAATCAGATTAATACATCAACGGACTATTTTCTAAACATGCTCTTGCCTTGACTTCTTCAGCGTTCTTTTTATTGGAAGGACGGATGATAGCACAGCAGAGAACAAACCACTTGTGTGGGCTTTAATTTGTTGCAGGGAAGAGAAAATGAAGAGTCCAACCGTTGCCCACAAGAAGCAAGCTCACTGATACAAAGAGGATCGTACGGGTATCGGATAGAAAATGTCGTGTGTATAGCAGGACTCTTTCTTTCCTGTTCCTGGGCACGCTCCATACGGGACAAAATGGTGTCTGGGATGGTGGGCCAAGCATAGTTTACCTAGCTATAAGCTAGGTCTATATGGATATGAGGTCGATCAGATGTGCATAGTGTCAAGCGTTTGACACTTGTTTTTCTTTGCTTTGGTAAATGCATGCACATGGTCTATCCTAATAGACATGTAAAGCATGCTCCCGAGCTTAGATAGCTTACGAGTTGTTAAGTTCAGTTGGTTTGGTTTTGATACGTACGGCTGAAATGCTAGGGTCAAAAAGGAAAAGCAGGACGGCAAGAAAATCCCCTACAAACTATGACGTCGTCATAGCGTACACATGCACGACGGCATGTTTATTTATCTCTACGTACGTCACATAACTAACTTGTGCTGTGCGTCTACTTTTTGAAGAGACGACGTACGTCCTCATCGTATCGACAAAAAAAGCACGTAAATGAAACTCCAATACCGACACGAAATCGATCGATCAAAGGTGAGTCCAAGAACCAAACACGTCGCACGTTTGACTGAAAGTTGGTTATCACATTTTCATACGGTCTAGAGATTCAGTTTCCTCAGATCCAAAAAAAGGTCTTACATCAAATATGCTCGGTTTTGCAGCTTGCTTCACACAATGAGGTAACATCGTCGGTCTCGGTGTCCCACCGAGAACCTTCTTTCATACGTGTATCTCCGTTTCAATTAATAAGATACATATGTATTCGAAGACGAACTTTGATCGACAAAATTAAGCAACAAAATCATAATTACATTATATTACACCTAATTAGTATTGTTGATTTGTGGAAAACACTTTTAATGATGCCAATTTTGTACAAACAATCTTTATATATATGGTTAAAGAAAAATCACGAAAAATAAGAAAATAAGGGCGCTTATTCATTGGAATGGAGGGAGTATATGGTACGCATGCTATGCAAATTCTGGGGGGGGGGGGGTAACATTGGCCATGACACTTTCCCAAATTGTGAGTCATAATATTTTGTTGACCAAGCAATCTAGCGCCATCCCCCGGGCCATTCACTGGTGTAACGTAAGGCCCCTTTGGTTCAACTGATTATCAATAGAATCTTTTAGGATTTCAATCCACACGAATTGTTCATATAGATTCCAATTGGTCTAAAAGAATGAATCCTACAAATTTCATATGGATCGCTTTCCTACAGCACAACCGTATGTAATTTGTGGCAAGATGTTAGATTTGAAAATTTCCTACGCGTCTATGCCAGCTATGTCATTCACTGAATATCTATAGAGAATTTCAGCGTTTTTTTTCTTTAGTACAACCAAACGACTTTTATTACTTATTCTTGCGTTTTTTCCTCCTATATAATTTTAATTGCTGCATGTATTGCGCAACCAAACAATGTTATTAGGATTTCAGTCCATAGGAATTGTTCCTAGAGGCTTGCTCCAGTACAACCCCCTCCCCAAACTCAATAAAACCCAACCGGTATTATTTAGGCCCATATCCAAGCCCAGATCTAAAACTCAGTATTCCCACGTATAGGCATACAGTCGCCGCAAGCCAGTCCGGCGGGCACCACAAGACAGTCCGGCGCCGCAAGACTGTCCGGCGTAAACATCACAAGACAGTCCGACGCCACAAGACAGTCCAACGCCAGCACCGCAAAACAGTCCGGTTAATCTCGTTCCCAACGCGATGGACAGTCCGGCCGAATTGCACCGGACTGTCCGGGGCGGACTATCCGGCTGTTCGTCGCGCCGGCACGCCGCCGTCTAGCCTGCACGCCGCCCAACCATACCGGTACGGACCTACGAGACATTGCCGATACTCGTGTCGTCCAGCTTCGCCTCACAGTGCCTCGTGGCTGCCCATCACCACCTTGTTGCTCCTCCCGCCCGACGGCCATGACCGCCACCGCGCTGACGAATCGCCACCAATAATCCACGTACATACATAATTATATACATACGTATGCGGTAAATCATACGGATTTTGTGCGGGGCTACATATACCCGTTTAATATTAAACGAAGGGGTATCAAGCGATCTCAGCCGTCCTTGTATTTAAGTTTGCTTTGAGTTTAGGGGAGGCGGTTGTACCGGAGCAAACACCTTGTTCCTATAGATTCGAGTTGGTTTAAAAGAATGAATCCTGCAAAATTGCTATGGATCACTTTCCTACACTGCAAAGCGTGAAACGATGAAGTTTCCTGCTTGTTAGATAAACAATTTTAATACCAACATGCAGCTTACTGTAGGAGATGCACCTTGCAGCTCCCTCTTCTTCTTCCTCACAATCTCTCAATCTCACTTGTATCTCACAAACACACACACACATACACCAAGGAAGGGCACACAAAGGCTTTGGCCAGACTACCTCCCTTGTACAAAATATGAACTAATGACAACAACAAGATTTGTTCCAACACTTACTAGTACCGCTGTTGTGGAGACAGGCACACTCACTCTTCGTACGGCGAGTCGGACAGTCAAAGACGGCTGAAAGCTGAGCCGCAGATATATCGATACATGGGTTGGGTGGGATGGGCACGCACGCGGCGCGGGCGATGCCGGACGAAAGATAGCTTTTCCGGCACCAGATGAGCCACCAGTGGACGGTGGCGGCGGCCCGCCCCCCGTGCCGGTCGGAGACGTACGAGCCCTGCACTCTGCGGCGCGGCCGAGGGGAAACGGAAGCGCAGCGCCGGCCGGCCGCTTTCTTGGTCGGCCTGGACCTGGACTCGGAACGGAGCCTCGGCTTCGGACCTGCAGGCAGGGGCGATCAACCAGACAACCAAGTCAAATTAAGCAAGCACCCGCCGCCCAAAGCGCGGCACGGTCTCGTCGTGACGAACCGTATTTACACACGTCGATCGCCGTACTGGTACCGGGGTGCTAGCCATGAGCGGTGAGCGAGACGTTTGATAGGAGGCGTCACTTTCTCCTTCCATCTCCTTCTCCTTCTTCCCTGCTCGATCTCGGCATCAATCCAGCGTCGCACCGTGGGAGCACAGCGACGTACGTAAGTACCACCTCACCCTAGTGTGGTCCTGGCACTTTTGATGCAGACTTTCTGGCAGCAACACAAGTGTCCTTCGGCCTACTCCATCCGGTCAAACCTCTGCGCGTGCATGGTCGTACGTACATGTACATGCGTGCACCGCTAGCTAGCATATGTTCCATTTTCATCATGGGGTTTGCAATTTCGCACGCGGATGCATATATATATATCGATCATTCAGAAGTCAGGTGTGTACACGTACATCTACGTGTGTGTTTCGTTTCCCCGCATGTCCATTGCTACGTTTAAAAGGGTGTGTCTATGTCTAAGTTGACTGAGATTTTCTTAAGTCTCGCTCACTCTGAAAGCAAGAATCGCAGCTCAAAGAAAGTGCAACTCGGTCCAGTTGCACATTTCTGGCAGAAAAGTGTAATTGCACTTTTTTAACAGAAAAGTGCAACTCAAGCACTTTTTGTAAGTGACTTAGACTTAAGAAAATCTCAGTTGACTGAGACATAGCAAAACCGCTTTTAAAAACCGCTTATTTGGTTCGCTTGCTCCCATGATTTCTTGCATCGCATAAGTTTGAAAGGAGCACGGAATTTGGTCTTAAAGGCACACTCAATTTGGCCGTTGCCACCTTGATGAGCATTGGCGAACACAACGTGCCACGGATTCGCACGCTTCGGGAGGCCTGGGAGATGAGACATTTCCTCTTGACTCCCCACTCCTCTCCCCTAACGTCCAAACCCTAGTCGCTCACCCCATCAGGTGTCAACTCCATGGCCGCCGTTTCTCCACCTCCACCTCCGCCGCGCAAGCCACTAGGCACCCGCAACAAATCACCGCAAAAAAAATAGGTGGCAAGCCAGATTGAAGCCACACGCAATGAGGGCAACTGATGGGGATACACCCGTAGGGGGTGGGTCGCCAGCCCTGCTCGCTATGAAGAAGGAAGACCCAGCTGGGCTGCCAGTCGGCCTAAGCGACTGGGCCATGGAGCGACTGGGCCCCCGATCGAAGGAGGAGGCCCGTGCGACTGGATGGAGGGATTGCGTGCAGGAGAGGTAGCGAATCCCGGATTAGTAGTAACTGTGTGATTCATAGTTATCTCCATGTAACCCTAGATCGGGGGTGTCCATATAAACCCCCGAGCTAAAACCCTAAAGGACACGTCATCTGAGATTCAATCTCCCCTTGTAAGCTCCTGGAGTAGCCGCCGGCTGAGCCCCCCCCCCCATTGTAATTCTCCACTGAGCAGTAAAGATCTAGCGGGACGTAGGCCTTTTACTCTCCGGAGGGGCTGAACCTGGGTAAACCCTTGCGTCCTGTGCACCTCGATCCGCGTATGGCCATGTTTCCTTGCCCCCGCATCAACGAAGTGCTGCCACCGGTAGCATCCGCCGTGGTCATATCCACGACAAGTGGCGCCCACCGTGGGGCATGGAACATCAAGCCTCCGAGCCGCGGCGAGGCCCTACTCGCCGATACGCCGGCAAGTCGCCACCTGCGGGATGATCGCCACCGGCGGCTTCTTCCACATCCAGCCGAGCTCCTACCGGCCGGCTTCGACTCCTCGCGCACGCCAGGATGGTGCCGGTCGGCACCATCAATCTCTTCGTCGGGCTCACCGAAGCCGCCGACCCCGGCGAAACTCGCCCCGGCCTAGGGGCACGATCCCTTCGCACCGGGCAGCTCCTCACAGCCACTCGTCCAGTTACCGGCGAGGTGTACGCGGAGGCCGAGTCGGCCCTGGAGGACGATGCCGACTCGGCAGCCGTGGCGCCGACCGCCAACCCCGTCGTCACCGCGCCAGCCACCGACTCCATCGATACCGCCCCAGCTGCCGACTCCGGTATCGCAGCGATCGAGGCTGACCTCATCGCCATGGAATCGGTCGCTGGGTCCACCGCTGGATCCCCGACTGCCCGCTCCATCGCCACGGCGTCGTTCAAAGACTCCATCTCCTTGGTCTCTCACCCCAGTGACTTCGAGGAGGGCTTCGAGGACGACTCCATCCTCTCCCTCTTCGGTAGCGACTCCGACTCGGACTTCGCTGAGGGCCCACGATATCGTCGCCCAACCGCAGTCTGGATCGACACGCACACCATGGCGATTTGCATCT